>NC_134705.1:16707770-17008770 GCF_043290135.1 Rhipicephalus microplus | reverse complement strand
GAGTTTCTAGTTTTGGAGTTTCTAGTTGTTGAGTTTCTAGTTTCCGAGTTTCTAGTTGCAAAGTCTCACGTTGTGGAGTTTCTAGTTGTGCAGTTTTTATTTGTGGAGTTTCTAGTCATGGAGTTTCTAGTTGTGGAGTTTTAGTTGTGGAGTCTCTAGTTGTGGAGTTTCTAGTTGTGGAGTTTCTAGCTGTGGAGTTTCTAGTTGCGGATTTTCTAGTTGCGGAGTTTCTAGTTGTGGAGTCTGTAGTTGTGGAGTCTGTAGTTGTGGAGTTTCTAGTTGTGGAGTTTCTAGTTATTGAGTCTCTAGTTGTGGAGTTTCTAGTTGCGGAGTTTCTAGTTGAGGAATTTCTAGTTGTGGAATTTGTAGTTGTGGAGTATCTAGTTGTGGTGTTTGAAGTTGTGGAGTTTCTTAATGTGGAGTTTTTAGTTGCGGAGTTTCTAGCTGGGGAGTTTCTAGTTGCGGAGTTTCTGGTTGTGTAGTTTCTAGTTGCGGAGTTTCTACTTGCGGAGTTTCTAGTTGCGGAGTTTCTAGTTGTGGAATTTGTAGTTGTGGAGTATCTAGTTGTGGTGTTTCAAGTTGTGGAGTTTCTAGTTGTCGAGTTTCTAGCTGTGGAGTTTCCAGTTCTTGAGTTTCTAGTTGCCGAGTTTCTAGTTGCGAAGTGTCAAGTTGTGGAGTTTCTTGCTGTGAAGTTTCTAGTTGCGAAGTTTCTGGTTGCAGAGTTTCTAGTTGCAGAGTTTCTAGTTGGGGAGTTTCTATATGCGGAGTTTCTGGTTGTGTAGTTTCTAGTTGTGGAGTTTTAGTTGTGGATTTTCTAGTTGTGGAATATCTAGTTGTGGTGTTTCAAGTTGTGGAATTTCTCGTTGTGGATTTTGAAGTTGTAGAGTTCCTAGTTGCGGAGTGTCTAGTTGTGGAGTTCCTAGTTGTGGAGTTTCAAGTTGCGGAGTTTTCTAGTTGCGGAGTCTGTAGTTGTGGAGTTTCTAGTTGTGGAGTTTCTAGCAGTGGAGTTTCTAGTTTCAGAGTTTCTGGTTGCAGGGTTTCTAGTTGCGGACTTTCTAGCTGTGGAGTTTCTAGTTTCGGAGTTTCTAGTTGTGGAGCTTCCAGTGGTGAAGTTTCAAGTTGTGGAATTTATAGGTGTGGAGTTTCTAGTTGTGGAGTTTCTAGTTGTCGGGTTTCTAGTTGCGGAGTTTCTAGTTTTGGAGTTTCTAGTTGTGGCGTTTTTAGTTGTGGACTCTCTAGTTGTGGAGTCTCTAGCTGTGGAATTTTTAGCTGCGGAGTTTCTAGTTGCGGAGTTTCTAGTTGCGGAGTTTCTAGTAGCGGAGTTTCCAGTTGCAGAGTTTCTGGTTGTGGAGTTTCTAGTTGTGGAGTTTCTAGTTGTGAAGTCTGTAGTTGCGGAGTTTCTAGTTGTGGAGTTTCTAGTTGTGGAGTTTCTAGCTATGGAGTTTCCAGTTCTTGAGTTTCTAGTGGCCGAATATCTAGTTGTGAAGTCTCAAGTTGTGGAGTTTCTAGTTGTGGAGTTTCTAGCTGTGGAGTTTCCAGTCATTGAGCTTCTAGTTGCGAGTTTCTAGTTGCGAAGTCTCAAGTTGTGGAGTTTCTAGCTGTGAAGTTCCTAGTTGCGAAGTTTCTAGTTGCGGAGTTTCTAGTTGCAGAGTTTCTAGTTGTGGAGTTTCTAGTTGTGAAATTTGTAGTTGTGGAGTACCTAGTTGTGGTTTTTCAAGTTGTGGAGTTTATAGTTGTGAAGTTTTTAGTTGCGGAGTTTCTAGTTGTTGAGTTTCTAGTTGCGGAGTTTCTGGTTGTGGAGTTTCTAGTTGTGGAGTTTCTAGTTGTGGAGTCTGTAGTTGTGGTGTCTGTGGTTGTGGAGTTTCTAGTTGTGGAGTTTATAGTTATGGAGTCTCTAGCTGTGGAGTTCCTAGTTGCGGAGTTTCTAGTTGTGGAGTTTCTAGTTGTGGAATTTGTCGTTGTGGAGTATCTAGTTGCGGACTTTCTAGCTGTAGAGTTTCTAGTTGTGGAGTTTCTAGTGGCAGAGTTTCTAGTTTCCGAGTTTCTAGTTGCAAAGTCTCACATTGTGGAGTTTCTAGTTGTGCAGTTTTTATTTGTGGAGTTTCTAGTCATGGAGTTTCTAGTTGTGGAGTTTTAGTTGTGGAGTCTCTAGTTGTGGAGTTTCTAGTTGTGGAGTTTCTAGCTGTGGAGTTTCTAGTTGCGGATTTTCTAGTTGCGGAGTTTGTAGTTCCGTAGTTTTCTAGTTGCGGAGTTTATAGTTGCGGAGTTTCTAGTTGCGCAGTTTCAAGTTGTGGAGTTCCTACTTGTGAAGTTTCTAGTTGTGGAGTTTATAGTTGTGGAGTATCTAGTTGTGGAGTTTCAAGTTGTGAAACTTCTCGTTGTGGAATTTGAAGTTGTAGAGTTCCTAGTTGCGGAGTGTCTAGTTGTGGAGTTTCTACTTGTGGAGTTTCTGGTTGTGGAGTTTCTAGTTGGGGAGTTTCTAGTTGTGGAATTTCTAGTTGTTGAGTTTCTAGTTTCCGAGTATCTAGTTCCAAAGTCTCACGTTGTGGAGTTTCTAGTTGTGCAGTTTTTATTTGTGGAGTTTCTAGTCATGGAGTTTCTAGTTGTGGAGTTTTAGTTGTGGAGTCTCTAATGTGGAGTTTCTAGTTGTGGAGTTTCCAGCTGTGGAGTTTCTAGTTGCGGATTTTCTAGTTGCGGAGTTTGTAGTTGCGGAGTTTTCTAGTTGCGGAGTTTATAGTTGCGGAGTTTCTAGTTGCGCAGTTTCAAGTTGTGGAGTTCCCACTTGTGAAGTTTCTAGTTGTGGAGTTTATAGTTGTGGAGTATCTAGTTGTGGAGTTTCAAGTTGTGAAGTTTCTCGTTGTGGATTTTGAAGTTGTAGAGTTCCTAGTTGCGGAGTGTCTAGTTGTGGAGTTTCTACTTGTGGAGTTTCTGGTTGTGGAGTTTCTAGTTGTGGAGTTTCTAGTTGCGGAGTTTCTAGTTGTGGAGTTTCTAGCTGTGGAGTTTCCAGTTCTTGAGATTCTAGTTGCCGAGTGTCTAGTTGCGAAGTCTCAAGTTGCGGAGTTCATAGCTGTGGAGTTTGTAGTTGCGGAGTCTCTAGTTGTGCAGTTTCTGGTTGTGGAGTTTCTAGTTGTGGAGTTTCTAGCTGTGGAGTTTCTATTTGCGGAGTTTCTAGTTGCAGAGTTTCTAAATGCGGACTTTCTAGCTGTGGGGTTTCTAGTTGCGGAGTTTCTAGTTGTGGAGTTTCTAGTTGCGAAGTTTCTAGTTGTGGAGTTTCTAGTTGTTGAGTTTCTAGTTGCCGAGTTTCTAGTTGGAAAGTCTCAAGTTGTGGAGTTGCTAGTTGTGGAGTTTCTATTTGTGGAGTTTCTAGTCAAGGAGTTTCTAGTTGTGGAGTTTTAGTTGTGAAGTGTCTAGTCGTGGAGTTTCTAGTTGCGAAGTTTTCTAGTTGTGGAGACTCTAGTTGTGGAGTTTCTAGTTGCGAAGTGTCTAGTTGTAGAGTTTCTAGTTGTGGAGTTTCTAGTTGGAGTTTCTAGTTGGAGTTCTCAGTTTTCGAGTTTCTAGTTGTAGATTTTCTAGTTGCGGAGTTCCTAGTTGCGGAGTTTCTAGTTGTGCGGTTTCTAGTTGTTGAAATTCTAGCTGTGGAGTTTCTACTTATGGACCCTCTGGTCGTTGAGTTTCTAGTTGTGTAGTTTCTATCTGAGGAGTTTCTAAATGTGAAGTCTCTAGTTGTGGAGTTTCTAGTTGTGGAGTTTCTAGTTGTAGAGTTTCTTATTGCGGAGTTTCTAGTTTTAGAGTTTCTAGTTGGAGTTTTGAGTTTTCGAGTTTCTATTTGTAGATTTTCTAGTTGCGGAGTTCCTAGTTGCGGAGTTTCTAGTTGTGGGGTTTGTAGTTGTTGAAATTCTAGCTGTGGAGTTTTTACTTATGCACTCTCTAGCCGTGGAGTTTCTAGTTGCGTAGTTTCTATCTGAGTAGTTTCAAAATGCGAAGTCTCCAGTTGTGCAGTCTCTAGTTGTGGAGTTTCTAGTAGTGAAGTTTCTAGTTGTGGAGTCTCTAGTTGTGAAGTTTCTAGTTGTGGATTTTCCAGTTGCGGAGTTTCTAGTTGCAGAGTTTCGAGTTGCAGAGCTTCAAGTTGTGGAGTTTCTAGTTGCGGAGTCTCTAGTTGTGGAGTTTCTAGTTGCGGAGTTTCTAGCTGTGGAGTTTCAAGTTCTTGGGTTTCTAGTTGCCGAGTTTCTAGTTGCGAAGTCTCAAGTTGTGGAGTTTCTAGCTGTGAAGTTTCTAGTTGCGAAGTTTCTAGTTGTGGAGTTTCAAGTTGCAGAGTTTCTAGTTGTGGTGTTTCAAGTTGTGGAGATTCTTGTTGTTGAGTTTTTAGTTGCGAAGTTTCTAGTTGTGAAGTTTCTAGTGGCGGAGTTTCTGGTTGTGTAGTTTCTAGTTGTGGAGTTTCTAGTTGTGGAGTCTGTAGTTGTGGAGTCTGTAGTTGTGGAGTTTCTAGTTGTGGAGTTTCTAGTTATTGAGTCTCTAGTTGTGGAGTTTCTAGTTGCGGAGTTTCTAGTTGCGGAATTTCTAGTTGTGGAATTTGTAGTTGTGGAGTATCTAGTTGTGGTGTTTGAAGTTGTGGAGTTTCTTAATGTGGAGTTTTTAGTTGCGGAGTTTCTAGCTGGGGAGTTTCTAGTTGCGGAGTTTCTGGTTGTGTAGTTTCTAGTTGCGGAGTTTCTACTTGCGGAGTTTCTAGTTGCGGAGTTTCCAGTTGTGGAATTTGTAGTTGTGGAGTATCTAGTTGTGGTGTTTCAAGTTGTGGAGTTTCTAGTTGTCGAGTTTCTAGCTGTGGAGTTTCCAGTTCTTGAGTTTCTAGTTGCCGAGTTTCTAGTTGCGAAGTGTCAAGTTGTGGAGTTTCTTGCTGTGAAGTTTCTAGTTGCGAAGTTTCTGGTTGCAGAGGTTCTAGTTGCAGAGTTTCTAGTTGGGGAGTTTCTATATGCGGAGTTTCTGGTTGTGTAGTTTCTAGTTGTGGAGTTTTAGTTGTGGATTTTCTAGTTGTGGAATATCTAGTTGTGGTGTTTCAAGTTGTGGAATTTCTCGTTGTGGATTTTGAAGTTGTAGAGTTCCTAGTTGCGGAGTGTCTAGTTGTGGAGTTCCTAGTTGTGGAGTTTCAAGTTGCGGAGTTTTCTAGTTGCAGAGTCTGTAGTTGTGGAGTTTCTAGTTGTGGAGTTTCTAGCAGTGGAGTTTCTAGTTTCAGAGTTTCTGGTTGCAGAGTTTCTAGTTGCGGACTTTCTAGCTGTGGAGTTTCTAGTTTCGGAGTTTCTAGTTGTGGAGCTTCCAGTCGTGAAGTTTCAAGTTGTGGAATTTATAGGTGTGGAGTTTCTAGTTGTGGAGTTTCTAGTTGTCGGGTTTCTAGTTGCGGAGTTTCTAGTTTTGGAGTTTCTAGTTGTGGCGTTTTTATTTGTGGACTCTCTAGTTGTGGAGTCTCTAGCTGTGGAATATTTAGTTGCGGAGTTTCTAGTTGCGGAGTTTCTAGTTGCGGAGTTTCTAGTAGCGGAGTTTCCAGTTGCGGAGTTTCTGGTTGTGGAGTTTCTAGTTGTGGAGTTTCTAGTTGTGAAGTCTGTAGTTGCGGAGTTTCTAGTTGTGGAGTTTCTAGTTGTGGAACTTGTAGGTGTTGAGTATCTAGTTGTGGTGTTTCAAGTTGTGGAGTTTCTAGTTGTGGAGTTTCTAGCTATGGAGTTTCCAGTTCTTGAGTTTCTAGTGGCCGAATATCTAGTTGTGAAGTCTCAAGTTGTGGAGTTTCTAGTTGTGGAGTTTCTAGCTGTGGAGTTTCCAGTCCTTGAGCTTCTAGTTGCCGAGTTTCTAGTTGCGAAGTCTCAAGTTGTGGAGTTTCTAGCTGTGAAGTTCCTAGTTGCGAAGTTTCTAGTTGCGGAGTTTCTAGTTGCAGAGTTTATAGTTGTGGAGTTTCTAGTTGTGAAATTTGTAGTTGTGGAGTACCTAGTTGTGGTTATTCAAGTTGCGGAGTTTATAGTTGTGAGGTTTTTAGTTGCGGAGTTTCTAGTTGTTGAGTTTCTAGTTGCGGAGTTTCTGGTTGTGGAGTTTCTAGTTGTGGAGTTTGTAGTTGTGGAGTCTGTAGTTGTGGTGTCTGTGGTTGTGGAGTTTCTAGTTGTGGAGTTTATAGTTATGGAGTCTCTAACTGTGGAGTTCCTAGCTGCGGAGTTTCTAGTTGTGGAGTTTCTAGTTGTGGAATTTGTCGTTGTGGAGTATCTAGTTGCGGACTTTCTAGCTGTAGAGTTTCTAGTTGTGGAGTTTCTAGTTGAAGAGTTTCTAGTTTCCGAGTTTCTAGTTGCAAAGTCTCACGATGTGGAGTTTCTAGTTGTGCAGTTTTTATTTGTGGAGTTTCTACTCATGGAGTTTCTAGTTGTGGAGTTTTATTTGTGGAGTCTCTAGTTGTGGAGTTTCTAGTTGTGGAGTTTCTAGCTGTGGAGTTTCTAGTTGCGGATTTTCTAGTTGCGGAGTTTGTAGTTCCGTAGTTTTCTAGTTGCGGAGTTTATAGTTGCGGAGTTTCTAGTTGCGCAGTTTCAAGTTGTGGAGTTCCTACTTGTGAAGTTTCTAGTTGTGGAGTTTATAGTTGTGGAGTATCTAGTTGTGGAGTTTCAAGTTGTGAAGCTTCTCGTTGTGGATTTTGAAGTTGTAGAGTTCCTAGTTTCGGAGTGTCTAGTTGTGGAGTTTCTACTTGTGGAGTTTCTGGTTGTGGAGTTTCTAGTTGCGGAGTTTCTAGTTGTGGAATTTCTAGTTGTTGAGTTTCTAGTTTCCGAGTTTCTAGTTGCAAAGTCTCACGTTGTGGAGTTTCTAGTTGTGCATTTTTTATTTGTGGAGTTTCTAGTCATGGAGTTTCTAGTTGTGGAGTTTTAGTTGTGGAGTCTCTAGTTGTGGAGTTTCTAGTTGTGGAGTTTCTAGCTGTGGAGTTTCTAGTTGCGGATTTTCTAGTTGCGGAATTTCTAGTTGTGGAATTTGTAGTTGTGGAGTATCTAGTTGTGGTGTTTGAAGTTGTGGAGTTTCTTAATGTGGAGTTTTTAGTTGCGGAGTTTCTAGCTGGAGAGTGTCTAGTTGCGGAGTTTCTGGTTGTGTAGTTTCTAGTTGCGGAGTTTCTACTTGCGGAGTTTCTAGTTGCGGAGTTTCTAGATGTGGAATTTGTAGTTGTGGAGTATCTAGTTGTGGTGTTTCAAGTTGTGGAGTTTCTAGTTGTCGAGTTTCTAGCTGTGGAGTTTCCAGTTCTTCTAGTTGCCGAGTTTCTAGTTGCGAAGTGTCAAGTTGTGGAGTTTCTTGCTGTGAAGTTTCTAGTTGCGAAGTTTCTGGTTGCAGAGTTTCTAGTTGCAGAGTTTCTAGTTGGGGAGTTTCTATATGCGGAGTTTCTGGTTGTGTAGTTTCTAGTTGTGGAGTTTTAGTTGTGGATTTTTTAGTTGTGGAATATCTAGTTGTGGTGTTTCAAGTTGTGGAATTTCTCGTTGTGGATTTTGAAGTTGTAGAGTTCCTAGTTGCGGAGTGTCTAGTTGTGGAATTTATAGGTGTGGAGTTTCTAGTTGTGGAGTTTCTAGTTGTCGGGTTTCTAGTTGCGGAGTTTCTAGTTTTGGAGTTTCTAGTTGTGGCGTTTTTAGTTGTGGACTCTCTAGTTGTGGAGTCTCTAGCTGTGGAATTTTTAGTTGCGGAGTTTCTAGTTGCGGAGTTTCTAGTTGCGGAGTTTCTAGTAGTGGAGTTTCCAGTTGCGGAGTTTCTGGTTGTGGAGTTTCTAGTTGTGAAGTCTGTAGTTGCGGAGTTTCTAGTTGTGGAGTTTCTAGTTGTGGAACTTGTAGGTGTTGAGTATCTAGTTGTGGTGTTTCAAGTTGTGGAGTTTCTAGTTGTGGAGTTTCTAGCTATGGAGTTTCCAGTTCTTGAGTTTCTAGTGGCCGAATATCTAGTTGTGAAGTCTCAAGTTGTGGAGTTTCTAGTTGTGGAGTTTCTAGCTGTGGAGTTTCCAGTCCTTGAGCTTCTAGTTGCCGAGTTTCTAGTTGCGAAGTCTCAAGTTGTGGAGTTTCTAGCTGTGAAGTTCCTAGTTGCGAAGTTTCTAGTTGCGAGGTTTCTAGTTGCAGAGTTTATAGTTGTGGAGTTTCTAGTTGTGAAATTTGTAGTTGTGGAGTACCTAGTTGTGGTTTTTCAAGTTGTGGAGTTTATAGTTGTGAAGTTTTTAGTTTCGGAGTTTCTAGTTGTTGAGTTTCTAGTTGCGGAGTTTCTGGTTGCGGAGTTTCTAGTTGTGGAGTTTCTAGTTGTGGAGTCTGTAGTTGTGGTGTCTGTGGTTGTGGAGTTTCTAGTTGTGGAGTTTATAGTTATGGAGTCTCTAGCTGTGGAGTTCCTAGTTGCGGAGTTTCTAGTTGTGGAGTTTCTAGTTGTGGAATTTGTCGTTGTGGAGTATCTAGTTGCGGACTTTCTAGCTGTAGAGTTTCTAGTTGTGGAGTTTCTAGTTGCAGAGTTTCTAGTTTCCGAGTTTCTAGTTGCAAAGTCTCACATTGTGGAGTTTCTAGTCATGGAGTTTCTAGTTGTGGAGTTTTAGTTGTGGAGTCTCTAGTTGTGGAGTTTCAAGTTGTGAAGCTTCTCGTCGTGGATTTTGAAGTTGTAGAGTTCCTAGTTGCGGAGTGTCTAGTTGTGGAGTTTCTACTTGTGGAGTTTCTGGTTGTGGAGTTTCTAGTTGCGGAGTTTCTAGTTGTGGAATTTTTAGTTGTTGAGTTTCTGGTTTCCGAGTTTCTAGTTGCAAAGTCTCACGTTGTGGAGTTTCTAGTTGTGCAGTTTTTATTTGTGGAGTTTCTAGTCATGGAGTTTCTAGTTGTGGAGTTTTAGTTGTGGAGTTTCTAGTTGTGGAGTTTCTAGCTGTGGAGTTTCTAGTTGCGGATTTTCTAGTTGCGGAGTTTGTAGTTCCGTAGTTTTCTAGTTGCGGAGTTTATAGTTGCGGAGTTTCTAGTTGCGCAGTTTCAATTTGTGGAGTTCCTACTTGTGAAGTTTCTAGTTGTGGAGTTTATAGTTGTGGAGTATCTAGTTGTGGAGTTTCAAGTTGTGAAGCTTCTCGTTGTGGATTTTGAAGTTGTAGAGTTCCTAGTTGCGGAGTGTCTAGTTGTGGAGTTTCTACTTGTGGAGTTTCTGGTTGTGGAGTTTCTAGTTGCGGAGTTTCTAGTTGTGGAATTTCTAGTTGTTGAGTTTCTAGTTTCCGAGTTTCTAGTTGCAAAGTCTCACGTTGTGGAGTTTCTAGTTGTGCAGTTTTTATTTGTGGAGTTTCTAGTCATGGAGTTTCTAGTTGTGGAGTTTTAGTTGTGGAGTCACTAGTTGTTGAGTTTCTAGTTGTGGAGTTTCTAGCTGTGGAGTTTCTAGTTGCGGATTTTCTAGTTGCGGAGTTTCTAGTTGTGGAGTCTGTAGTTGTGGAGTCTGTAGTTGTGGAGTTTCTAGTTGTGGAGTTTCTAGTTATTGAGTCTCTAGTTGTGGAGTTTCTAGTTGCGGAGTTTCTAGTTGCGGAATTTCTAGTTGTGGAAGTTGTAGTTGCGGAGTATCTAGTTGTGGTGTTTGAAGTGGTGGAGTTTCCTAATGTGGAGTTTTTAGTTGCGGAGTTTCTAGCTGGGGAGTTTCTAGTTGCGGAGTTTCTGGTTGTGTAGTTTCTAGTTGCGGAGTTTCTAGTTGCGGAGTTTCTAATTGTGGAGTTTGTAGTTGTGGAGTATCTAGTTGTGGTGTTTCAAGTTGTGGAGTTTCTAGTTGTCGAGTTTCTAGCTGTGGAGTTTCCAGTTCTTGAGTTTCTAGTTGCCGAGTTTCTAGTTGCGAAGTGTCAAGTTGTGGAGTTTCTTGCTGTGAAGTTTCTAGTTGCGAAGTTTCTGGTTGCAGAGTTTCTAGTTGCAGAGTTTCTAGTTGGGGAGTTTCTATATGCGGAGTTTCTTGTTGTGTAGTTTCTAGTTGTGGAGTTTTAGTTGTGGATTTTCTAGTTGTGGAATATCTAGTTGTGGTGTTTCAAGTTGTGGAATTTCTCGTTGTGGATTTTGAAGTTGTAGAGTTCCTAGTCACGGAGTGTCTAGTTGTGGAGTTCTTAGTTGTGGAGTTTCAAGTTGCGGAGTTTTCTAGTTGCGGAGTCTGTAGTTGTGGAGTTTCTAGTTGTGGAGTTTCTAGCAGTGGAGTTTCTAGTTTCAGAGTTTCTGGTTGCAGAGTTTCTAGTTGCGGACTTTCTAGCTGTGGAGTTTCTAGTTTCGGAGTTTCTAGTTGTGGAGCTTCCAGTCGTGAAGTTTCAAGTTGTGGAATTTATAGGTGTGAAGTTTCTAGTTGTGGAGTTTCTAGTTGTCAGGTTTCTAGTTGCAGAGTTTCTAGTTTTGGAGTTTCTAGTTGTGGCGTTTTTAGTTGTGGACTCTCTAGTTGTGGAGTCTCTAGCTGTGGAATTTTTAGTTGCGGAGTTTCTAGTTGCGGAGTTTCTAGTTGCGGAGTTTCTAGTAGCGGAGTTTCCAGTTGCGGAGTTTCTGGTTGTGGAGTTTCTAGTTGTGGAGTTTCTAGTTGTGAAGTCTGTAGTTGCGGAGTTTCTAGTTGTGGAGTTTCTAGTTGTGGAACTTGTAGGTGTTGAGTATCTAGTTGTGGTGTTTCAAGTTGTGGAGTTTCTAGTTGTGGAGTTTCTAGCTGTGGAGTTTCCAGTCCTTGAGCTTCTAGTTGCCGAGTTTCTAGTTGCGAAGTCTCAAGTTGTGGAGTTTCTAGCTGTGAAGTTCCTAGTTGCGAAGTTTCTAGTTGCGGAGTTTCTAGTTGCAGAGTTTATAGTTGTGGAGTTTCTAGTTGTGAAATTTGTAGTTGTGGAGTACCTAGTTGTGGTTTTTCAAGTTGTGGAGTTTATAGTTGTGAAGTTTTTAGTTGCGGAGTTTCAAGTTGTTGAGTTTCTAGTTGCGGAGTTTCTGGTTGTGGAGTTTCTAGTTGTGGAGTTTCTAGTTGTGGAGTCTGTAGTTGTGGTGTCTGTGGTTGTGGAGTTTCTAGTTGTGGAGTTTATAGTTATGGAGTCTCTAGCTGTGGAGTTCCTAGTTGCGGAGTTTCTAGTTGTGGAGTTTCTAGTTGTGGAATTTGTCGTTGTGGAGTATCTAGTTGCGGACTTTCTAGCTGTAGAGTTTCTAGTTGTGGAGTTTCTAGTTGCAGAGTTTCTAGTTTCCGAGTTTCTAGTTGCAAAGTCTCACATTGTGGAGTTTCTAGTTGTGCAGTTTTTATTTGTGGAGTTTCTAGTCATGGAGTTTCTAGTTGTGAAGTTTTAGTTGTGGAGTCTCTAGTTGTGGAGTTTCTAGTTGTGGAGTTTCTAGCTGTGGAGTTTCTAGTTGCGGATTTTCTAGTTGCGGAGTTTGTAGTTCCGTAGTTTTCTAGTTGTGGAGTTTATAGTTGTGGAGTATCTAGTTGTGGAGTTTCAAGTTGTGAAGCTTCTCGTTGTGGATTTTGAAGTTGTAGAGTTCCTAGTTGCGGAGTGTCTAGTTGTGGAGTTTCTACTTGTGGAGTTTCTGGTTGTGGAGTTTCTAGTTGCGGAGTTTCTAGTTGTGGAATTTCTAGTTGTTGAGTTTCTAGTTTCCGAGTTTCTAGTTGCAAAGTCTCACGTTGTGGAGTTTCTAGTTGTGCAGTTTTTATTTGTGGAGTTTCTAGTCATGGAGTTTCTAGTTGTGGAGTTTTAGTTGTGGAGTCTCTAGTTGTGGAGTTTCTAGTTGTGGAGTTTCTAGCTGTGGAGTTTCTAGTTGCGGATTTTCTAGTTGCGGAGTTTCTAGTTGCGGAGTCTGTAGTTGTGGAGTCTGTAGTTGTGGAGTTTCTAGTTGTGGAGTTTCTAGTTATTGAGTCTCTAGTTGTGGAGTTTCTAGTTGCGGAGTTTCTAGTTGCGGAATTTCTAGTTGTGGAATTTGTAGTTGTGGAGTATCTAGTTGTGGTGTTTGAAGTTGTGGAGTTTCTTAATGTGGAGTTTTTAGTTGCGAAGTTTCTAGCTGGGGAGTTTCTAGTGGCGGAGTTTCTGGTTGTGTAGTTTCTAGTTGCGGAGTTTCTACTTGCGGAGTTTCTAGTTGCGGAGTTTCTAGTTGTGGAATTTGTAGTTGTGGAGTATCTAGTTGTGGTGTTTCAAGTTGTGGAGTTTCTAGTTGTCGAGTTTCTAGCTGTGGAGTTTCCAGTTCTTGAGTTTCTAGTTGCCGAGTTTCTAGTTGCGAAGTGTCAAGTTGTGGAGTTTCTTGCTGTGAAGTTTCTAGTTGCGAAGTTTCTGGTTGCAGAGTTTCTAGTTGCAGAGTTTCTAGTTGGGGAGTTTCTATATGCGGAGTTTCTGGTTGTGTAGTTTCTAGTTGTGGAGTTTTAGTTGTGGATTTTCTAGTTGTGGAATATCTAGTTGTGGTGTTTCAAGTTGTGGAACTTTTCGTTGTGGATTTTGAAGTTGTAGAGTTCCTAGTTGCGGAGTGTCTAGTTGTGGAGTTTCTAGTTGCAGAGTTTCTAGTTGTGGAGTTTCTAGTTGTGAAATTTGTAGTTGTGGAGTACCTAGTTGTGGTTTTTCAAGTTGTGGAGCTTATAGTTGTGAAGTTTTTAGTTGCGGAGTTTCTAGTTGTTGAGTTTCTAGTTGCGGAGTTTCTGGTTGTGGAGTTTCTAGTTGTGGAGTTTCTAGTTGTGGAGTCTGTAGTTGTGGTGTCTGTGGTTGTGGAGTTTCTAGTTGTGGAGTTTATAGTTATGGAGTCTCTAGCTGTGGAGTTCCTAGTTGCGGAGTTTCTAGTTGTGGAGTTTCTAGTTGTGGAATTTGTCGTTGTGGAGTATCTAGTTGCGGACTTTCTAGCTGTAGAGTTTCTAGTTGTGGAGTTTCTAGTTGCAGAGTTTCTAGTTTCCGAGTTTCTAGTTGCAAAGTCTCACATTGTGGAGTTTCTAGTTGTGCAGTTTTTATTTGTGGAGTTTCTAGTCATGGAGTTTCTAGTTGTGGAGTTTTAGTTGTGGAGTCTCTAGTTGTGGAGTTTCTAGTTGTGGAGTTTCTATCTGTGGAGTTTCTAGTTGCGGATTTTCTAGTTGCGGAGTTTGTAGTTCCGTAGTTTTCTAGTTGCGGAGTTTATAGTTGCGGAGTTTCTAGTTGCGCAGTTTCAAGTTGTGGAGTTCCTACTTGTGAAGTTTCTAGTTGTGGAGTTTATAGTTGTGGAGTATCTAGTTGTGGAGTTTCAAGTTGTGAAGCTTCTCGTCGTGGATTTTGAAGTTGTAGAGTTCCTAGTTGCGGAGTGTCTAGTTGTGGAGTTTCTACTTGTGGAGTTTCTGGTTGTGGAGTTTCTAGTTGCGGAGTTTCTAGTTGTGGAATTTTTAGTTGTTGAGTTTCTAGTTTCCGAGTTTCTAGTTTCAAAGTCTCACGTTGTGGAGTTTCTAGTTGTGCAGTTTTTATTTGTGGAGTTTCTAGTCATGGAGTTTCTAGTTGTGGAGTTTTAGTTGTGGAGTCTCTAGTTGTGGAGTTTCTAGCTGTGGAGTTTCTAGTTGCGGATTTTCTAGTGTCGGAGTTTCTAGTAGCGGAGTTTCCAGTTGCAGAGTTTCTGGTTGTGGAGTTTCTAGTTGTGGAGTTTCTAGTTGTGAAGTCTGTAGTTGCGGAGTTTCTAGTTGTGGAGTTTCTAGTTGTGGAACTTGTAGGTGTTGAGTATCTAGTTGTGGTGTTTCAAGTTGTGGAGTTTCTAGGGTTGGAGTTTCTAGCTATGGAGTTTCCAGTTCTTGAGTTTCTAGTGGCCAAATATCTAGTTGTGAAGTCTCAAGTTGTGGAGTTTCTAGTTGTGGAGTTTCTAGCTGTGGAGTTTCCAGTCCTTGAGCTTCTAGTTGCCGAGTTTCTAGTTGCGAAGTCTCAAGTTGTGGAGTTTCTAGCTGTGAAGTTCCTAGTTGCGAAGTTTCTAGTTGCGGAGTTTCTAGTCGCAGAGTTTATAGTTGTGGAGTTTCTAGTTGTGAAATTTGTAGTTGTGGAGTACCTAGTTGTGGTTTTTCAAGTTGTGGAGTTTATAGTTGTGAAGTTTTTAGTTGCGGAGTTTCTAGTTGTTGAGTTTCTAGTTGCGGAGTTTCTGGTTGTGGAGTTTCTAGTTGTGGAGTCTGTAGTTGTGGTTTCTGTGGTTGTGGAGTTTCTAGTTGTGGAGTTTATAGTTATGGAGTCTCTAGCTGTGGAGTTCCTAGTTGCGGAGTTTCTAGTTGTGGAGTTTCTAGTTGTGGAATTTGTCGTTGTGGAGTATCTAGTTGCGGAGTTTCTAGCTGTAGAGTTTCTAGTTGTGGAGTTTCTAGTTGCAGAGTTTCTAGTTTCCGAGTTTCTAGTTGCAAAGTCTCACATTGTGGAGTTTCTAGTTGTGCAGTTTTTATTTGTGGAGTTTCTAGTCATGGAGTTTCTAGTTGTGGAGTTTTATTTGTGGAGCCTCTAGTTGTGGAGTTTCTAGTTGTGGAGTTTCTAGCTGTGGAGTTTCTAGTTGCGGATTTTCTAGTTGCGGAGTTTGTAGTTCCGTAGTTTTCTAGTTGCGGAGTTTATAGTTGCGGAGTTTCTAGTTGCGCAGTTTCAAGTTGTGGAGTTCCTACTTGTGAAGTTTCTAGTTGTGGAGTTTATAGTTGTGGAGTATCTAGTTGTGGAGTTTCAAGTTGTGAAGCTTCTCGTTGTGGATTTTGAAGTTGTAGAGTTCCTAGTTGCGGAGTGTCTAGTTGTGGAGTTTCTACTTGTGGAGTTTCTGGTTGTGGAGTTTCTAGTTGCGGAGTTTCTAGTTGTGGAATTTCTAGTTGTTGAGTTTCTAGTTTCCGAGTTTCTAGTTGCAAAGTCTCACGTTGTGGAGTTTCTAGTTGTGCAGTTTTTATTTGTGGAGTTTCTAGTCATGGAGTTTCTAGTTGTGGAATTTTAGTTGTGGAGTCTCTAGTTGTGGAGTTTCTAGTTGTGGAGTTTCTAGCTGTGGAGTTTCTAGTTGCGGATTTTCTAGTTGCGGAATTTCTAGTTGTGGAATTTGTAGTTGTGGAGTATCTAGTTGTGGTGTTTGAAGTTGTGGAGTTTCCTAATGTGGAGTTTTTTGTTGCGGAGTTTCTAGCTGGGGAGTTTCTAGTGGCGGAGTTTCTGGTTGTGTAGTTTCTAGTTGCGGAGTTTCTACTTGCGGAGTTTCTAGTTGCGGAGTTTCTAGTTGTGGAATTTGTAGTTGTGGAGTATCTAGTTGTGGTGTTTCAAGTTGTGGAGTTTCTAGTTGTCGAGTTTCTAGCTGTGGAGTTTCCAGTTCTTGAGTTTCTAGTTGCCGAGTTTCTAGTTGCGAAGTGTCAAGTTGTGGAGTTTCTTGCTGTGAAGTTTCTAGTTGCGAAGTTTCTGGTTGCAGAGTTTCTAGTTGCAGAGTTTCTAGCTGGGGAGTTTCTATATGCGGAGTTTCTGGTTGTGTAGTTTCTAGTTGTGGAGTTTTAGTTGTGGATTTTCTAGTTGTGGAATATCTAGTTGTGGTGTTTCAAGTTGTGGAATTTCTCGTTGTGGATTTTGAAGTTGTAGAGTTCCTAGTTTCGGAGTGTCTAGTTGTGGAGTTCCTAGTTGTGGAGTTTCAAGTTGCGGAGTTTTCTAGTTGCGGAGTCTGTAGTTGTGGAGTTTCTAGTTGTGGAGTTTCTAGCAGTGGAGTTTCTAGTTTCAGAGTTTCTGGTTGCAGAGTTTCTAGTTGCGGACTTTCTAGCTGTGGAGTTTCTAGTTTCGGAGTTTCTAGTTGTGGAGCTTCCAGTCGTGAAGTTTCAAGTTGTGGAATTTATAGGTGTGGAGTTTCTAGTTGTGGAGTTTCTAGTTGTCGGGTTTCTAGTTGCGGAGTTTCTAGTTTTGGAGTTTCTAGTTGTGGCGTTTTTAGTTGTGGACTCTCTAGTTGTGGAGTCTCTAGCTGTAGAATTTTTAGTTGCGGAGTTTCTAGTTGCGGAGTTTCTAGTAGCGGAGTTTCCAGTTGCGGAGTTTCTGGTTGTGGAGTTTCTAGTTGTGGAGTTTCTAGTTGTGAAGTCTGTAGTTGCGGAGTTTCTAGTTGTGGAGTTTCTAGTTGTGGAACTTGTAGGTGTTGAGTATCTAGTTGTGGTGTTTCAAGTTGTGGAGTTTCTAGTTGTGGAGTTTCTAGCTATGGAGTTTCCAGTTCTTGAGTTTCTAGTGGCCGAATATCTAGTTGTGAAGTCTCAAGTTGTGGAGTTTCTAGTTGTGGAGTTTCTAGCTGTGGAGTTTCTAGTCCTTGAGCTTCTAGTTGCCGAGTTTCTAGTTGCGAAGTCTCAAGTTGTGGAGTTTCTAGCTGTGAAGTTCCTAGTTGCGAAGTTTTTAGTTGCGGAGTTTCTAGTTGTTGAGTTTCTAGTTGCGGAGTTTCTGGTTGTGGAGTTTCTAGTTGTGGAGTTTCTAGTTGTGGAGTCTGTAGTTGTGGTGTCTGTGGTTGTGGAGTTTCTAGTTGTGGAGTTTATAGTTATGGAGTCTCTAGCTGTGGAGTTCCTAGTTGCGGAGTTTCTAGTTGTGGAGTTTCTAGTTGTGGAATTTGTCGTTGTGGAGTATCTAGTTGCGGACTTTCTAGCTGTAGAGTTTCTAGTTGTGGAGTTTCTAGTTGCAGAGTTTCTAGTTTCCGAGTTTCTAGTTGCAAAGTCTCACATTGTGGAGTTTCTAGTTGTGCAGTTTTTATTTGTGGAGTTTCTAGTCATGGAGTTTCTAGTTGTGGAGTTTTAGTTGTGGAGTCTCTAGTTGTGGAGTTTCTAGTTGTGGAGTTTCTAGCTGTGGAGTTTCTAGTTGCGGATTTTCTAGTTGCGGAGTTTGTAGTTCCGTAGTTTTCTAGTTGCGGAGTTTATAGTTGCGGAGTTTCTAGTTGCGCAGTTTCAAGTTGTGGAGTTCCTACTTGTGAAGTTTCTAGTTGTGGAGTTTATAGTTGTGGAGTATCTAGTTGTGGAGTTTCAAGTTGTGAAGCTTCTCGTTGTGGATTTTGAAGTTGTAGAGTTCCTAGTTGCGGAGTGTCTAGTTGTGGAGTTTCTACTTGTGGAGTTTCTGGTTGTGGAGTTTCTAGTTGCGGAGTTTCTAGTTGTGGAATTTCTAGTTGTTGAGTTTCTAGTTTCCGAGTTTCTAGTTGCAAAGTCTCACGTTGTGGAGTTTCTAGTTGTGCAGTTTTTATTTGTGGAATTTCTAGTCATGGAGTTTCTAGTTGTGGAGTTTTAGTTGTGGAGTCTCTAGTTGTGGAGTTTCTAGCTGTGGAGTTTCTAGTTGCGGATTTTCTAGTGTCGGAGTTTCTAGTAGCGGAGTTTCCAGTTGCAGAGTTTCTGGTTGTGGAGTTTCTAGTTGTGGAGTTTCTAGTTGTGAAGTCTGTAGTTGCGGAGTTTCTAGTTGTGGAGTTTCTAGTTGTGGAACTTGTAGGTGTTGAGTATCTAGTTGTGGTGTTTCAAGTTGTGGAGTTTCTAGGGTTGGAGTTTCTAGCTATGGAGTTTCCAGTTCTTGAGTTTCTAGTGGCCAAATATCTAGTTGTGAAGTCTCAAGTTGTGGAGTTTCTAGTTGTGGAGTTTCTAGCTGTGGAGTTTCCAGTCCTTGAGCTTCTAGTTGCCGAGTTTCTAGTTGCGAAGTCTCAAGTTGTGGAGTTTCTAGCTGTGAAGTTCCTAGTTGCGAAGTTTCTAGTTGCGGAGTTTCTAGTCGCAGAGTTTATAGTTGTGGAGTTTCTAGTTGTGAAATTTGTAGTTGTGGAGTACCTAGTTGTGGTTTTTCAAGTTGTGGAGTTTATAGTTGTGAAGTTTTTAGTTGCGGAGTTTCTAGTTGTTGAGTTTCTAGTTGCGGAGTTTCTGGTTGTGGAGTTTCTAGTTGTGGAGTCTGTAGTTGTGGTTTCTGTGGTTGTGGAGTTTCTAGTTGTGGAGTTTATAGTTATGGAGTCTCTAGCTGTGGAGTTCCTAGTTGCGGAGTTTCTAGTTGTGGAGTTTCTAGTTGTGGAATTTGTCGTTGTGGAGTATCTAGTTGCGGAGTTTCTAGCTGTAGAGTTTCTAGTTGTGGAGTTTCTAGTTGCAGAGTTTCTAGTTTCCGAGTTTCTAGTTGCAAAGTCTCACATTGTGGAGTTTCTAGTTGTGCAGTTTTTATTTGTGGAGTTTCTAGTCATGGAGTTTCTAGTTGTGGAGTTTTATTTGTGGAGCCTCTAGTTGTGGAGTTTCTAGTTGTGGAGTTTCTAGCTGTGGAGTTTCTAGTTGCGGATTTTCTAGTTGCGGAGTTTGTAGTTCCGTAGTTTTCTAGTTGCGGAGTTTATAGTTGCGGAGTTTCTAGTTGCGCAGTTTCAAGTTGTGGAGTTCCTACTTGTGAAGTTTCTAGTTGTGGAGTTTATAGTTGTGGAGTATCTAGTTGTGGAGTTTCAAGTTGTGAAGCTTCTCGTTGTGGATTTTGAAGTTGTAGAGTTCCTAGTTGCGGAGTGTCTAGTTGTGGAGTTTCTACTTGTGGAGTTTCTGGTTGTGGAGTTTCTAGTTGCGGAGTTTCTAGTTGTGGAATTTCTAGTTGTTGAGTTTCTAGTTTCCGAGTTTCTAGTTGCAAAGTCTCACGTTGTGGAGTTTCTAGTTGTGCAGTTTTTATTTGTGGAGTTTCTAGTCATGGAGTTTCTAGTTGTGGAATTTTAGTTGTGGAGTCTCTAGTTGTGGAGTTTCTAGTTGTGGAGTTTCTAGCTGTGGAGTTTCTAGTTGCGGATTTTCTAGTTGCGGAATTTCTAGTTGTGGAATTTGTAGTTGTGGAGTATCTAGTTGTGGTGTTTGAAGTTGTGGAGTTTCCTAATGTGGAGTTTTTTGTTGCGGAGTTTCTAGCTGGGGAGTTTCTAGTGGCGGAGTTTCTGGTTGTGTAGTTTCTAGTTGCGGAGTTTCTACTTGCGGAGTTTCTAGTTGCGGAGTTTCTAGTTGTGGAATTTGTAGTTGTGGAGTATCTAGTTGTGGTGTTTCAAGTTGTGGAGTTTCTAGTTGTCGAGTTTCTAGCTGTGGAGTTTCCAGTTCTTGAGTTTCTAGTTGCCGAGTTTCTAGTTGCGAAGTGTCAAGTTGTGGAGTTTCTTGCTGTGAAGTTTCTAGTTGCGAAGTTTCTGGTTGCAGAGTTTCTAGTTGCAGAGTTTCTAGCTGGGGAGTTTCTATATGCGGAGTTTCTGGTTGTGTAGTTTCTAGTTGTGGAGTTTTAGTTGTGGATTTTCTAGTTGTGGAATATCTAGTTGTGGTGTTTCAAGTTGTGGAATTTCTCGTTGTGGATTTTGAAGTTGTAGAGTTCCTAGTTTCGGAGTGTCTAGTTGTGGAGTTCCTAGTTGTGGAGTTTCAAGTTGCGGAGTTTTCTAGTTGCGGAGTCTGTAGTTGTGGAGTTTCTAGTTGTGGAGTTTCTAGCAGTGGAGTTTCTAGTTTCAGAGTTTCTGGTTGCAGAGTTTCTAGTTGCGGACTTTCTAGCTGTGGAGTTTCTAGTTTCGGAGTTTCTAGTTGTGGAGCTTCCAGTCGTGAAGTTTCAAGTTGTGGAATTTATAGGTGTGGAGTTTCTAGTTGTGGAGTTTCTAGTTGTCGGGTTTCTAGTTGCGGAGTTTCTAGTTTTGGAGTTTCTAGTTGTGGCGTTTTTAGTTGTGGACTCTCTAGTTGTGGAGTCTCTAGCTGTAGAATTTTTAGTTGCGGAGTTTCTAGTTGCGGAGTTTCTAGTAGCGGAGTTTCCAGTTGCGGAGTTTCTGGTTGTGGAGTTTCTAGTTGTGGAGTTTCTAGTTGTGAAGTCTGTAGTTGCGGAGTTTCTAGTTGTGGAGTTTCTAGTTGTGGAACTTGTAGGTGTTGAGTATCTAGTTGTGGTGTTTCAAGTTGTGGAGTTTCTAGTTGTGGAGTTTCTAGCTATGGAGTTTCCAGTTCTTGAGTTTCTAGTGGCCGAATATCTAGTTGTGAAGTCTCAAGTTGTGGAGTTTCTAGTTGTGGAGTTTCTAGCTGTGGAGTTTCTAGTCCTTGAGCTTCTAGTTGCCGAGTTTCTAGTTGCGAAGTCTCAAGTTGTGGAGTTTCTAGCTGTGAAGTTCCTAGTTGCGAAGTTTTTAGTTGCGGAGTTTCTAGTTGTTGAGTTTCTAGTTGCGGAGTTTCTGGTTGTGGAGTTTCTAGTTGTGGAGTTTCTAGTTGTGGAGTCTGTAGTTGTGGTGTCTGTGGTTGTGGAGTTTCTAGTTGTGGAGTTTATAGTTATGGAGTCTCTAGCTGTGGAGTTCCTAGTTGCGGAGTTTCTAGTTGTGGAGTTTCTAGTTGTGGAATTTGTCGTTGTGGAGTATCTAGTTGCGGACTTTCTAGCTGTAGAGTTTCTAGTTGTGGAGTTTCTAGTTGCAGAGTTTCTAGTTTCCGAGTTTCTAGTTGCAAAGTCTCACATTGTGGAGTTTCTAGTTGTGCAGTTTTTATTTGTGGAGTTTCTAGTCATGGAGTTTCTAGTTGTGGAGTTTTAGTTGTGGAGTCTCTAGTTGTGGAGTTTCTAGTTGTGGAGTTTCTAGCTGTGGAGTTTCTAGTTGCGGATTTTCTAGTTGCGGAGTTTGTAGTTCCGTAGTTTTCTAGTTGCGGAGTTTATAGTTGCGGAGTTTCTAGTTGCGCAGTTTCAAGTTGTGGAGTTCCTACTTGTGAAGTTTCTAGTTGTGGAGTTTATAGTTGTGGAGTATCTAGTTGTGGAGTTTCAAGTTGTGAAGCTTCTCGTTGTGGATTTTGAAGTTGTAGAGTTCCTAGTTGCGGAGTGTCTAGTTGTGGAGTTTCTACTTGTGGAGTTTCTGGTTGTGGAGTTTCTAGTTGCGGAGTTTCTAGTTGTGGAATTTCTAGTTGTTGAGTTTCTAGTTTCCGAGTTTCTAGTTGCAAAGTCTCACGTTGTGGAGTTTCTAGTTGTGCAGTTTTTATTTGTGGAATTTCTAGTCATGGAGTTTCTAGTTGTGGAGTTTTAGTTGTGGAGTCTCTAGTTGTGGAGTTTCTAGTTGTGGAGTTTCTAGCTGTGGAGTTTCTAGTTGCGGATTTTCTCGTTGCGGAGTTTCTAGTTGTGGAGTCTGTAGTTGTGGAGTCTGTAGTTGTGGAGTTTCTAGTTGTGGAGTTTCTAGTTATTGAGTCTCTAGTTGTGGAGTTTCTAGTTGCGGAGTTTCTAGTTGCGGAATTTCTAGTTGTGGAATTTGTAGTTGTGGAGTATCTAGTTGTGGTGTTTGAAGTTGTGGAGTTTCTTAATGTGGAGTTTTTAGTTGCGGAGTTTCTAGCTGGGGAGTTTCTAGTTGCGGAGTTTCTGGTTGTGTAGTTTCTAGTTGCGGAGTTTCTACTTGCGGAGTTTCTAGTTGCGGAGTTTCTAGTTGTGGAATTTGTAGTTGTGGAGTATCTAGTTGTGGTGTTTCAAGTTGTGGAGTTTCTAGTTGTCGAGTTTCTAGCTGTGGAGTTTCCAGTTCTTGAGTTTCTAGTTGCCGAGTTTCTAGTTGCGAAGTGTCAAGTTGTGGAGTTTCTTGCTGTGAAGTTTCTAGTTGCGAAGTTTCTGGTTGCAGAGTTTCTAGTTGGAGAGTTTCTAGTTGGGGAGTTTCTATATGCGGAGTTTCTGGTTGTGTAGTTTCTAGTTGTGGAGTTTTAGTTGTGGATTTTCTAGTTGTGGAATATCTAGTTGTGGTGTTTCAAGTTGTGGAATTTCTCGTTGTGGATTTTGAAGTTGTAGAGTTCCTAGTTGCGGAGTGTCTAGTTGTGGAGTTCCTAGTTGTGGAGTTTCAAGTTGCGGAGTTTTCTAGTTGCGGAGTCTGTAGTTGTGGAGTTTCTAGTTGTGGAGTTTCTAGCAGTGGAGTTTCTAGTTTCAGAGTTTCTGGTTGCAGGGTTTCTAGTTGCGGACTTTCTAGCTGTGGAGTTTCTAGTTTCGGAGTTTCTAGTTGTGGAGCTTCCAGTGGTGAAGTTTCAAGTTGTGGAATTTATAGGTGTGGAGTTTCTAGTTGTGGAGTTTCTAGTTGTCGGGTTTCTAGTTGCGGAGTTTCTAGTTTAGGAGTTTCTAGTTGTGGCGTTTTTAGTTGTGGACTCTCTAGTTGTGGAGTCTCTAGCTGTGGAATTTTTAGTTGCAGAGTTTCTAGTTGCGGAGTTTCTAGTTGCAGAGTTTCTAGTAGCGGAGTTTCCAGTTGCGGAGTTTCTGGTTGTGGAGTTTCTAGTTGTGGAGTTTCTAGTTGTGAAGTCTGTAGTTGCGGAGTTTCTAGTTGTGGAGTTTCTAGTTGTGGAGTTTCTAGCTATGGAGTTTCCAGTTCTTGAGTTTCTAGTGGCCGAATATCTAGTTGTGAAGTCTCAAGTTGTGGAGTTTCTAGTTGTGGAGTTTCTAGCTGTGGAGTCTCCAGTCCTTGAGCTTCTAGTTGCCGAGTTTCTAGTTGCGAAGTCTCAAGTTGTGGAGTTTCTAGCTGTGAAGTTCCTAGTTGCGAAGTTTCTAGTTGCGGAGTTTCTAGTTGCAGAGTTTATAGTTGTGGAGTTTCTAGTTGTGAAATTTGTAGTTGTGGAGTACCTAGTTGTGGTTTTTCAAGTTGTGGAATTTATAGTTGTGAAGTTTTTAGTTGCGGAGTTTCTAGTTGTTGAGTTTCTAGTTGCGGAGTTTCTGGTTGTGGAGTTTCTAGTTGTGGAGTTTCTAGTTGTGGAGTCTGTAGTTGTGGTGTCTGTGGTTGTGGAGTTTCTAGTTGTGGAGTTTATAGTTATGGAGTCTCTAGCTGTGGAGTTCCTAGTTGCGGAGTTTCTAGTTGTGGAGTTTCTAGTTGTGGAATTTGTCGTTGTGGAGTATCTAGTTGCGGACTTTCTAGCTGTAGAGTTTCTAGTTGTGGAGTTTCTAGTTGCAGAGTTTCTAGTTTCCGAGTTTCTAGTTGCAAAGTCTCACATTGTGGAGTTTCTAGTTGTGCAGTTTTTATTTGTGGAGTTTCTAGTCATGGAGTTTCTAGTTGTGGAGTTTTAGTTGTGGAGTCTCTAGTTGTGGAGTTTCTAGTTGTGGAGTTTCTAGCTGTGGAGTTTCTAGTTGCGGATTTTCTAGTTGCGGAGTTTGTAGTTCCGTAGTTTTCTAGTTGCGGAGTTTATAGTTGCGGAGTTTCTAGTTGCGCAGTTTCAAGTTGTGGAGTTCCTACTTGTGAAGTTTCTAGTTGTGGAGTTTATAGTTGTGGAGTATCTAGTTGTGGAGTTTCAAGTTGTGAAGCTTCTCGTTGTGGATTTTGAAGTTGTAGAGTTCCTAGTTGCGGAGTGTCTAGTTGTGGAGTTTCTACTTGTGGAGTTTCTGGTTGTGGAGTTTCTAGTTGCGGAGTTTCTAGTTGTGGAATTTCTAGTTGTTGAGTTTCTAGTTTCCGAGTTTCTAGTTGCAAAGTCTCACGTTGTGGAGTTTCTAGTTGTGCAGTTTTTATTTGTGGAGTTTCTAGTCATGGAGTTTCTAGTTGTGGAGTTTTAGTTGTGGAGTCTCTAGTTGTGGAGTTTCTAGTTGTGGAGTTTCTAGCTGTGGAGTTTCTAGTTGCGGATTTTCTAGTTGCGGAGTTTCTAGTTGTGGAGTCTGTAGTTGTGGAGTCTGTAGTTGTGGAGTTTCTAGTTGTGGAGTTTCTAGTTATTGAGTCTCTAGTTGTGGAGTTTCTAGTTGCGGAGTTTCTAGTTGCAGAATTTCTAGTTGTGGAATTTGTAGTTGTGGAGTATCTAGTTGTGGTGTTTGAAGTTGTGGAGTTTCTTAATGTGGAGTTTTTAGTTGCGGAGTTTCTAGCTGGGGAGTTTCTAGTTGCGGAGTTTCTGGTTGTGTAGTTTCTAGTTGCGGAGTTTCTACTTGCGGAGTTTCTAGTTGCGGAGTTTCTAGTTGTGGAATTTGTAGTTGTGGAGTATCTAGTTGTGGTGTTTCAAGTTGTGGAGTTTCTAGTTGTCGAGTTTCTAGCTGTGGAGTTTCCAGTTCTTGAGTTTCTAGTTGCCGAGTTTCTAGTTGCGAAGTGTCAAGTTGAGGAGTTTCTTGCTGTGAAGTTTCTAGTTGCGAAGTTTCTGGTTGCAGAGTTTCTAGTTGGAGAGTTTCTAGTTGGGGAGTTTCTATATGCGGAGTTTCTGGTTGTGTAGTTTCTAGTTGTGGAGTTTTCGTTGTGGATTTTCTAGTTGTGGAATATCTAGTTGTGGTGTTTCAAGTTGTGGAATTTCTCGTTGTGGATTTTGAAGTTGTAGAGTTCCTAGTTGCGGAGTGTCTAGTTGTGGAGTTCCTAGTTGTGGAGTTTCAAGTTGCGGAGTTTTCTAGTTGCGGAGTCTGTAGTTGTGGAGTTTCTAGTTGTGGAGTTTCTAGCAGTGGAGTTTCTAGTTTCAGAGTTTCTGGTTGCAGGGTTTCTAGTTGCGGACTTTCTAGCTGTGGAGTTTCTAGTTTCGGAGTTTCTAGTTGTGGAGCTTCCAGTGGTGAAGTTTCAAGTTGTGGAATTTATAGGTGTGGAGTTTCTAGTTGTGGAGTTTCTAGTTGTCGGGTTTCTAGTTGCGGAGTTTCTAGTTTTGGAGTTTCTAGTTGTGGCGTTTTTAGTTGTGGACTCTCTAGTTGTGGAGTTTCTAGCTGTGAAGTTCCTAGTTGCGAAGTTTCTAGTTGCGGAGTTTCTAGTTGCAGAGTTTCTAGTTGTGGAGTTTCTAGTTGTGAAATTTGTAGTTGTGGAGTACCTAGTTGTGGTTTTTCAAGTTGTGGAGTTTATAGTTGTGAAGTTTTTAGTTGCGGAGTTTCTAGTTGTTGAGTTTCTAGTTGCGGAGTTTCTGGTTGTGGAGTTTCTAGTTGTGGAGTTTCTAGTTGTGGAGTCTGTAGTTGTGGTGTCTGTGGTTGTGGAGTTTCTAGTTGTGGAGTTTATAGTTATGGAGTCTCTAGCTGTGGAGTTCCTAGTTGCGGAGTTTCTAGTTGTGGAGTTTCTAGTTGTGGAATTTGTCGTTGTGGAGTATCTAGTTGCGGACTTTCTAGCTGTAGAGTTTCTAGTTGTGGAGTTTCTAGTTGCAGAGTTTCTAGTTTTCGAGTTTCTAGTTGCAAAGTCTCACATTGTGGAGTTTCTAGTTGTGCAGTTTTTATTTGTGGAGTTTCTAGTCATGGAGTTTCTAGTTGTGGAGTTTTAGTTGTGGAGTCTCTAGTTGTGGAGTTTCTAGTTGTGGAGTTTCTAGCTGTGGAGTTTCTAGTTGCGGATTTTCTAGTTGCGGAGTTTGTAGTTCCGTAGTTTTCTAGTTGCGGAGTTTATAGTTGCGGAGTTTCTAGTTGCGCAGTTTCAAGTTGTGGAGTTCCTACTTGTGAAGTTTCTAGTTGTGGAGTTTATAGTTGTGGAGTATCTAGTTGTGGAGTTTCAAGTTGTGAAGCTTCTCGTTGTGGATTTTGAAGTTGTAGAGTTCCTAGTTGCGGAGTGTCTAGTTGTGGAGTTTCTACTTGTGGAGTTTCTGGTTGTGGAGTTTCTAGTTGCGGAGTTTCTAGTTGTGGAATTTCTAGTTGTTGAGTTTCTAGTTTCCGAGTTTCTAGTTGCAAAGTCTCACGTTGTGGAGTTTCTAGTTGTGCAGTTTTTATTTGTGGAGTTTCTAGTCATGGAGTTTCTAGTTGTGGAGTTTTAGTTGTGGAGTCTCTAGTTGTGGAGTTTCTAGTTGTGGAGTTTCTAGCTGTGGAGTTTCTAGTTGCGGATTTTCTAGTTGCGGAGTTTCTAGTTGTGGTGTTTGAAGTTGTGGAGTTTCTTAATGTGGAGTTTTTAGTTGCGGAGTTTCTAGCTGGGGAGTTTCTAGTTGCGGAGTTTCTGGTTGTGTAGTTTCTAGTTGCGGAGTATCTAGTTGTGGAGTTTCAAGTTGTGAAGCTTCTCGTTGTGGATTTTGAAGTTGTAGAGTTCCTAGTT
Source organism: Rhipicephalus microplus (assembly GCF_043290135.1). NCBI lineage: Eukaryota > Metazoa > Arthropoda > Arachnida > Ixodida > Ixodidae > Rhipicephalus > Rhipicephalus microplus. The sequence goes on along the minus strand of NC_134705.1, from coordinate 16,983,076 downwards.
GCGGAGTGTCTAGTTGTGGAGTTTCTACTTGTGGAGTTTCTGGTTGTGGAGTTTCTAGTTGCGGAGTTTCTAGTTGTGGAATTTCTAGTTGTTGAGTTTCTAGTTTCCGAGTTTCTAGTTGCAAAGTCTCACGTTGTGGAGTTTCTAGTTGTGCAGTTTTTATTTGTGGAGTTTCTAGTCATGGAGTTTCTAGTTGTGGAGTCTGTAGTTGTGGAGTTTCTAGTTGTGGAGTTTCTAGTTATTGAGTCTCTAGTTGTGGAGTTTCTAGTTGCGGAGTTTCTAGTTGCGGAATTTCTAGTTGTGGAATTTGTAGTTGTGGAGTATCTAGTTGTGGTGTTTGAAGTTGTGGAGTTTCTAGTTGTCGAGTTTCTAGCTGTGGAGTTTCCAGTTCTTGAGTTTCTAGTTGCCGAGTTTCTAGTTGCGAAGTGTCAAGTTGAGGAGTTTCTTGCTGTGAAGTTTCTAGTTGCGAAGTTTCTGGTTGCAGAGTTTCTAGTTGGAGAGTTTCTAGTTGGGGAGTTTCTATATGCGGAGTTTCTGGTTGTGTAGTTTCTAGTTGTGGAGTTTTAGTTGTGGATTTTCTAGTTGTGGAATATCTAGTTGTGGTGTTTCAAGTTGTGGAATTTCTCGTTGTGGATTTTGAAGTTGTAGAGTTCCTAGTTGCGGAGTGTCTAGTTGTGGAGTTCCTAGTTGTGGAGTTTCAAGTTGCGGAGTTTTCTAGTTGCGGAGTCTGTAGTTGTGGAGTTTCTAGTTGTGGAGTTTCTAGCAGTGGAGTTTCTAGTTTCAGAGTTTCTGGTTGCAGGGTTTCTAGTTGCGGACTTTCTAGCTGTGGAGTTTCTAGTTTCGGAGTTTCTAGTTGTGGAGCTTCCAGTGGTGAAGTTTCAAGTTGTGGAATTTATAGGTGTGGAGTTTCTAGTTGTGGAGTTTCTAGTTGTCGGGTTTCTAGTTGCGGAGTTTCTAGTTTTGGAGTTTCTAGTTGTGGCGTTTTTAGTTGTGGACTCTCTAGTTGTGGAGTTTCTAGCTGTGAAGTTCCTAGTTGCGAAGTTTCTAGTTGCGGAGTTTCTAGTTGCAGAGTTTCTAGTTGTGGAGTTTCTAGTTGTGAAATTTGTAGTTGTGGAGTACCTAGTTGTGGTTTTTCAAGTTGTGGAGTTTATAGTTGTGAAGTTTTTAGTTGCGGAGTTTCTAGTTGTTGAGTTTCTAGTTGCGGAGTTTCTGGTTGTGGAGTTTCTAGTTGTGGAGTTTCTAGTTGTGGAGTCTGTAGTTGTGGTGTCTGTGGTTGTGGAGTTTCTAGTTGTGGAGTTTATAGTTATGGAGTCTCTAGCTGTGGAGTTCCTAGTTGCGGAGTTTCTAGTTGTGGAGTTTCTAGTTGTGGAATTTGTCGTTGTGGAATATCTAGTTGCGGACTTTCTAGCTGTAGAGTTTCTAGTTGTGGAGTTTCTAGTTGCAGAGTTTCTAGTTTTCGAGTTTCTAGTTGCAAAGTCTCACATTGTGGAGTTTCTAGTTGTGCAGTTTTTATTTGTGGAGTTTCTAGTCATGGAGTTTCTAGTTGTGGAGTTTTAGTTGTGGAGTCTCTAGTTGTGGAGTTTCTAGTTGTGGAGTTTCTAGCTGTGGAGTTTCTAGTTGCGGATTTTCTAGTTGCGGAGTTTGTAGTTCCGTAGTTTTCTAGTTGCGGAGTTTATAGTTGCGGAGTTTCTAGTTGCGCAGTTTCAAGTTGTGGAGTTCCTACTTGTGAAGTTTCTAGTTGTGGAGTTTATAGTTGTGGAGTATCTAGTTGTGGAGTTTCAAGTTGTGAAGCTTCTCGTTGTGGATTTTGAAGTTGTAGAGTTCCTAGTTGCGGAGTGTCTAGTTGTGGAGTTTCTACTTGTGGAGTTTCTGGTTGTGGAGTTTCTAGTTGCGGAGTTTCTAGTTGTGGAATTTCTAGTTGTTGAGTTTCTAGTTTCCGAGTTTCTAGTTGCAAAGTCTCACGTTGTGGAGTTTCCAGTTGTGCAGTTTTTATTTGTGGAGTTTCTAGTCATGGAGTTTCTAGTTGTGGAGTTTTAGTTGTGGAGTCTCTAGTTGTGGAGTTTCTAGTTGTGGAGTTTCTAGATGTGGAGTTTCTAGTTGCGGATTTTCTAGTTGCGGAGTTTCTAGTTGTGGAGTCTGTAGTTGTGGAATCTGTAGTTGTGGAGTTTCTAGTTGTGGAGTTTCTAGTTATTGAGTCTCTAGTTGTGGAGTTTCTAGTTGCGGAGTTTCTAGTTGCGGAATTTCTAGTTGTGGAATTTGTAGTTGTGGAGTATCTAGTTGTGGTGTTTGAAGTTGTGGAGTTTCTTAATGTGGAGTTTTTAGTTGCGGAGTTTCTAGCTGGGGAGTTTCTAGTTGCGGAGTTTCTGGTTGTGTAGTTTCTAGTTGCGGAGTTTCTACTTGCGGAGTTTCTAGTTGCGGAGTTTCTAGTTGTGGAATTTGTAGTTGTGGAGTATCTAGTTGTGGTGTTTCAAGTTGTGGAGTTTCTAGTTGTCGAGTTTCTAGCTGTGGAGTTTCCAGTTCTTGAGTTTCTAGTTGCCGAGTTTCTAGTTGCGAAGTGTCAAGTTGAGGAGTTTCTTGCTGTGAAGTTTCTAGTTGCGAAGTTTCTGGTTGCAGAGTTTCTAGTTGGAGAGTTTCTAGTTGGGGAGTTTCTATATGCGGAGTTTCTGGTTGTGTAGTTTCTAGTTGTGGAGTTTTAGTTGTGGATTTTCTAGTTGTGGAATATCTAGTTGTGGTGTTTCAAGTTGTGGAATTTCTCGTTGTGGATTTTGAAGTTGTAGAGTTCCTAGTTGCGGAGTGTCTAGTTGTGGAGTTCCTAGTTGTGGAGTTTCAAGTTGCGGAGTTTTCTAGTTGCGGAGTCTGTAGTTGTGGAGTTTCTAGTTGTGGAGTTTCTAGCAGTGGAGTTTCTAGTTTCAGAGTTTCTGGTTGCAGGGTTTCTAGTTGCGGACTTTCTAGCTGTGGAGTTTCTAGTTTCGGAGATTCTAGTTGTGGAGCTTCCAGTGGTGAAGTTTCAAGTTGTGGAATTTATAGGTGTGGAGTTTCTAGTTGTGGAGTTTCTAGTTGTCGGGTTTCTAGTTGCGGAGTTTCTAGTTTTGGAGTTTCTAGTTGTGGCGTTTTTAGTTGTGGACTCTCTAGTTGTGGAGTCTCTAGCTGTGGAATTTTTAGTTGCGGAGTTTCTAGTTGCGGAGTTTCTAGTTGCAGAGTTTCTAGTAGCGGAGTTTCCAGTTGCGGAGTTTCTGGTTGTGGAGTTTCTAGTTGTGGAGTTTCTAGTTGTGAAGTCTGTAGTTGCGGAGTTTCTAGTTGTGGAGTTTCTAGTTGTGGAGTTTCTAGCTATGGAGTTTCCTGTTCTTGAGTTTCTAGTGGCCGAATATCTAGTTGTGAAGTCTCAAGTTGTGGAGTTTCTAGTTGTGGAGTTTCTAGCTGTGGAGTTTCCAGTCCTTGAGCTTCTAGTTGCCGAGTTTCTAGTTGCGAAGTCTCAAGTTGTGGAGTTTCTAGCTGTGAAGTTCCTAGTTGCGAAGTTTCTAGTTGCGGAGTTTCTAGTTGCAGAGTTTCTAGTTGTGGAGTTTCTAGTTGTGAAATTTGTAGTTGTGGAGTACCTAGTTGTGGTTTTTCAAGTTGTGGAGTTTATAGTTGTGAAGTTTTTAGTTGCGGAGTTTCTAGTTGTTGAGTTTCTAGTTGCGGAGTTTCTGGTTGTGGAGTTTCTAGTTGTGGAGTTTCTAGTTGTGGAGTCTGTAGTTGTGGTGTCTGTGGTTGTGGAGTTTCTAGTTGTGGAGTTTATAGTTATGGAGTCTCTAGCTGTGGAGTTCCTAGTTGCGGAGTTTCTAGTTGTGGAGTTTCTAGTTGTGGAATTTGTCGTTGTGGAGTATCTAGTTGCGGACTTTCTAGCTGTAGAGTTTCTAGTTGTGGAGTTTCTAGTTGCAGAGTTTCTAGTTTCCGAGTTTCTAGTTGCAAAGTCTCACATTGTGGAGTTTCTAGTTGTGCAGTTTTTATTTGTGGATTTTCTAGTCATGGAGTTTCTAGTTGTGGAGTTTTAGTTGTGGAGTCTCTAGTTGTGGAGTTTCTAGTTGTGGAGTTTCTAGCTGTGGAGTTTCTAGTTGCGGATTTTCTAGTTGCGGAGTTTGTAGTTCCGTAGTTTTCTAGTTGCGGAGTTTATAGTTGCGGAGTTTCTAGTTGCGCAGTTTCAAGTTGTGGAGTTCCTACTTGTGAAGTTTCTAGTTGTGGAGTTTATAGTTGTGGAGTATCTAGTTGTGGAGTTTCAAGTTGTGAAGCTTCTCGTTGTGGATTTTGAAGTTGTAGAGTTCCTAGTTGCGGAGTGTCTAGTTGTGGAGTTTCTACTTGTGGAGTTTCTGGTTGTGGAGTTTCTAGTTGCGGAGTTTCTAGTTGTGGAATTTCTAGTTGTTGAGTTTCTAGTTTCCGAGATTCTAGTTGCAAAGTCTCACGTTGTGGAGTTTCTAGTTGTGCAGTTTTTATTTGTGGAGTTTCTAGTCATGGAGTTTCTAGTTGTGGAGTTTTAGTTGTGGAGTCTCTAGTTGTGGAGTTTCTAGTTGTGGAGTTTCTAGCTGTGGAGTTTCTAGTTGCGGATTTTCTAGTTGCGGAGTTTCTAGTTGTGGTGTTTGAAGTTGTGGAGTTTCTTAATGTGGAGTTTTTAGTTGCGGAGTTTCTAGCTGGGGAGTTTCTAGTTGCGGAGTTTCTGGTTGTGTAGTTTCTAGTTGCGGAGTATCTAGTTGTGGAGTTTCAAGTTGTGAAGCTTCTCGTTGTGGATTTTGAAGTTGTAGAGTTCCTAGTTGCGGAGTGTCTAGTTGTGGAGTTTCTACTTGTGGAGTTTCTGGTTGCAGGGTTTCTAGTTGCGGACTTTCTAGCTGTGGAGTTTCTAGTTTCGGAGTTTCTAGTTGTGGAGCTTCCAGTGGTGAAGTTTCAAGTTGTGGAATTTATAGGTGTGGAGTTTCTAGTTGTGGAGTTTCTAGTTGTCGGGTTTCTAGTTGCGGAGTTTCTAGTTTTGGAGTTTCTAGTTGTGGCGTTTTTAGTTGTGGACTCTCTAGTTGTGGAGTTTCTAGCTGTGAAGTTCCTAGTTGCGAAGTTTCTAGTTGCGGAGTTTCTAGTTGCAGAGTTTCTAGTTGTGGAGTTTCTAGTTGTGAAATTTGTAGTTGTGGAGTACCTAGTTGTGGTTTTTCAAGTTGTGGAGTTTATAGTTGTGAAGTTTTTAGTTGCGGAGTTTCTAGTTGTTGAGTTTCTAGTTGCGGAGTTTCTGGTTGTGGAGTTTCTAGTTGTGGAGTTTCTAGTTGTGGAGTCTGTAGTTGTGGTGTCTGTGGTTGTGGAGTTTCTAGTTGTGGAGTTTATAGTTATGGAGTCTCTAGCTGTGGAGTTCCTAGTTGCGGAGTTTCTAGTTGTGGAGTTTCTAGTTGTGGAATTTGTCGTTGTGGAGTATCTAGTTGCGGACTTTCTAGCTGTAGAGTTTCTAGTTGTGGAGTTTCTAGTTGCAGAGTTTCTAGTTTTCGAGTTTCTAGTTGCAAAGTCTCACATTGTGGAGTTTCTAGTTGTGCAGTTTTTATTTGTGGAGTTTCTAGTCATGGAGTTTCTAGTTGTGGAGTTTTAGTTGTGGAGTCTCTAGTTGTGGAGTTTCTAGTTGTGGAGTTTCTAGCTGTGGAGTTTCTAGTTGCGGATTTTCTAGTTGCGGAGTTTGTAGTTCCGTAGTTTTCTAGTTGCGGAGTTTATAGTTGCGGAGTTTCTAGTTGCGCAGTTTCAAGTTGTGGAGTTCCTACTTGTGAAGTTTCTAGTTGTGGAGTTTATAGTTGTGGAGTATCTAGTTGTGGAGTTTCAAGTTGTGAAGCTTCTCGTTGTGGATTTTGAAGTTGTAGAGTTCCTAGTTGCGGAGTGTCTAGTTGTGGAGTTTCTACTTGTGGAGTTTCTGGTTGTGGAGTTTCTAGTTGCGGAGTTTCTAGTTGTGGAATTTCTAGTTGTTGAGTTTCTAGTTTCCGAGTTTCTAGTTGCAAAGTCTCACGTTGTGGAGTTTCTAGTTGTGCAGTTTTTATTTGTGGAGTTTCTAGTCATGGAGTTTCTAGTTGTGGAGTTTTAGTTGTGGAGTCTCTAGTTGTGGAGTTTCTAGTTGTGGAGTTTCTAGCTGTGGAGTTTCTAGTTGCGGATTTTCTAGTTGCGGAGTTTCTAGTTGTGGAGTCTGTAGTTGTGGAGTCTGTAGTTGTGGAGTTTCTAGTTGTGGAGTTTCTAGTTATTGAGTCTCTAGTTGTGGAGTTTCTAGTTGCGGAGTTTCTAGTTGCGGAATTTCTAGTTGTGGAATTTGTAGTTGTGGAGTATCTAGTTGTGGTGTTTGAAGTTGTGGAGTTTCTTAATGTGGAGTTTTTAGTTGCGGAGTTTCTAGCTGGGGAGTTTCTAGTTGCGGAGTTTCTGGTTGTGTAGTTTCTAGTTGCGGAGTTTCTACTTGCGGAGTTTCTAGTTGCGGAGTTTCTAGTTGTGGAATTTGTAGTTGTGGAGTATCTAGTTGTGGTGTTTCAAGTTGTGGAGTTTCTAGTTGTCGAGTTTCTAGCTGTGGAGTTTCCAGTTCTTGAGTTTCTAGTTGCCGAGTTTCTAGTTGCGAAGTGTCAAGTTGAGGAGTTTCTTGCTGTGAAGTTTCTAGTTGCGAAGTTTCTGGTTGCAGAGTTTCTAGTTGGAGAGTTTCTAGTTGGGGAGTTTCTATATGCGGAGTTTCTGGTTGTGTAGTTTCTAGTTGTGGAGTTTTAGTTGTGGATTTTCTAGTTGTGGAATATCTAGTTGTGGTGTTTCAAGTTGTGGAATTTCTCGTTGTGGATTTTGAAGTTGTAGAGTTCCTAGTTGCGGAGTGTCTAGTTGTGGAGTTCCTAGTTGTGGAGTTTCAAGTTGCGGAGTTTTCTAGTTGCGGAGTCTGTAGTTGTGGAGTTTCTAGTTGTGGAGTTTCTAGCAGTGGAGTTTCTAGTTTCAGAGTTTCTGGTTGCAGGGTTTCTAGTTGCGGACTTTCTAGCTGTGGAGTTTCTAGTTTCGGAGTTTCTAGTTGTGGAGCTTCCAGTGGTGAAGTTTCAAGTTGTGGAATTTATAGGTGTGGAGTTTCTAGTTGTGGAGTTTCTAGTTGTCGGGTTTCTAGTTGCGGAGTTTCTAGTTTTGGAGTTTCTAGTTGTGGCGTTTTTAGTTGTGGACTCTCTAGTTGTGGAGTCTCTAGCTGTGGAATTTTTAGTTGCGGAGTTTCTAGTTGCGGAGTTTCTAGTTGCAGAGTTTCTAGTAGCGGAGTTTCCAGTTGCGGAGTTTCTGGTTGTGGAGTTTCTAGTTGTGGAGTTTCTAGTTGTGAAGTCTGTAGTTGCGGAGTTTCTAGTTGTGGAGTTTCTAGTTGTGGAGTTTCTAGCTATGGAGTTTCCTGTTCTTGAGTTTCTAGTGGCCGAATATCTAGTTGTGAAGTCTCAAGTTGTGGAGTTTCTAGTTGTGGAGTTTCTAGCTGTGGAGTTTCCAGTCCTTGAGCTTCTAGTTGCCGAGTTTCTAGTTGCGAAGTCTCAAGTTGTGGAGTTTCTAGCTGTGAAGTTCCTAGTTGCGAAGTTTCTAGTTGCGGAGTTTCTAGTTGCAGAGTTTCTAGTTGTGGAGTTTCTAGTTGTGAAATTTGTAGTTGTGGAGTACCTAGTTGTGGTTTTTCAAGTTGTGGAGTTTATAGTTGTGAAGTTTTTAGTTGCGGAGTTTCTAGTTGTTGAGTTTCTAGTTGCGGAGTTTCTGGTTGTGGAGTTTCTAGTTGTGGAGTTTCTAGTTGTGGAGTCTGTAGTTGTGGTGTCTGTGGTTGTGGAGTTTCTAGTTGTGGAGTTTATAGTTATGGAGTCTCTAGCTGTGGAGTTCCTAGTTGCGGAGTTTCTAGTTGTGGAGTTTCTAGTTGTGGAATTTGTCGTTGTGGAGTATCTAGTTGCGGACTTTCTAGCTGTAGAGTTTCTAGTTGTGGAGTTTCTAGTGGCAGAGTTTCTAGTTTCCGAGATTCTAGTTGCAAAGTCTCACATTGTGGAGTTTCTAGTTGTGCAGTTTTTATTTGTGGAGTTTCTAGTCATGGAGTTTCTAGTTGTGGAGTTTTAGTTGTGGAGTCTCTAGTTGTGGAGTTTCTAGTTGTGGAGTTTCTATCTGTGGAGTTTCTAGTTGCGGATTTTCTAGTTGCGGAGTTTGTAGTTCCGTAGTTTTCTAGTTGCGGAGTTTATAGTTGCGGAGTTTCTAGTTGCGCAGTTTCAAATTGTGGAGTTCCTACTTGTGAAGTTTCTAGTTGTGGAGTTTATAGTTGTGGAGTATCTAGTTGTGGAGTTTCAAGTTGTGAAGCTTCTCGTTGTGAATTTTGAAGTTGTAGAGTTCCTAGTTGCGGAGTGTCTAGTTGTGGAGTTTCTACTTGTGGAGTTTCTGGTTGTGGAGTTTCTAGTTGCGGAGTTTCTAGTTGTGGAATTTCTAGTTGTTGAGTTTCTAGTTTCCGAGTTTCTAGTTGCAAAGTCTCACGTTGTGGAGTTTCTAGTTGTGCAGTTTTTATTTGTGGAGTTTCTAGTCATGGAGTTTCTAGTTGTGGAGTTTTGGTTGTGGAGTCTCTAGTTGTGGAGTTTCTAGTTGTGGAGTTTCTAGCTGTGGCGTTTCTAGTTGCGGATTTTCTAGTTGCGGAGTTTCTAGTTGTGGAGTCTGTAGTTGTGGAGTCTGTAGTTGTGGAGTTTCTAGTTGTGGAGTTTCTAGTTATTGAGTCTCTAGTTGTGGAGTTTCTAGTTGCGGAGTTTCTAGTTGCGGAATTTCTAGTTGTGGAATTTGTAGTTGTGGGGTATCTAGTTGTGGTGTTTGAAGTTGTGGAGTTTCTTAATGTGGAGTTTTTAGTTGCGGAGTTTCTAGCTGGGGAGTTTCTAGTTGCGGAGTTTCTGGTTGTGTAGTTTCTAGTTGTGGAGTTTCTACTTGTGGAGTTTCTAGTTGCGGAGTTTCTAGTTGTGGAATTTGTAGTTGTGGAGTATCTAGTTGTGGTGTTTCAAGTTGTGGAGTTTCTAGTTGTCGAGTTTCTAGCTGTTGAGTTTCCAGTTCTTGAGTTTCTAGTTGCCGAGTTTCTAGTTGCGAAGTGTCAAGTTGTGGAGTTTCTTGCTGTGAAGTTTCTAGTTGCGAAGTTTCTGGTTGCAGAGTTTCTAGTTGCAGAGTTTCTAGTTGGGGAGTTTCTATATGCGGAGTTTCTGGTTGTGCAGTTTCTAGTTGTGGAGTTTTAGTTGTGGATTTTCTAGTTGTGGAATATCTAGTTGTGGTGTTTCAAGTTGTGGAATTTCTCGTTGTGGATTTTGAAGTTGTAGAGTTCCTAGTTGCGAAGTGTCTAGTTGTGGAGTTCCTAGTTGTGGAGTTTCAAGTTGCGGAGTTTTCTAGTTGCGGAGTCTGTAGTTGTGGAGTTTCTTGTTGTGGAGTTTCTAGCAGTGAAGTTTCTAGTTTCAGAGTTTCTGGTTGCAGGGTTTCTAGTTGCGGACTTTCTAGCTGTGGAGTTTCTAGTTTCGGAGTTTCTAGTTGTGGAGCTTCCAGTGGTGAAGTTTCAAGTTGTGGAATTTATAGGTGTGGAGTTTCTAGTTGTGGAGTTTCTAGTTGTCGGGTTTCTTGTTGCGGAGTTTCTAGTTTTGGAGTTTCTAGTTGTTGAGTTTCTAGTTTCCGAGTTTCTAGTTGCAAAGTCTCACGTTGTGGAGTTTCTAGTTGTGCAGTTTTTATTTGTGGAGTTTCTAGTCATGGAGTTTCTAGTTGTGGAGTTTTAGTTGTGGAGTTTCTAGTTATTGAGTCTCTAGTTGTGGAGTTTCTAGTTGCGGAGTTTCTAGTTGCGGAATTTCTAGTTGTGGAATTTGTAGTTGTGGAGTATCTAGTTGTGGTGTTTGAAGTTGTGGAGTTTCTTAATGTGGAGTTTTTAGTTGCGGAGTTTCTAGCTGGGGAGTTCCTAGTTGCGGAGTTTCTGGTTGTGTAGTTTCTAGTTGCGGAGTTTCTACTTGCGGAGTTTCTAGTTGCGGAGTTTCTAGTTGTGGAATTTGTAGTTGTGGAGTATCTAGTTGTGGTGTTTCAAGTTGTGGAGTTTCTAGTTGTCGAGTTTCTAGCTGTGGAGTTTCCAGTTCTTGAGTTTCTAGTTGCCGAGTTTCTAGTTGCGAAGTGTCAAGTTGTGGAGTTTCTTGCTGTGAAGTTTCTAGTTGCGAAGTTTCTGGTTGCAGAGTTTCTAGTTGCAGAGTTTCTAGTTGGGGAGTTTCTATATGCGGAGTTTCTGGTTGTGTAGTTTCTAGTTGTGGAGTTTTAGTTGTGGATTTTCTAGTTGTGGAATATGTAGTTGTGGTGTTTCAAGTTGTGGAATTTCTTGTTGTGGATTTTGAAGTTGTAGAGTTCCTAGTTGCGGAGTGTCTAGTTGTGGAGTTCCTAGTTGTGGAGTTTCAAGTTGCGGAGTTTTCTAGTTGCGGAGTCTGTAGTTGTGGAGTTTCTAGGCTTGGAGTTTCTAGCAGTGAAGTTTCTAGTTTCAGAGTTTCTGGTTGCAGGGTTTCTAGTTGCGGACTTTCTAGCTGTGGAGTTTCTAGTTTCGGAGTTTCTAGTTGTGGAGCTTCCAGTGGTGAAGTTTCAAGTTGTGGAATTTATAGGTGTGGAGTTTCTAGTTGTGGAGTTTCTAGTTGTCGGGTTTCTTGTTGCGGAGTTTCTAGTTTTGGAGTTTCTAGTTGTTGAGTTTCTAGTTTCCGAGTTTCTAGTTGCAAAGTCTCACGTTGTGGAGTTTCTTGTTGTGCAGTTTTTATTTGTGGAGTCTCTAGTTGTGGAGTTTCTAGTTGTGGAGTTTCTATCTGTGGAGTTTCTAGTTGCGGATTTTCTAGTTGCGGAGTTTGTAGTTCCGTAGTTTTCTAGTTGCGGAGTTTATAGTTGCGGAGTTTCTAGTTGCGCAGTTTCAAGTTGTGGAGTTCCTACTTGTGAAGTTTCTAGTTGTGGAGTTTATAGTTGTGGAGTATCTAGTTGTGGAGTTTCAAGTTGTGAAGCTTCTCGTTGTGGATTTTGAAGTTGTAGAGTTCCTAGTTGCGGAGTGTCTAGTTGTGGAGTTTCTACTTGTGGAGTTTCTGGTTGTGGAGTTTCTAGTTGCGGAGTTTCTAGTTGTGGAATTTCTAGTTGTTGAGTTTCTAGTTTCCGAGTTTCTAGTTGCAAAGTCTCACGTTGTGGAGTTTCTAGTTGTGCAGTTTTTATTTGTGGAGTTTCTAGTCATGGAGTTTCTAGTTGTGGAGTTTTGGTTGTGGAGTCTCTAGTTGTGGAGTTTCTAGTTGTGGAGTTTCTAGCTGTGGCGTTTCTAGTTGCGGATTTTCTAGTTGCGGAGTTTCTAGTTGTGGAGTCTGTAGTTGTGGAGTCTGTAGTTGTGGATTTTCTAGTTGTGGAGTTTCTAGTTATTGAGTCTCTAGTTGTGGAGTTTCTAGTTGCGGAGTTTCTAGTTGCGGAATTTCTAGTTGTGGAATTTGTAGTTGTGGGGTATCTAGTTGTGGAGTTTTTAGTTGCGGAGTTTCTTAATGTGGAGTTTCTAGTTGCGGAGTTTCTAGCTGGGGAGTTTCTAGTTGCGGAGTTTCTGGTTATGTATTTTCTAGTTGCGGAGTTTCTACTTGTGGAGTTTCTAGTTGCGGAGTTTCTAGTTGTGGAATTTGTAGTTGTGGAGTATCTAGTTGTGGTGTTTAAAGTTGTGGAGTTTCTAGTTGTCGAGTTTCTAGCTGTTGAGTTTCCAGTTCTTGAGTTTCTAGTTGCCGAGTTTCTAGTTGCGAAGTGTCAAGTTGTGGAGTTTCTTGCTGTGAAGTTTCTAGTTGCGAAGTTTCTGGTTGCAGAGTTTCTAGTTGCAGAGTTTCTAGTTGGGGAGTTTCTATATGCGGAGTTTCTGGTTGTGCAGTTTCTAGTTGTGGAGTTTTAGTTGTGGATTTTCTAGTTGTGGAATATCTAGTTGTGGTGTTTCAAGTTGTGGAATTTCTCGTTGTGGATTTTGAAGTTGTAGAGTTCCTAGTTGCGAAGTGTCTAGTTGTGGAGTTCCTAGTTGTGGAGTTTCAAGTTGCGGAGTTTTCTAGTTGCGGAGTCTGTAGTTGTGGAGTTTCTTGTTGTGGAGTTTCTAGCAGTGAAGTTTCTAGTTTCAGAGTTTCTGGTTGCAGGGTTTCTAGTTGCGGACTTTCTAGCTGTGGAGTTTCTAGTTTCGGAGTTTCTAGTTGTGGAGCTTCCAGTGGTGAAGTTTCAAGTTGTGGAATTTATAGGTGTGGAGTTTCTAGTTGTGGAGTTTCTAGTTGTCGGGTTTCTTGTTGCGGAGTTTCTAGTTTTGGAGTTTCTAGTTGTTGAGTTTCTAGTTTCCGAGTTTCTAGTTGCAAAGTCTCACGTTGTGGAGTTTCTTGTTGTGCAGTTTTTATTTGTGGAGTTTCTAGTCATGGAGTTTCTAGTTGTGGAGTTTTAGTTGTGGAGTCTCTAGTTGGGGAGTTTCTAGTTGTGGAGTTTCTAGCTGTGGAGTTTCTAGTTGCGGATTTTCTAGTTGCGGAGTTTCTAGTTGTGGAGTCTGTAGTTGTGGAGTCTGTAGTTATGGAGTTTCTAGTTGCGGAGTTTCTAGTTATTGAGTCTCTAGTTGTGGAGTTTCTAGTTGCGGAGTTTCTAGTTGCGGAATTTCTAGTTGTGGAATTTGTAGATGTGGAGTATCTAGTTGTGGTGTTTGAAGTTGTGGAGTTTCTTAATGTGGAGTTTTTAGTTGCGAGTTTCTAGCTGGGGAGTTTCTAGTTGCGGAGTTTCTGGTTGTGTAGTTTCTAGTTGCGGAGTTTCTACTTGTGGAGTTTCTAGTTGCGGAGTTTCTAGTTGTGGAATTTGTAGTTGTGGAGTATCTAGTTGTGGTGTCTCAAGTTGTGGAGTTTCTAGTTGTCGAGTTTCTAGCTGTGGAGTTTCCAGTTCTTGAGTTTCTAGTTGCCGAGTTTCTAGTTGCGAAGTGTCAAGTTGTGGAGTTTCTTGCTGGGAAGTTTCTAGTTGCGAAGTTTCTGGTTGCAGAGTTTCTAGTTGCAGAGTTTCTAGTTGGGGAGTTTCGATATGCGGAGTTTCTGGTTGTGTAGTTTCTAGTTGTGGAGTTTTAGTTGTGGATTTTCTAGTTGTGGAATATCTAGTTGTGGTGTTTCAAGTTGTGGAATTTCTCGTTGTGGATTTTGAAGTTGTAGAGTTCCTAGTTGCGGAGTGTCTAGTTGTGGAGTTCCTAGTTGTGGAGTTTCAAGTTGCGGAGTTTTCTAGTTGCGGAGTCTGTAGTTGTGGAGTTTCTAGTTGTGGAGTTTCTAGCAGTGGAGTTTCTAGTTGCAGAGTTTCTGGTTGCAGGGTTTCTAGTTACGGACTTTCTAGCTCTGGAGTTTCTAGTTTCGGAGTTTCTAGTTGTGGAGCTTCCAGTGGTGAAGTTTCAAGTTGTGGAATTTATAGGTGTGGAGTTTCTAGTTGTGGAGTTTCTAGTTGTCGGGTTTCTAGTTGCGGAGTTTCTAGTTTTGGAGTTTCTAGTTGTGGCGTTTTTAGTTGTGGACTCTCTAGTTGTGGAGTCTCTAGCTGTGAAATTTTTAGTTGCGGAGTTTCTAGTTGCGGAGTTTCTAGTGGCGGAGTTTCTAGTAGCGGAGTTTCCAGTTGCGGAGTTTCTGGTTGTGGAGTTTCTAGTTGTGGAGTTTCTAGTTGTGAAGTCTGTAGTTGCGGAGTTTCTAGTTGTGGAGTTTCTAGTTGTGGAGTTTCTAGCTGTGGAGTTTCCAGTCCTTGAGCTTCTAGTTGCCGAGTTTCTAGTTGCGAAGTCTCAAGTTGTGGAGTTTCTAGCTATGAAGTTCCTAGTTGCGAAGTTTCTAGTTGCGGAGTTTCTAGTTGCAGAGTTTCTAGTTGTGGAGTTTCTAGTTGTGAAATTTGTAGTTGTGGAGTACCTAGTTGTGGTTTTTCAAGTTGTGGAGTTTATAGTTGTGAAGTTTTTAGTTGCGGAGTTTCTAGTTGTTGAGTTTCTAGTTGCGGAGTTTCTGGTTGTGGAGTTTCTAGTTGTGGAGTTTCTAGTTGTGGAGTCTGTAGTTGTGGTGTCTGTGGTTGTGGAGTTTCTAGTTGTGGAGTTTATAGTTATGGAGTCTCTAGCTTTGGAGTTCCTAGTTGCGGAGTTTCTAGTTGTGGAGTTTCTAGTTGTGGAATTTGTCGTTGTGGAGTATCTAGTTGCGGACTTTCTAGCTGTAGAGTTTCTAGTTGTGGAGTTTCTAGTTTCAGAGTTTCTAGTTTCCGAGTTTCTAGTTGCAAAGTCTCACATTGTGGAGTTTCTAGTTGTGCAGTTTTTATTTGTGGAGTTTCTAGTCATGGAGTTTCTAGTTGTGGAGTTTTAGTTGTGGAGTCTCTAGTTGTGGAGTTTCTAGTTGTGGAGTTTCTAGCTGTGGAGTTTATAGTTGCGGATTTTCTAGTTGCGGAGTTTGTAGTTCCGTAGTTTTCTAGTTGCGGAGTTTATAGTTGCGGAGTTTCAAGTTGTGGAGTTCCTACTTGTGAAGTTTCTAGTTGTGGAGTTTATAGTTGTGCAGTATCTAGTTGTGGAGTTTCAAGTTGTGAAACTTCTCGTTGTGGAATTTGAAGTTGTAGAGTTCCTAGTTGCGGAGTGTCTAGTTGTGGAGTTTCTACTTGTGGAGTTTCTGGTTGTGGAGTTTCTAGTTGGGGAGTTTCTAGCTGTGGAATTTCTAGTTGTTGAGTTTCTAGTTTCCGAGTTTCTAGTTCCAAAGTCTCACGTTGTGGAGTTTCTAGTTGTGCAGTTTTTATTTGTGGAGTTTCTAGTCATGGAGTTTCTAGTTGTGGAGTTTTAGTTGTGGAGTCTCTAATGTGGAGTTTCTAGTTGTGGAGTTTCCAGCTGTGGAGTTTCTAGTTGCGGATTTTCTAGTTGCGGAGTTTGTAGTTGCGGAGTTTTCTAGTTGCGGAGTTTATAGTTGCGGAGTTTCTAGTTGCGCAGTTTCAAGTTGTGGAGTTCCCACTTGTGAAGTTTCTAGTTGTGGAGTTTATAGTTGTGGAGTATCTAGTTGTGGAGTTTCAAGTTGTGAAGTTTCTCGTTGTGGATTTTGAAGTTGTAGAGTTCCTAGTTGCGGAGTGTCTAGTTGTGGAGTTTCTACTTGTGGAGTTTCTGGTTGTGGAGTTTCTAGTTGTGGAGTTTCTAGTTGCGGAGTTTCTAGTTGTGGAGTTTCTAGCTGTGGAGTTTCCAGTTCTTGAGATTCTAGTTGCCGAGTGTCTAGTTGCGAAGTCTCAAGTTGCGGAGTTTCTAGCTGTGGAGTTTGTAGTTGCGGAGTCTCTAGTTGTGCAGTTTCTGGTTGTGGAGTTTCTAGTTGTGGAGTTTCTAGCTGTGGAGTTTCTATTTGCGGAGTTTCTAGTTGCAGAGTTTCTAAATGCGGACTTTCTAGCTGTGGAGTTTCTAGTTGCGGAGTTTCTAGTTGTGGAGTTTCTAGTTGCGAAGTTTCTAGTTGTGGAGTTTCTAGTTGTTGAGTTTCTAGTTGCCGAGTTTCTAGTTGGAAAGTCTCAAGTTGTGGAGTTGCTAGTTGTGGAGTTTCTATTTGTGGAGTTTCTAGTCAAGGAGTTTCTAGTTGTGGAGTTTTAGTTGTGAAGTGTCTAGTCGTGGAGTTTCAAGTTGCGAAGTTTTCGAGTTGTGGAGACTCTAGTTGTGGAATTTCTAGTTGCGAAGTGTCTAGTTGTAGAGTTTCTAGTTGTGGAGTTTCTAGTTGGAGTTTCTAGTTGGAGTTTTTAGTTTTTGAGTTTCTAGTTGTAGATTTTCTAGTTGCGGAGTTCCTAGTTGCGGAGTTTCTAGCTGTGCGGTTTCTAGTTAATGAAAATCTAGCTGTGGAGTTTCTACTTATGGACTCTCTAGTCGTTGAGTTTCTAATTGTGTAGTTTCTATCTGAGGAGTTCCTAAATGTGAAGTCTCCAGTTGTGGAGTCTCTAGTTATGGAGTTTCTAGTTGTGGAGTTTCTTAATGTGGAGTTTCTAGTTATAGAGTTTCTAGTTGGAGTTTTTAGTTTTCGAGTTTCTAGTTGTAGATTTTCTAGTTGCGGAGTTCCTAGTTGCGGAGTTTCTAGTTGTGGGGTTTCTAGTTGTTGAAATTCTAGCTGTGGAGTTTCTACTTATGGACTCTCTAGTCGTGGAGTTTCTAGTTGCGTAGTTTTTATCTGAGGAGTTT
This sequence comes from Rhipicephalus microplus, assembly GCF_043290135.1. NCBI lineage: Eukaryota > Metazoa > Arthropoda > Arachnida > Ixodida > Ixodidae > Rhipicephalus > Rhipicephalus microplus. The sequence continues at coordinate 16,966,956 of NC_134705.1, read as the reverse complement.
CTAAATGCGAAGTCTCCACTTGTGCAGTCTCTAGTTGTAGAGTTTCTAGTAGTGGAATTTCTAGTTGTGGAATTTCTTATTGTGGACTTTCTAGTTGCGGAGTCTCTAGTTGTGAAGTTTCTAGTTGTGGATTTTCCAGTTGCAGAGTTTCTAGTTGCAGAGTTTCGAGTTGCAGAGTTTCAAGTTGTGGAGTTTCTAGTTGCGGAGTCTCTAGTTGTGGAGTTTCTAGTTGCGTGGTTTCTAGTTGTGGACTTTCAAGTTCTTGAGTTTCTAGTTACCGTGTTTCTAGTTGCGAAGTCTCAAGTTGTGAAGTTTCTAGCTGTTAAGTTTCTAGTTGCGAAGTTTCTAGTTGCGAAGTTTCTAGTTGCAGAGTTTCTAGTTGTGGAGTTTCTAGTTGTAGAATTTGTAGTTGTGGAGTGTCTAGTTGTGGTGTTTCAAGTTGTGGAGTTTCTTGTTAAGAATTTTTAGTTGCGGAGTTTCTAGTTGTGGAGTTTCTAGTTGCGGAGTTTCTGGTTGTGGAGTTTCTAGTTGTGGAGTTTCTAGTTGTGGAGTCTGTAGTTGTGGAGTCTGTAGTTGTGGAGTTTCTAGTTGTGGAGTTTCTAGTTATGGAGTCTCTAGTTGTGGAGTTTCTAGTTGCGGAGTTTCTAGTTGCGGAGTTTCTAGTTGTGGAGTTTCTAGTTGTGGAATTTGTAGAGTTGGAGTATCTAGTTGTGGACATTCTAGCTGTAGAGTTTCTAGTTGTGGACTTTCTAGTTTCAGAGTTTCTAGTTGTGAAGTTTCTAGTGTTGGAGTTTATAGTTGCGAAGATTCTAGTTGTGGAGTTTCTAGTTGCGGAGTTTCTAGTAGCGGAGTTTCTAGTTGCGGAGTTTCTGGTTGTGGAGTTTCTAGTTGTGGAGTTTCTAGTTGTGAAGTCTGTAGTCGCGGAGTTTCTAGTTGCGGAGTCTCTAGTTGTGGAGTTTCTAGTTGCGTGGTTTCTAGCTGTGGACTTTCAAGTTCTTGAGTATCTAGTTACCGTGTTTCTAGTTGCGAAGTCTCAAGTTGTGGAGTTTCTAGCTGTTAAGTTTCTAGTTGCGAAGTTTCTAGTTGCGAAGTTTCTAGTTGCAGAGTTTCTAGTTGTGGTGTTTCAAGTTGTGGAGTTTCTAGTTGTGGAGTTTCCAGTTCTTGAGTTTCTAGTGGCCGAATATCTAGTTGTGAAGTCTCAAGTTGTGGAGTTTCTAGTTGTGGAGTTTCTAGCTGTGGAGTTTCCAGTTCTTGAGCTTCTAGTTGCCGAGTTTCTAGTTGCGAAGTCTCAAGTTGTGGAGTTTTTAGCTGTGAAGTTTCTAGTTGCGAAGTTTCTAGTTGCGGAGTTTCTAGTTGCAGAGTTTATAGTTGTGGAGTTTCTAGTTGTGAAATTTATAGTTGTGGAGTATCTAGTTGTTGTTTTTCAAGTTGTGGAGTTTATAGTTGTGGAGTTTATAGTTGTGGAGTTTTTAGTTGCGGAGTTTCTAGTTATTGAGTTTCTATTTGCGGAGTTTCTGGTTGTGGAGTTTCAAGTTGTGAAGTTTCTCGTTGTGGATTTTGAAGTTGTAGAGTTCCTAGTTGCGGAGTGTCTAGTTGTGGAGTTCCTAGTTGTGGAGTTTCTAAATGCGTAGTTTTCTAGTTGCGGAGTCTGTAATTGTGGAGTTTCTAGTTGTGGAGTTTCTAGTTGTGGAGTTTCTAGCTGTGGAGTTTCTAGTTGCAGAGTTTCTAGTTGCAGAGTTTCTAGTTGCGGACTTTCTAGCTGTGGAGTTTCTAGTTGCGGAGTTTCTAGTTGCGGAGTTTCTAGTTGTGGAGTTTCTAGTTGTGGAATTTGTAGTTGTGGAGTATCTAGTTGTGGACTTTCTAGCTGTAGAGTTTCTAGTTGTGGAATTTCTAGTTGCAGAGTTTCTAGTTGTGAAGTTTCTAGTTGCGGAGTTTCTGGTTGTTGAATTTGTAGTTATGGGGTATCTAGTTGTGGTGTTTCATGTTGCGGAGTTTTCTAGTTGCGGAGTCTGTAGTTGTGGAGTTTCTAGTTGCGGAGTTTCTAGTTGTGGAGCTTCCAGTAGTGAATTTTCAAGTTGTGGAATTTATAGGTGTGGAGTTTCTAGTTGTGGAGTTTCTAGTTGTCGGGTTTCTAGTTGCGGAGTTTCTAGTTGTGGAGTTTGTAGTTGTGGAGCTTCTAGTTGTGGCGTTTTTAGTTGTGGACTCTCTAGTTGTGGAGTCTCTAGCTGTAGAATTTCTAGTTGCGGAGTTTCTAGTTGCGGAGTTTCTAGTTGCGGAAATTCAAGTAGCGGAGTTTCTAGTTGCGGAGTTTCTGGTTGTGGAGTTTCTAGTTGTGGAGTTTCTAGTTGTGAAGTCTGTAGTTGCGGAGTTTCTAGTTGTGGAGTTTCTAGCTGTGGAGTTTCCAGTTCTTGAGTTTCTAGTTGCCGAGTTTCTAGTTGCGAAGTCTCAAGTTGTGGAGTTTCTAGCTGTGAAGATTCTAGTTGCGAAGTTTCTAGTTGCGGAGTTTCTAGTTGTGGAATTTGTAGTTGTGGAGTATCTAGTTGTGGTGTTTTAAGTTGTGGAGTTTCTAGTTGTGGAGTCTGTAGTTGTGGGGTCTGTAGTTGTGGAGTTTCTAGTTGTGGAGTTTCTAGTTATGGAGTCTCTAATTGTGGAGTTTCTAGTTGTGGAGTTTATAGTTGCGGAGTTTCTAGTTGTGGAGTTTTTAGTTGTGGAATTTGTAGTTGTGGAGTATCCAGTTGCGGACTTTCTAGCTGTAGAGTTTCTAGTTGTGGAGTTTCGAGTTGCAGAGTTTCTAGTTGTGGAGTTTCTAGTTGTGTAATTTGTAGTTGTGGAGTATCTAGTTGTGGTGTTCCAAGTTGTGGAGTTGCTAGTTGTGGAGTTTCTAGTTGTGGAGTTTCTAGTTGTGGAGTTTCTAGTTGTTGAGTTTCTAGTTGCCGAGTTCTAGTTGCAAAGTCTCAAGTTGTGGAGTTTCTAGTTGTAGAGTTTCTAGCTGTGGAGTTTCTAGTTGCGGAGTTTCTAGTGGCGGAGTTTCTAGTTGCGGAGTTTTCAAGTTGCGGAGTTTCTAGTTGCGGAGTTTCTAGTTGTGCGGTTTCTAGTTGTTGAAATTCTAGCTGTGGAGTTTCAACTTATGGACGCTCTAGTCGTGCAGTTTATAGTTGTGTTGTTTCTATCTGAGGAGTTTCGAAATGTGAAGTTTCCAGTTGTGCAGTTTCTAGTTGCGGAGTTTCTAGTTGCGGAGTTTCTAGTTGTGGAGTTTTTAGTTGTGGAATTTGTAGTTGTGGAGTATCTAGTTGCGGACTTTCTAGCTGTAGAGTTTCTAGTTGTGGAGTTTCGAGTTGCAGAGTTTCTAGTTGTGGAGTTTCTAGTTGTGTAATTTGTAGTTGTGGAGTATCTAGTTGTGGTGTTCCAAGTTGTGGAGTTGCTAGTTGTGGAGTTTCTAGTTGTGGAGTTTCTAGTTGTGGAGTTTCTAGTTGTTGAGTTTCTGGTTGCCGAGTTCTAGTTGCAAAGTCTCAAGTTGTGGAGTTTCTAGTTGTGGAGTTTTTATTTGTGGAGTTTCTCGTCAAGGAGTTTCTAGTTGTGGAGTCTCTAGTTGTGGAGTTTCTAGTTGTAGAGTTTCTAGCTGTGGAGTTTCTAGTTGCGAAGTTTCTAGTGGCGGAGTTTCTAGTTGCGGAGTTTTCTAGTTGCGGAGTTTCTAGTTGCGGAGTTTCTAGTTGTGCGGTTTCTAGTTGTTGAAATTCTAGCTGTGGAGTTTCAACCTATGGACTCTCTAGTCGTGGAGTTTATAGTTGTGTTGTTTCTATCTGAGGAGTTTCGAAATGTGAAGTTTCCAGTTGTGCAGTCTCTAGTCGTGGAGTTTCTAGTTGTGGAGTTTCTAGTTGCAGATTTTCTAGTTGTGTAGTTTCTAGTTGGAGAGTTTGTACTTGAGTTTATAGTTGTGGAGTTTCTAGTGGCGAAGTTTTCTAGTTGTGGAGACTCTAGTTGTGGAATTTCTAGTTGCGAAGTGTCTAGTTGTGGAGTTTCTAGTTGTGGAGTTTTTAGTTGGAGTTTCTAGTTGTAGTTTTTAGTTTTCGAGTTTCTAGTTGTAGATTTTCTAGTTGCGGAGTTCCTAGTTGCCGAGTGTCTAGTTGTGGGGTTTCTAGTTGTTGAAATTCTGGCTGTGGAGTTTCTACTTATGGACATTCTAGTCGTGGAGTTTCTATTTGTGTAGTTTCTATCTGAGGAGTTTCTAAATGTGAAGTCTCCAGTTGTGCTGTCTCCAGTTGTGCAGTCTCTAGTTGTGGAGCTTCTAGTTGTGCAGTTTCTTATTGTGGACTTTCTAGTTGCGGAGTCTCTAGTTGTGAAGTTTCTAGTCGTGGATTTTCAAGTTGCGGAGTTTCTAGTTGCAGAGTTTCTAGTTTTGTAGTTTCTAGTTGGGGAGTTTCTACTTGAGTTTTTAGTTGTGGAGTTTCTAGTTGCAGAATTTCGAGTTGCAGAGTTTGATTGATTGATATGTGGGGTTTAATGTCCCAAAACCACTATATGATTATGAGAGACGCCGTAGTGAAGGGCCTTGGAAATTTAGACCACCTGGGGTTCTTTAACGTGCACCCAAATCTGAGTACACGGGCCTACAACATTACCGCCTCCATCGTAAATACAGCCGCCGCAGCTGAAATTCAAACCCGCGCCCTGCGGGTCAGCAGCTGAGTACCTTAGCCACTAGACCACCGCAGCGGGGCAGAGTTGCAGAGTTTCAAGTGGTGGAGTTTCTAGTTGCGGAGGCTCTAGTTGTGGAGTTTCTAGTTGCGGAGTTTCTAGCTGTGGAGTTTCCAGTTGTGGAGTTTCTAGCTGTGGAGTTTCCAGTTCCTGAGTTTCTAGTTGCGAAGTTTCTAGTTGCGAAGTTTCTAGTTGCAGAGTTTCTAGTTGTGGAGTTTCTAGTTGTGGAATTTGTAGTTGTGGAGTATCTAGTTGTGGTGTTTCAAGTTGTGGAGTTTCTTGTTAAGAATTTTTAGTTGCGGAGTTTCTAGTTGTGGAGTTTCTAGTTGCGGAGTTTCTAGTTGTGGAGTCTGTAGTTGTGGGGTCTGTAGTTGTGGAGTTTCTAGTTGTGGAGTTTCTAGTTATGGAGCCTCTAGTTGTGTAGTTTCTAGATGCGGAGTTTCTAGTTGCGGAGTTTCTAGTTGTGGAGTTTCTAGTTGTGGAATTTGTAGAGTTGGAGTATCTAGTTGCGGACTTTCTAGCTGTAGAGTTTCTAGTTGTGGAGTTTTTAGTGGCAGAGTTTCTAGTTTCCGAGTTTCTAGTTGCAAAGTCTCACATTGTGGAGTTTCTAGTTGTGCAGTTTTTATTTGTGGAGTTTCTAGTCATGGAGTTTCTAGTTGTGGAGTTTTAGTTGTGGAGTCTCTAGTTGTGGAGTTTCTAGTTGTGGAGTTTCTATCTGTGGAGTTTCTAGTTGCGGATTTTCTAGTTGCGGAGTTTGTAGTTCCGTAATTTTCTAGTTGCGGAGTTTATAGTTGCGGAGTTTCTAGTTGCGCAGTTTCAAGTTGTGGAGTTCCTACTTGTGAAGTTTCTAGTTGTGGAGTTTATAGTTGTGGAGTATCTAGTTGTGGAGTTTCAAGTTGTGAAGCTTCTCGTTGTGGATTTTGAAGTTGTAGAGTTCCTAGTTGCGGAGTGTCTAGTTGTGGAATTTCTAGTTGTTGAGTTTCTAGTTTCCGAGTTTCTAGTTGCAAAGTCTCACGTTGTGGAGTTTCTAGTTGTGCAGTTTTTATTTGTGGAGTTTCTAGTCATGGAGTTTCTAGTTGTGGAGTTTTGGTTGTGGAGTCTCTAGTTGTGGAGTTTCTAGTTGTGGAGTTTCTAGCTGTGGCGTTTCTAGTTGCGGATTTTCTAGTTGCGGAGTTTCTAGTTGTGGAGTCTGTAGTTGTGGAGTCTGTAGTTGTGGAGTTTCTAGTTGTGGAGTTTCTAGTTATTGAGTCTCTAGTTGTGGAGTTTCTAGTTGCGGAGTTTCTAGTTGCGGAATTTCTAGTTGTGGAATTTGTAGTTGTGGGGTATCTAGTTGTGGTGTTTGAAGTTGTGGAATTTCTTAATGTGGAGTTTTTAGTTGCGGAGTTTCTAGCTGGGGAGTTTCTAGTTGCGGAGTTTCTGGTTGTGTAGTTTCTAGTTGCGGAGTTTCTACTTGTGGAGTTTCTAGTTGCGGAGTTTCTAGTTGTGGAATTTGTAGTTGTGGAGTATCTAGTTGTGGTGTTTCAAGTTGTGGAGTTTCTAGTTGTCGAGTTTCTAGCTGTTGAGTTTCCAGTTCTTGAGTTTCTAGTTGCCGAGTTTCTAGTTGCGAAGTGTCAAGTTGTGGAGTTTCTTGCTGTGAAGTTTCTAGTTGCGAAGTTTCTGGTTGCAGAGTTTCTAGTTGCAGAGTTTCTAGTTGGGGAGTTTCTATATGCGGAGTTTCTGGTTGTGCAGTTTCTAGTTGTGGAGTTTTAGTTGTGGATTTTCTAGTTGTGGAATATCTAGTTGTGGTGTTTCAAATTGTGGAATTTCTCGTTGTGGATTTTGAAGTTGTAGAGTTCCTAGTTGCGGAGTGTCTAGTTGTGGAGTTCCTAGTTGTGGAGTTTCAAGTTGTGGAGTTTTCTAGTTGCGGAGTCTGTAGTTGTGGAGTTTCTTGTTGTGGAGTTTCTAGCAGTGGAGTTTCTAGTTTCAGAGTTTCTGGTTGCAGGGTTTCTAGTTGCGGACTTTCTAGCTGTGGAGTTTCTAGTTTCGGAGTTTCTAGTTGTGGAGCTTCCAGTGGTGAAGTTTCAAGTTGTGGAATTTATAGGTGTGGAGTTTCTAGTTGTGGAGTTTCTAGTTGTCGGGTTTCTTGTTGCGGAGTTTCTAGTTTTGGAGTTTCTAGTTGTTGAGTTTCTAGTTTCCGAGTTTCTAGTTGCAAAGTCTCACGTTGTGGAGTTTCTAGTTGTGCAGTTTTTATTTGTGGAGTTTCTAGTCATGGAGTTTCTAGTTGTGGAGTTTTAGTTGTGGAGTCTCTAGTTGTGGAGTTTCTAGTTGTGGAGTTTCTAGCTGTGGAGTTTCTAGTTGCGGATTTTCTAGTTGCGGAGTTTCTAGTTGTGGAGTCTGTAGTTGTGGAGTCTGTAGTTGTGGAGTTTCTAGTTGTGGAGTTTCTAGTTATTGAGTCTCTAGTTGTGGAGTTTCTAGTTGCGGAGTTTCTAGTTGCGGAATTTCTAGTTGTGGAATTTGTAGTTGTGGAGTATCTAGTTGTGGTGTTTGAAGTTGTGGAGTTTCTTAATGTGGAGTTTTTAGTTGCGGAGTTTCTAGCTGGGGAGTTTCTAGTTGCGGAGTTTCTGGTTGTGTAGTTTCTAGTTGCGGAGTTTCTACTTGCGGAGTTTCTAGTTGCAGAGTTTCTAGTTGTGGAATTTGTAGTTGTGGAGTATCTAGTTGTGGTGTTTCAAGTTGTGGAGTTTCTAGTTGTCGAGTTTCTAGCTGTGGAGTTTCCAGTTCTTGAGTTTCTAGTTGCCGAGTTTCTAGTTGCGAAGTGTCAAGTTGTGGAGTTTCTTGCTGTGAGGTTTCTAGTTGCGAAGTTTCTGGTTGCAGAGTTTCTAGTTGCAGAGTTTCTAGTTGGGGAGTTTCTATATGCGGAGTTTCTGGTTGTGTAGTTTCTAGTTGTGGAGTTTTAGTTGTGGATTTTCTAGTTGTGGAATATCTAGTTGTGGTGTTTCAAGTTGTGGAATTTCTCGTTGTGGATTTTGAAGTTGTAGAGTTCCTAGTTGCGGAGTGTCTAGTTGTGGAGTTCCTAGTTGTGGAGTTTCAAGTTGCGGAGTTTTCTAGTTGCGGAGTCTGTAGTTGTGGAGTTTCTAGTTGTGGAGTTTCTAGCAGTGGAGTTTCTAGTTTCAGAGTTTCTGGTTGCAGGGTTTCTAGTTGCGGACTTTCTAGCTGTGGAGTTTCTAGTTTCGGAGTTTCTAGTTGTGGAGCTTCCAGTGGTGAAGTTTCAAGTTGTGGAATTTATAGGTGTGGAGTTTCTAGTTGTGGAGTTTCTAGTTGTCGGGTTTCTAGTTGCGGAGTTTCTAGTTTTAAAGTTTCTTGTTGTGGCGTTTTTAGTTGTGGACTCTCTAGTTGTGGAGTCTCTAGCTGTGGAATTTTTAGTTGCGGAGTTTCTAGTTGCGGAGTTTCTAGTTGCGGAGTTTCTAGTAGCGGAGTTTCCAGTTGCAGAGTTTCTGGTTGTGGAGTTTCTAGTTGTGGAGTTTCTAGTTGTGAAGTCTGTAGTTGCGGAGTTTCTAGCTGTGGAGTTTCTAGTTGCAGAGTTTCTAGTTGCAGAGTTTCTAGTTGCGGACTTTCTAGCTGTGGAGTTTCTAGTTGCGGAGTTTCTAGTTGCGGAGTTTCTAGTTGTGGAGTTTCTAGTTGTGGAATTTGTAGTTGTGGAGTATCTAGTTGTGGACTTTCTAGCTGTAGAGTTTCTAGTTGTGGAATTTCTAGTTGCAGAGTTTCTAGTTGTGAAGTTTCTAGTTGCGGAGTTTCTGGTTGTTGAATTTGTAGTTATGGGGTATCTAGTTGTGGTGTTTCATGTTGCGGAGTTTTCTAGTTGCGGAGTCTGTAGTTGTGGAGTTTCTAGTTGCGGAGTTTCTAGTTGTGGAGCTTCCAGTAGTGAATTTTCAAGTTGTGGAATTTATAGGTGTGGAGTTTCTAGTTGTGGAGTTTCTAGTTGTCGGGTTTCTAGTTGCGGAGTTTCTAGTTGTGGAGTTTGTAGTTGTGGAGCTTCTAGTTGTGGCGTTTTTAGTTGTGGACTCTCTAGTTGTGGAGTCTCTAGCTGTAGAATTTCTAGTTGCGGAGTTTCTAGTTGCGGAGTTTCTAGTTGCGGAAATTCAAGTAGCGGAGTTTCTAGTTGCGGAGTTTCTGGTTGTGGAGTTTCTAGTTGTGGAGTTTCTAGTTGTGAAGTCTGTAGTTGCGGAGTTTCTAGTTGTGGAGTTTCTAGCTGTGGAGTTTCCAGTTCTTGAGTTTCTAGTTGCCGAGTTTCTAGTTGCGAAGTCTCAAGTTGTGGAGTTTCTAGCTGTGAAGATTCTAGTTGCGAAGTTTCTAGTTGCGGAGTTTCTAGTTGTGGAATTTGTAGTTGTGGAGTATCTAGTTGTGGTGTTTTAAGTTGTGGAGTTTCTAGTTGTGGAGTCTGTAGTTGTGGGGTCTGTAGTTGTGGAGTTTCTAGTTGTGGAGTTTCTAGTTATGGAGTCTCTAATTGTGGAGTTTCTAGTTGTGGAGTTTATAGTTGCGGAGTTTCTAGTTGTGGAGTTTTTAGTTGTGGAATTTGTAGTTGTGGAGTATCCAGTTGCGGACTTTCTAGCTGTAGAGTTTCTAGTTGTGGAGTTTCGAGTTGCAGAGTTTCTAGTTGTGGAGTTTCTAGTTGTGTAATTTGTAGTTGTGGAGTATCTAGTTGTGGTGTTCCAAGTTGTGGAGTTGCTAGTTGTGGAGTTTCTAGTTGTGGAGTTTCTAGTTGTGGAGTTTCTAGTTGCGGAGTTTCTAGTGGCGGAGTTTCTAGTTGCGGAGTTTTCAAGTTGCGGAGTTTCTAGTTGCGGAGTTTCTAGTTGTGCGGTTTCTAGTTGTTGAAATTCTAGCTGTGGAGTTTCAACTTATGGACTCTCTAGTCGTGCAGTTTATAGTTGTGTTGTTTCTATCTGAGGAGTTTCGAAATGTGAAGTTTCCAGTTGTGCAGTTTCTAGTTGCGGAGTTTCTAGTTGCGGAGTTTCTAGTTGTGGAGTTTCTAGCTGTGGAGTTTCTAGTTGCGGAGTTTCTAGTGGCGGAGTTTCTAGTTGCGGAGTTTTCAAGTTGCGGAGTTTCTAGTTGCGGAGTTTCTAGTTGTGCGGTTTCTAGTTGTTGAAATTCTAGCTGTGGAGTTTCAACTTATGGACTCTCTAGTCGTGCAGTTTATAGTTGTGTTGTTTCTATCTGAGGAGTTTCGAAATGTGAAGTTTCCAGTTGTGCAGTTTCTAGTTGCGGAGTTTCTAGTTGCGGAGTTTCTAGTTGTGGAGTTTTTAGTTGTGGAATTTGTAGTTGTGGAGTATCTAGTTGCGGACTTTCTAGCTGTAGAGTTTCTAGTTGTGGAGTTTCGAGTTGCAGAGTTTCTAGTTGTGGAGTTTCTAGTTGTGTAATTTGTAGTTGTGGAGTATCTAGTTGTGGTGTTCCAAGTTGTGGAGTTGCTAGTTGTGGAGTTTCTAGTTGTGGAGTTTCTAGTTGTGGAGTTTCTAGTTGTTGAGTTTCTGGTTGCCGAGTTCTAGTTGCAAAGTCTCAAGTTGTGGAGTTTCTAGTTGTGGAGTTTTTATTTGTGGAGTTTCTCGTCAAGGAGTTTCTAGTTGTGGAGTCTCTAGTTGTGGAGTTTCTAGTTGTAGAGTTTCTAGCTGTGGAGTTTCTAGTTGCGAAGTTTCTAGTGGCGGAGTTTCTAGTTGCGGAGTTTTCTAGTTGCGGAGTTTCTAGTTGCGGAGTTTCTAGTTGTGCGGTTTCTAGTTGTTGAAATTCTAGCTGTGGAGTTTCAACCTATGGACTCTCTAGTCGTGGAGTTTATAGTTGTGTTGTTTCTATCTGAGGAGTTTCGAAATGTGAAGTTTCCAGTTGTGCAGTCTCTAGTCGTGGAGTTTCTAGTTGTGGAGTTTCTAGTTGCAGATTTTCTAGTTGTGTAGTTTCTAGTTGGAGAGTTTGTACTTGAGTTTATAGTTGTGGAGTTTCTAGTGGCGAAGTTTTCTAGTTGTGGAGACTCTAGTTGTGGAATTTCTAGTTGCGAAGTGTCTAGTTGTGGAGTTTCTAGTTGTGGAGTTTTTAGTTGGAGTTTCTAGTTGTAGTTTTTAGTTTTCGAGTTTCTAGTTGTAGATTTTCTAGTTGCGGAGTTCCTAGTTGCCGAGTGTCTAGTTGTGGGGTTTCTAGTTGTTGAAATTCTGGCTGTGGAGTTTCTACTTATGGACATTCTAGTCGTGGAGTTTCTATTTGTGTAGTTTCTATCTGAGGAGTTTCTAAATGTGAAGTCTCCAGTTGTGCTGTCTCCAGTTGTGCAGTCTCTAGTTGTGGAGCTTCTAGTTGTGCAGTTTCTTATTGTGGACTTTCTAGTTGCGGAGTCTCTAGTTGTGAAGTTTCTAGTCGTGGATTTTCAAGTTGCGGAGTTTCTAGTTGCAGAGTTTCTAGTTTTGTAGTTTCTAGTTGGGGAGTTTCTACTTGAGTTTTTAGTTGTGGAGTTTCTAGTTGCAGAATTTCGAGTTGCAGAGTTTGATTGATTGATATGTGGGGTTTAATGTCCCAAAACCACTATATGATTATGAGAGACGCCGTAGTGAAGGGCCTTGGAAATTTAGACCACCTGGGGTTCTTTAACGTGCACCCAAATCTGAGTACACGGGCCTACAACATTACCGCCTCCATCGTAAATACAGCCGCCGCAGCTGAAATTCAAACCCGCGCCCTGCGGGTCAGCAGCTGAGTACCTTAGCCACTAGACCACCGCAGCGGGGCAGAGTTGCAGAGTTTCAAGTGGTGGAGTTTCTAGTTGCGGAGGCTCTAGTTGTGGAGTTTCTAGTTGCGGAGTTTCTAGCTGTGGAGTTTCCAGTTGTGGAGTTTCTAGCTGTGGAGTTTCCAGTTCCTGAGTTTCTAGTTGCGAAGTTTCTAGTTGCGAAGTTTCTAGTTGCAGAGTTTCTAGTTGTGGAGTTTCTAGTTGTGGAATTTGTAGTTGTGGAGTATCTAGTTGTGGTGTTTCAAGTTGTGGAGTTTCTTGTTAAGAATTTTTAGTTGCGGAGTTTCTAGTTGTGGAGTTTCTAGTTGCGGAGTTTGTAGTTGTGGAGTCTGTAGTTGTGGGGTCTGTAGTTGTGGAGTTTCTAGTTGTGGAGTTTCTAGCTGTAGAGTTTCTAGTTGTGGAGTTTTTAGTGGCAGAGTTTCTAGTTTCCGAGTTTCTAGTTGCAAAGTCTCACATTGTGGAGTTTCTAGTTGTGCAGTTTTTATTTGTGGAGTTTCTAGTCATGGAGTTTCTAGTTGTGGAGTTTTAGTTGTGGAGTCTCTAGTTGTGGAGTTTCTAGTTGTGGAGTTTCTATCTGTGGAGTTTCTAGTTGCGGATTTTCTAGTTGCGGAGTTTGTAGTTCCGTAATTTTCTAGTTGCGGAGTTTATAGTTGCGGAGTTTCTAGTTGCGCAGTTTCAAGTTGTGGAGTTCCTACTTGTGAAGTTTCTAGTTGTGGAGTTTATAGTTGTGGAGTATCTAGTTGTGGAGTTTCAAGTTGTGAAGCTTCTCGTTGTGGATTTTGAAGTTGTAGAGTTCCTAGTTGCGGAGTGTCTAGTTGTGGAATTTCTAGTTGTTGAGTTTCTAGTTTCCGAGTTTCTAGTTGCAAAGTCTCACGTTGTGGAGTTTCTAGTTGTGCAGTTTTTATTTGTGGAGTTTCTAGTCATGGAGTTTCTAGTTGTGGAGTTTTGGTTGTGGAGTCTCTAGTTGTGGAGTTTCTAGTTGTGGAGTTTCTAGCTGTGGCGTTTCTAGTTGCGGATTTTCTAGTTGCGGAGTTTCTAGTTGTGGAGTCTGTAGTTGTGGAGTCTGTAGTTGTGGAGTTTCTAGTTGTGGAGTTTCTAGTTATTGAGTCTCTAGTTGTGGAGTTTCTAGTTGCGGAGTTTCTAGTTGCGGAATTTCTAGTTGTGGAATTTGTAGTTGTGGGGTATCTAGTTGTGGTGTTTGAAGTTGTGGAATTTCTTAATGTGGAGTTTTTAGTTGCGGAGTTTCTAGCTGGGGAGTTTCTAGTTGCGGAGTTTCTGGTTGTGTAGTTTCTAGTTGCGGAGTTTCTACTTGTGGAGTTTCTAGTTGCGGAGTTTCTAGTTGTGGAATTTGTAGTTGTGGAGTATCTAGTTGTGGTGTTTCAAGTTGTGGAGTTTCTAGTTGTCGAGTTTCTAGCTGTTGAGTTTCCAGTTCTTGAGTTTCTAGTTGCCGAGTTTCTAGTTGCGAAGTGTCAAGTTGTGGAGTTTCTTGCTGTGAAGTTTCTAGTTGCGAAGTTTCTGGTTGCAGAGTTTCTAGTTGCAGAGTTTCTAGTTGGGGAGTTTCTATATGCGGAGTTTCTGGTTGTGCAGTTTCTAGTTGTGGAGTTTTAGTTGTGGATTTTCTAGTTGTGGAATATCTAGTTGTGGTGTTTCAAATTGTGGAATTTCTCGTTGTGGATTTTGAAGTTGTAGAGTTCCTAGTTGCGGAGTGTCTAGTTGTGGAGTTCCTAGTTGTGGAGTTTCAAGTTGTGGAGTTTTCTAGTTGCGGAGTCTGTAGTTGTGGAGTTTCTTGTTGTGGAGTTTCTAGCAGTGGAGTTTCTAGTTTCAGAGTTTCTGGTTGCAGGGTTTCTAGTTGCGGACTTTCTAGCTGTGGAGTTTCTAGTTTCGGAGTTTCTAGTTGTGGAGCTTCCAGTGGTGAAGTTTCAAGTTGTGGAATTTATAGGTGTGGAGTTTCTAGTTGTGGAGTTTCTAGTTGTCGGGTTTCTTGTTGCGGAGTTTCTAGTTTTGGAGTTTCTAGTTGTTGAGTTTCTAGTTTCCGAGTTTCTAGTTGCAAAGTCTCACGTTGTGGAGTTTCTAGTTGTGCAGTTTTTATTTGTGGAGTTTCTAGTCATGGAGTTTCTAGTTGTGGAGTTTTAGTTGTGGAGTCTCTAGTTGTGGAGTTTCTAGTTGTGGAGTTTCTAGCTGTGGAGTTTCTAGTTGCGGATTTTCTAGTTGCGGAGTTTCTAGTTGTGGAGTCTGTAGTTGTGGAGTCTGTAGTTGTGGAGTTTCTAGTTGTGGAGTTTCTAGTTATTGAGTCTCTAGTTGTGGAGTTTCTAGTTGCGGAGTTTCTAGTTGCGGAATTTCTAGTTGTGGAATTTGTAGTTGTGGAGTATCTAGTTGTGGTGTTTGAAGTTGTGGAGTTTCTTAATGTGGAGTTTTTAGTTGCGGAGTTTCTAGCTGGGGAGTTTCTAGTTGCGGAGTTTCTGGTTGTGTAGTTTCTAGTTGCGGAGTTTCTACTTGCGGAGTTTCTAGTTGCAGAGTTTCTAGTTGTGGAATTTGTAGTTGTGGAGTATCTAGTTGTGGTGTTTCAAGTTGTGGAGTTTCTAGTTGTCGAGTTTCTAGCTGTGGAGTTTCCAGTTCTTGAGTTTCTAGTTGCCGAGTTTCTAGTTGCGAAGTGTCAAGTTGTGGAGTTTCTTGCTGTGAGGTTTCTAGTTGCGAAGTTTCTGGTTGCAGAGTTTCTAGTTGCAGAGTTTCTAGTTGGGGAGTTTCTATATGCGGAGTTTCTGGTTGTGTAGTTTCTAGTTGTGGAGTTTTAGTTGTGGATTTTCTAGTTGTGGAATATCTAGTTGTGGTGTTTCAAGTTGTGGAATTTCTCGTTGTGGATTTTGAAGTTGTAGAGTTCCTAGTTGCGGAGTGTCTAGTTGTGGAGTTCCTAGTTGTGGAGTTTCAAGTTGCGGAGTTTTCTAGTTGCGGAGTCTGTAGTTGTGGAGTTTCTAGTTGTGGAGTTTCTAGCAGTGGAGTTTCTAGTTTCAGAGTTTCTGGTTGCAGGGTTTCTAGTTGCGGACTTTCTAGCTGTGGAGTTTCTAGTTTCGGAGTTTCTAGTTGTGGAGCTTCCAGTGGTGAAGTTTCAAGTTGTGGAATTTATAGGTGTGGAGTTTCTAGTTGTGGAGTTTCTAGTTGTCGGGTTTCTAGTTGCGGAGTTTCTAGTTTTGGAGTTTCTAGTTGTGGCGTTTTTAGTTGTGGACTCTCTAGTTGTGGAGTCTCTAGCTGTGGAATTTTTAGTTGCGGAGTTTCTAGTTGCGGAGTTTCTAGTTGCGGAGTTTCTAGTAGCGGAGTTTCCAGTTGCAGAGTTTCTGGTTGTGGAGTTTCTAGTTGTGGAGTTTCTAGTTGTGAAGTCTGTAGTTGCGGAGTTTCTAGTTGTGGAGTTTCTAGTTGTGGAGTTTCTAGCTATGGAGTTTCCAGTTCTTGAGTTTCTAGTGGCCGAATATCTAGTTGTGAAGTCTCAAGTTGTGGAGTTTCTAGTTGTGGAGTTTCTAGCTGTGGAGTTTCCAGTCCTTGAGCTTCTAGTTGCCGAGTTTCTAGATGCGAAGTCTCAAGTTGTGGAGTTTCTAGCTGTGAAGTTCCTAGTTGCGAAGTTTCTAGTTGCGGAGTTTCTAGTTGCAGAGTTTCTAGTTGTGGAGTTTCTAGTTGTGAAATTTGTAGTTGTGGAGTACCTAGTTGTGGTTTTTCAAGTTGTGGAGTTTATAGTTGTGAAGTTTTTAGTTGCGGAGTTTCTAGTTGTTGAGTTTCTAGTTGCGGAGTTTCTGGTTGTGGAGTTTCTAGTTGTGGAGTTTCTAGTTGTGGAGTCTGTAGTTGTGGTGTCTGTGGTTGTGGAGTTTCTAGTTGTGGAGTTTATAGTTATGGAGTCTCTAGCTGTGGAGTTCCTAGTTGCGGAGTTTCTAGTTGTGGAGTTTCTAGTTGTGGAGTTTCCAGTTCTTGAGTTTCTAGTTGCCGAGTTTCTAGTTGCGAAGTCTCAAGTTGTGGAGTTTCTAGCTGTGAAGATTCTAGTTGCGAAGTTTCTAGTTGCGGAGTTTCTAGTTGCAGAGTTTCTAGTTGTGGAGTTTCTAGTTGTGAAATTTGTAGTTGTGGAGTACCTAGTTGTGGTTTTTCAAGTTGTGGAGTTTATAGTTGTGAAGTTTTTAGTTGCGGAGTTTCTAGTTGTTGAGTTTCTAGTTGCGGAGTTTCTGGTTGTGGAGTTTCTAGTTGTGGAGTTTCTAGTTGTGGAGTCTGTAGTTGTGGTGTCTGTGGTTGTGGAGTTTCTAGTTGTGGAGTTTATAGTTATGGAGTCTCTAGCTGTGGAGTTCCTAGTTGCGGAGTTTCTAGTTGTGGAGTTTCTAGTTGTGGAGTTTCCAGTTCTTGAGTTTCTAGTTGCCGAGTTTCTAGTTGCGAAGTCTCAAGTTGTGGAGTTTCTAGCTGTGAAGATTCTAGTTGCGGAGTTTCTAGTTGCGGAGTTTCTAGTTGCGGAAATTCAAGTAGCGGAGTTTCTAGTTGCGGAGTTTCTGGTTGTGGAGTTTCTAGTTGTGGAGTTTCTAGTTGTGAAGTCTGTAGTTGCGGAGTTTCTAGTTGTGGAGTTTCTAGCTGTGGAGTTTCCAGTTCTTGAGTTTCTAGTTGCCGAGTTTCTAGTTGCGAAGTCTCAAGTTGTGGAGTTTCTAGCTGTGAAGATTCTAGTTGCGAAGTTTCTAGTTGCGGAGTTTCTAGTTGTGGAATTTGTAGTTGTGGAGTATCTAGTTGTGGTGTTTTAAGTTGTGGAGTTTCTAGTTGTGGAGTCTGTAGTTGTGGGGTCTGTAGTTGTGGAGTTTCTAGTTGTGGAGTTTCTAGTTATGGAGTCTCTATTTGTGGAGTTTCTAGTTGCGGAGTTTCTAGTTGCGGAGTTTCTAGTTGTGGAGTTTTTAGTTGTGGAATTTGTAGTTGTGGAGTATCTAGTTGCGGACTTTCTAGCTGTAGAGTTTCTAGTTGTGGAGTTTCGAGTTGCAGAGTTTCTAGTTGTGGAGTTTCTAGTTGTGTAATTTGTAGTTGTGGAGTATCTAGTTGTGGTGTTCCAAGTTGTGGAGTTGCTAGTTGTGGAGTTTCTAGTTGTGGAGTTTCTAGTTGTGGAGTTTCTAGTTGTTGAGTTTCTAGTTGCCGAGTTCTAGTTGCAAAGTCTCAAGTTGTGGAGTTTCTAGTTGTAGAGTTTCTAGCTGTGGAGTTTCTAGTTGCGGAGTTTCTAGTGGCGGAGTTTGTAGTTGCGGAGTTTTCTAGTTGCGGAGTTTCTAGTTGCGGAGTTTCTAGTTGTGCGGTTTCTAGTTGTTGAAATTCTAGCTGTGGAGTTTCAACTTATGGACTCTCTAGTCGTGGAGTTTATAGTTGTGTTGTTTCTATCTGAGGAGTTTAGAAATGTGAAGTTTCCAGTTGTGCAGTTTCTAGTTGCGGAGTTTCTAGTTGCGGACTTTCTAGCTGTAGAGTTTCTAGTTGTGGAGTTTCGAGTTGCAGAGTTTCTAGTTGTGGAGTTTCGTGTTGTGTAATTTGTAGTTGTGGAGTATCTAGTTGTGGTGTTCCAAGTTGTGGAGTTGCTAGTTGTGGAGTTTCTAGTTGTGGAGTTTCTAGTTGTGGAGTTTCTAGTTGTGGAGTTTCTGGTTGCCGAGTTCTAGTTGCAAAGTCTCAAGTTGTGGAGTTTCTAGTTGTGGAGTTTTTATTTGTGGAGTTTCTCGTCAAGGAGTTTCTAGTTGTGGAGTCTCTAGTTGTGGAGTTTCTAGTTGTAGAGTTTCTAGCTGTGGAGTTTCTAGTTGCGGAGTTTCTAGTGGCGGAGTTTCTAGTTGCGGAGTTTTCTAGTTGCGGAGTTTCTAGTTGCGGAGTTTCTAGTTGTGCGGTTTCTAGTTGTTGAAATTCTAGCTGTGGAGTTTCAACCTATGGACTCTCTAGTCGTGGAGTTTATAGTTGTGTTGTTTCTATCTGAGGAGTTTCGAAATGTGAAGTTTCCAGTTGTGCAGTCTCTAGTCGTGGAGTTTCTAGTTGTGGAGTTTCTAGTTGCAGATTTTCTAGTTGTGTAGTTTCTAGTTGGAGAGTTTGTACTTGAGTTTATAGTTGTGGAGTTTCTAGTGGCGAAGTTTTCTAGTTGTGGAGACTCTAGTTGTGGAATTTCTAGTTGCGAAGTGTCTAGTTGTGGAGTTTCTAGTTGTGGAGTTTTTAGTTGGAGTTTCTAGTTGTAGTTTTTAGTTTTCGAGTTTCTAGTTGTAGATTTTCTAGTTGCGGAGTTCCTAGTTGCCGAGTGTCTAGTTGTGGGGTTTCTAGTTGTTGAAATTCTGGCTGTGGAGTTTCTACTTATGGACATTCTAGTCGTGGAGTTTCTATTTGTGTAGTTTCTATCTGAGGAGTTTCTAAATGTGAAGTCTCCAGTTGTGCTGTCTCCAGTTGTGCAGTCTCTAGTTGTGGAGCTTCTAGTTGTGCAGTTTCTTATTGTGGACTTTCTAGTTGCGGAGTCTCTAGTTGTGAAGTTTCTAGTCGTGGATTTTCAAGTTGCGGAGTTTCTAGTTGCAGAGTTTCTAGTTTTGTAGTTTCTAGTTGGGGAGTTTCTACTTGAGTTTTTAGTTGTGGAGTTTCTAGTTGCAGAATTTCGAGTTGCAGAGTTTGATTGATTGATATGTGGGGTTTAATGTCCCAAAACCACTATATGATTATGAGAGACGCCGTAGTGAAGGGCCTTGGAAATTTAGACCACCTGGGGTTCTTTAACGTGCACCCAAATCTGAGTAAACGGGCCTACAACATTACCGCCTCCATCGTAAATACAGCCGCCGCAGCCGAAATTCAAACCCGCGCCCTGCGGGTCAGCAGCTGAGTACCTTAGCCACTAGACCACCGCAGCCGGGCAGAGTTGCAGAGTTTCAAGTGGTGGAGTTTCTAGTTGCGGAGGCTCTAGTTGCGGAGTTTCTAGTTGCGGAGTTTCTAGCTGTGGAGTTTCCAGTTGTGGAGTTTCTAGCTGTGGAGTTTCCAGTTTCTGAGTTTCTAGTTGCGAAGTTTCTAGTTGCGAAGTTTCTAGTTGCAGAGTTTCTAGTTGTGGAGTTTCTAGTTGTGGAATTTGTAGTTGTGGAGTATCTAGTTGTGGTGTTTCAAGTTGTGGAGTTTCTTGTTAAGAATTTTTAATTGCGGAGTTTCTAGTTGTGGAGTTTCTAGTTGCGGAGTTTCTAGTTGTGGAGTCTGTAGTTGTGGGGTCTGTAGTTGTGGAGTTTCTAGTTGTGGAGTTTCTAGTTATGGAGCCTCTAGTTGTGTAGTTTCTAGATGCGGAGTTTCTAGTTGCGGAGTTTCTAGTTGTGGAGTTTCTAGTTGTGGAATTTGTAGAGTTGGAGTATCTAGTTGCGGACTTTCTAGCTGTAGAGTTTCTAGTTGTGGAGTTTCTAGTGGCAGAGTTTCTAGTTTCCGAGTTTCTAGTTGCAAAGTCTCACATTGTGGAGTTTCTAGTTGTGCAGTTTTTATTTGTGGAGTTTCTAGTCATGGAGTTTCTAGTTGTGGAGTTTTAGTTGTGGAGTCTCTAGTTGTGGAGTTTCTAGTTGCGGATTTTCTAGTTGCGGAGTTTGTAGTTCCGTAGTTTTCTAGTTGCGGAGTTTATAGTTGCGGAGTTTCTAGTTGCGCAGTTTCAAGTTGTGGAGTTCCTACTTGTGAAGTTTCTAGTTGTGGAGTTTATAGTTGTGGAGTATCTAGTTGTGGAGTTTCAAGTTGTGAAGCTTCTCGTTGTGGATTTTGAAGTTGTAGAGTTCCTAGTTGCGGAGTGTCTAGTTGTGGAGTTTCTACTTGTGGAGTTTCTGGTTGTGGAGTTTCTAGTTGCGGAGTTTCTAGTTGTGGAATTTCTAGTTGTTGAGTTTCTAGTTTCCGAGTTTCTAGTTGCAAAGTCTCACGTTGTGGAGTTTCTAGTTGTGCAGTTTTTATTTGTGGAGTTTCTAGTCATGGAGTTTCTAGTTGTGGAGTTTTGGTTGTGGAGTCTCTAGTTGTGGAGTTTCTAGTTGTGGAGTTTCTAGCTGTGGCGTTTCTAGTTGCGGATTTTCTAGTTGCGGAGTTTCTAGTTGTGGAGTCTGTAGTTGTGGAGTCTGTTGTTGTGGAGTTTCTAGTTGTGGAGTTTCTAGTTATTGAGTCTCTAGTTGTGGAGTTTCTAGTTGCGGAGTTTCTAGTTGCGGAATTTCTAGTTGTGGAATTTGTAGTTGTGGGGTATCTAGTTGTGGTGTTTGAAGTTGTGGAATTTCTTAATGTGGAGTTTTTAGTTGCGGAGTTTCTAGCTGGGGAGTTTCTAGTTGCGGAGTTTCTGGTTGTGTAGTTTCTAGTTGCGGAGTTTCTACTTGTGGAGTTTCTAGTTGCGGAGTTTCTAGTTGTAGAATTTGTAGTTGTGGAGTATCTAGTTGTGGTGTTTCAAGTTGTGGAGTTTCTAGTTGTCGAGTTTCTAGCTGTTGAGTTTCCAGTTCTTGAGTTTCTAGTTGCCGAGTTTCTAGTTGCGAAGTGTCAAGTTGTGGAGTTTCTTGCTGTGAAGTTTCTAGTTGCGAAGTTTCTGGTTGCAGAGTTTCTAGTTGCAGAGTTTCTAGTTGGGGAGTTTCTATATGCGGAGTTTCTGGTTGTGCAGTTTCTAGTTGTGGAGTTTTAGTTGTGGATTTTCTAGTTGTGGAATATCTAGTTGTGGTGTTTCAAGTTGTGGAATTTCTCGTTGTGGATTTTGAAGTTGTAGAGTTCCTAGTTGCGGAGTGTCTAGTTGTGGAGTTCCTAGTTGTGGAGTTTCAAGTTGCGGAGTTTTCTAGTTGCGGAGTCTGTAGTTGTGGAGTTTCTTGTTGTGGAGTTTCTAGCAGTGGAGTTTCTAGTTTAAGAGTTTCTGGTTGCAGGGTTTCTAGTTGCGGACTTTCTAGCTGTGGAGTTTCTAGTTTCGGAGTTTCTAGTTGTGGAGCTTCCAGTGGTGAAGTTTCAAGTTGTGGAATTTATAGGTGTGGAGTTTCTAGTTGTGGAGTTTCTAGTTGTCGGGTTTCTAGTTGCGGAGTTTCTAGTTTTGGAGTTTCTAGTTGTGGCGTTTTTAGTTGTGGACTCTCTAGTTGTGGAGTCTCTAGCTGTGGAATTTTTAGCTGCGGAGTTTCTAGTTGCGGAGTTTCTAGTTGCGGAGTTTCTAGTAGCGGAGTTTCCAGTTGCAGAGTTTCTGGTTGTGGAGTTTCTAGTTGTGGAGTTTCTAGTTGTGAAGTCTGTAGTTGCGGAGTTTCTAGTTGTGGAGTTTCTAGTTGTGGAGTTTCTAGCTATGGAGTTTCCAGTTCTTGAGTTTCTAGTGGCCGAATATCTAGTTGTGAAGTCTCAAGTTGTGGAGTTTCTAGTTGTGGAGTTTCTAGCTGTGGAGTTTCCAGTCCTTGAGCTTCTAGTTGCGAGTTTCTAGTTGCGAAGTCTCAAGTTGTGGAGTTTCTAGCTGTGAAGTTCCTAGTTGCGAAGTTTCTAGTTGCGGAGTTTCTAGTTGCAGAGTTTCTAGTTGTGGAGTTTCTAGTTGTGAAATTTGTAGTTGTGGAGTACCTAGTTGTGGTTTTTCAAGTTGTGGAGTTTATAGTTGTGAAGTTTTTAGTTGCGGAGTTTCTAGTTGTTGAGTTTCTAGTTGCGGAGTTTCTGGTTGTGGAGTTTCTAGTTGTGGAGTTTCTAGTTGTGGAGTCTGTAGTTGTGGTGTCTGTGGTTGTGGAGTTTCTAGTTGTGGAGTTTATAGTTATGGAGTCTCTAGCTGTGGAGTTCCTAGTTGCGGAGTTTCTAGTTGTGGAGTTTCTAGTTGTGGAATTTGTCGTTGTGGAGTATCTAGTTGCGGACTTTCTAGCTGTAGAGTTTCTAGTTGTGGAGTTTCTAGTGGCAGAGTTTCTAGTTTCCGAGTTTCTAGTTGCAAAGTCTCACATTGTGGAGTTTCTAGTTGTGCAGTTTTTATTTGTGGAGTTTCTAGTCATGGAGTTTCTAGTTGTGGAGTTTTAGTTGTGGAGTCTCTAGTTGTGGAGTTTCTAGTTGTGGAGTTTCTAGCTGTGGAGTTTCTAGTGGCGGATTTTCTAGTTGCGGAGTTTGTAGTTCCGTAGTTTTCTAGTTGCGGAGTTTATAGTTGCGGAGTTTCTAGTTGCGCAGTTTCAAGTTGTGGAGTTCCTACTTGTGAAGTTTCTAGTTGTGGAGTTTATAGTTGTGGAGTATCTAGTTGTGGAGTTTCAAGTTGTGAAACTTCTCGTTGTGGAATTTGAAGTTGTAGAGTTCCTAGTTGCGGAGTGTCTAGTTGTGGAGTTTCTACTTGTGGAGTTTCTGGTTGTGGAGTTTCTAGTTGGGGAGTTTCTAGTTGTGGAATTTCTAGTTGTTGAGTTTCTAGTTTCCGAGTTTCTAGTTCCAAAGTCTCACGTTGTGGAGTTTCTAGTTGTGCAGTTTTTATTTGTGGAGTTTCTAGTCATGGAGTTTCTAGTTGTGGAGTTTTAGTTGTGGAGTCTCTAATGTGGAGTTTCTAGTTGTGGAGTTTCCAGCTGTGGAGTTTCTAGTTGCGGATTTTCTAGTTGCGGAGTTTGTAGTTGCGGAGTTTTCTAGTTGCGGAGTTTATAGTTGCGGAGTTTCTAGTTGCGCAGTTTCAAGTTGTGGAGTTCCCACTTGTGAAGTTTCTAGTTGTGGAGTTTATAGTTGTGGAGTATCTAGTTGTGGAGTTTCAAGTTGTGAAGTTTCTCGTTGTGGATTTTGAAGTTGTAGAGTTCCTAGTTGCGGAGTGTCTAGTTTTGGAGTTTCTACTTGTGGAGTTTCTGGTTGTGGAGTTTCTAGTTGTGGAGTTTCTAGTTGCGGAGTTTCTAGTTGTGGAGTTTCTAGCTGTGGAGTTTCCAGTTCTTGAGATTCTAGTTGCCGAGTGTCTAGTTGCGAAGTCTCAAGTTGCGGAGTTTCTAGCTGTGGAGTTTGTAGTTGCGGAGTCTCTAGTTGTGCAGTTTCTGGTTGTGGAGTTTCTAGTTGTGGAGTTTCTAGCTGTGGAGTTTCTATTTGCGGAGTTTCTAGTTGCAGAGTTTCTAAATGCGGACTTTCTAGCTGTGGAGTTTCTAGTTGCGGAGTTTCTAGTTGTGGAGTTTCTAGTTGCGAAGTTTCTAGTTGTGGAGTTTCTAGTTGTTGAGTTTCTAGTTGCCGAGTTTCTAGTTGGAAAGTCTCAAGTTGTGGAGTTGCTAGTTGTGGAGTTTCTATTTGTGGAGTTTCTAGTCAAGGAGTTTCTAGTTGTGGAGTTTTAGTTGTGAAGTGTCTAGTCGTGGAGTTTCAAGTTGCGAAGTTTTCTAGTTGTGGAGACTCTAGTTGTGGAATTTCTAGTTGCGAAGTGTCTAGTTGTAGAGTTTCTAGTTGTGGAGTTTCTAGTTGGAGTTTCTAGTTGGAGTTTTTAGTTTTCGAGTTTCTAGTTGTAGATTTTCTAGTTGCGGAGTTCCTAGTTGCGGAGTTTCTAGCTGTGCGGTTTCTAGTTAATGAAAATCTAGCTGTGGAGTTTCTACTTATGGACTCTCTAGTCGTTGAGTTTCTAATTGTGTAGTTTCTATCTGAGGAGTTCCTAAATGTGAAGTCTCCAGTTGTGGAGTCTCTAGTTGTGGAGTTTCTAGTTGTGGAGTTTCTTAATGTGGAGTTTCTAGTTATAGAGTTTCTAGTTGGAGTTTTTAGTTTTCGAGTTTCTAGTTGTAGATTTTCTAGTTGCGGAGTTCCTAGTTGCGGAGTTTCTAGTTGTGGGGTTTCTAGTTGTTGAAATTCTAGCTGTGGAGTTTCTACTTATGGACTCTCTAGTCGTGGAGTTTCTAGTTGCGTAGTTTTTATCTGAGGAGTTTCTAAATGCGAAGTCTCCACTTGTGCAGTCTCTAGTTGTAGAGTTTCTAGTAGTGGAATTTCTAGTTGTGGAATTTCTTATTGTGGACTTTCTAGTTGCGGAGTCTCTAGTTGTGAAGTTTCTAGTTGTGGATTTTCCAGTTGCAGAGTTTCTAGTTGCAGAGTTTCGAGTTGCAGAGTTTCAAGTTGTGGAGTTTCTAGTTGCGGAGTCTCTAGTTGTGGAGTTTCTATTTGCGTGGTTTCTAGCTGTGGACTTTCAAGTTCTTGAGTTTCTAGTTACCGTGTTTCTAGTTGCGAAGTCTCAAGTTGTGAAGTTTCCAGCTGTTAAGTTTCTAGTTGCGAAGTTTTTAGTTGCGAAGTTTCTAGTTGCAGAGTTTCTAGTTGTGGAGTTTCTAGTTGTAGAATTTGTAGTTGTGGAGTGTCTAGTTGTGGTGTTTCAAGTTGTGGAGTTTCTTGTTAAGAATTTTTAGTTGCGGAGTTTCTAGTTGTGGAGTTTCTAGTTGCGGAGTTTCTGGTTGTGGAGTTTCTAGTTGTGGAGTTTCTAGTTGTGGAGTCTGTAGTTGTGGAGTCTGTAGTTGTGGAGTTTCTAGTTGTGGAGTTTCTAGTTATGGAGTCTCTAGTTGTGGAGTTTCTAGTTGCGGAGTTTCTAGTTGCGGAGTTTCTAGTTGTGGAGTTTCTAGTTGTGGAATTTGTAGAGTTGGAGTATCTAGTTGTGGACATTCTAGCTGTAGAGTTTCTAGTTGTGGACTTTCTAGTTTCAGAGTTTCTAGTTGTGAAGTTTCTAGTGTTGGAGTTTATAGTTCCGAAGATTCTAGTTGTGGAGTTTCTAGTTGCGGAGTTTCTAGTAGCGGAGTTTCTAGTTGCGGAGTTTCTGGTTGTGGAGTTTCTAGTTGTGGAGTTTCTAGTTGTGAAGTCTGTAGTCGCGGAGTTTGTAGTTGCGGAGTCTCTAGTTGTGGAGTTTCTAGTTGCGTGGTTTCTAGCTGTGGACTTTCAAGTTCTTGAGTTTCTAGTTACCGTGTTTCTAGTTGCGAAGTCTCAAGTTGTGGAGTTTCTAGCTGTTAAGTTTCTAGTTGCGAAGTTTCTAGTTGCGAAGTTTCTAGTTGCAGAGTTTCTAGTTGTGGTGTTTCAAGTTGTGGAGTTTCTAGTTGTGGAGTTTCCAGTTCTTGAGTTTCTAGTGGCCGAATATCTAGTTGTGAAGTCTCAAGTTGTGGAGTTTCTAGTTGTGGAGTTTCTAGCTGTGGAGTTTCCAGTTCTTGAGCTTCTAGTTGCCGAGTTTCTAGTTGCGAAGTCTCAAGTTGTGGAGTTTTTAGCTGTGAAGTTTCTAGTTGCGAAGTTTCTAGTTGCGGAGTTTCTAGTTGCAGAGTTTATAGTTGTGGAGTTTCTAGTTGTGAAATTTATAGTTGTGGAGTATCTAGTTGTTGTTTTTCAAGTTGTGGAGTTTATAGTTGTGGAGTTTATAGTTGTGGAGTTTTTAGTTGCGGAGTTTCTAGTTATTGAGTTTCTAGTTGCGGAGTTTCTGGTTGTGGAGTTTCAAGTTGTGAAGTTTCTCGTTGTGGATTTTGAAGTTGTAGAGTTCCTAGTAGCGGAGTGTCTAGTTGTGGAGTTCCTAGTTGTGGAGTTTCTAAATGCGTAGTTTTCTAGTTGCGGAGTCTGTAATTGTGGAGTTTCTAGTTGTGGAGTTTCTAGTTGTGGAGTTTCTAGCTGTGGAGTTTCTAGTTGCAGAGTTTCTAGTTGCAGAGTTTCTAGTTGCGGACTTTCTAGCTGTGGAGTTTCTAGTTGCGGAGTTTCTAGTTGCGGAGTTTGTAGTTGTGGAGTATCTAGTTGTGGACTTTCTAGCTGTAGAGTTTCTAGTTGTGGAATTTCTAGTTGCAGAGTTTCTAGTTGTGAAGTTTCTAGTTGCGGAGTTTCTGGTTGTTGAATTTGTAGTTATGGGGTATCTAGTTGTGGTGTTTCATGTTGCGGAGTTTTCTAGTTGCGGAGTCTGTAGTTGTGGAGTTTCTAGTTGCGGAGTTTCTAGTTGTGGAGCTTCCAGTAGTGAATTTTTAAGTTGTGGAATTTATAGGTGTGGAGTTTCTAGTTGTGGAGTTTCTAGTTGTCGGGTTTCTAGTTGCGGAGTTTCTAGTTGTGGAGTTTGTAGTTGTGGAGCTTCTAGTTGTGGCGTTTTTAGTTGTGGACTCTCTAGTTGTGGAGTCTCTAGCTGTAGAATTTCTAGTTGCGGAGTTTCTAGTTGCGGAGTTTCTAGTTGCGGAAATTCAAGTAGCGGAGTTTCTAGTTGCGGAGTTTCTGGTTGTGGAGTTTCTAGTTGTGGAGTTTCTAGTTGTGAAGTCTGTAGTTGCGGAGTTTCTAGTTGTGGAGTTTCTAGCTGTGGAGTTTCCAGTTCTTGAGTTTCTAGGGTCCGAGTTTCTAGTTGCGAAGTCTCAAGTTGTGGAGTTTCTAGCTGTGAAGATTCTAGTTGCGAAGTTTCTAGTTGCGGAGTTTCTAGTTGTGGAATTTGTAGTTGTGGAGTATCTAGTTGTGGTGTTTTAAGTTGTGGAGTTTCTAGTTGTGGAGTCTGTAGTTGTGGGGTCTGTAGTTGTGGAGTTTCTAGTTGTGGAGTTTCTAGTTATGGAGTCTCTATTTGTGGAGTTTCTAGTTGCGGAGTTTGTAGTTGCGGAGTTTCTAGTTGTGGAGTTTTTAGTTGTGGAATTTGTAGTTGTGGAGTATCTAGTTGCGGACTTTCTAGCTGTAGAGTTTCTAGTTGTGGAGTTTCGAGTTGCAGAGTTTCTAGTTGTGGAGTTTCTAGTTGTGTAATTTGTAGTTGTGGAGTATCTAGTTGTGGTGTTCCAAGTTGTGGAGTTGCTAGTTGTGGAGTTTCTAGTTGTGGAGTTTCTAGTTGTGGAGTATCTAGTTGTTGAGTTTCTAGTTGCCGAGTTCTAGTTGCAAAGTCTCAAGTTGTGGAGTTTATAGTTGTAGAGTTTCTAGCTGTGGAGTTTCTAGTTGCGGAGTTTCTAGTGGCGGAGTTTCTAGTTGCGGAGTTTTCTAGTTGCGGAGTTTCTAGTTGCGGAGTTTCTAGTTGTGCGGTTTCTAGTTGTTGAAATTCTAGCTGTGGAGTTTCAACCTATGTACTCTCTAGTCGTGGAGCTTATAGTTGTGTTGTTTCTATCTGAGGAGTTTCGAAATGTGAAGTTTCCAGTTGTGCAGTCTCTAGTCGTGGAGTTTCTAGTTGTGGAGTTTCTAGTTGCAGATTTTCTAGTTGTGTAGTTTCTAGTTGGAGAGTTTGTACTTGAGTTTATAGTTGTGGAGTTTCTAGTGGCGAAGTTTTCTAGTTGTGGAGACTCTAGTTGTGGAATTTCTAGTTGCGAAGTGTCTAGTTGTGGAGTTTCTAGTTGTGGAGTTTTTAGTTGGAGTTTCTAGTTGTAGTTTTTAGTTTTCGAGTTTCTAGTTGTAGATTTTCTAGTTGCGGAGTTCCTAGATGCCGAGTGTCTAGTTGTGGGGTTTCTAGTTGTTGAAATTCTGGCTGTGGAGTTTCTACTTATGGACATTCTAGTCGTGGAGTTTCTATTTGTGTAGTTTCTATCTGAGGAGTTTCTAAATGTGAAGTCTCCAGTTGTGCTGTCTCCAGTTGTGCAGTCTCTAGTTGTGGAGCTTCTAGTTGTGCAGTTTCTTATTGTGGACTTTCTAGTTGCGGAGTCTCTAGTTGTGAAGTTTCTAGTCGTGGATTTTCAAGTTGCGGAGTTTCTAGTTGCAGAGTTTCTAGTTTTGTAGTTTCTAGTTGGGGAGTTTCTACTTGAGTTTTTAGTTGTGAAGTTTCTAGTTGCAGAATTTCGAGTTGCAGAGTTTGATTGATTGATATGTGGGGTTTAATGTCCCAAAACCACTATATGATTATGAGAGACGCCGTAGTGAAGGGCCTTGGAAATTTAGACCACCTGGGGTTCTTTAACGTGCACCCAAATCTGAGTACACGGGCCTACAACATTACCGCCTCCATCGTAAATACAGCCGCCGCAGCCGAAATTCAAACCCGCGCCCTGCGGGTCAGCAGCTGAGTACCTTAGCCACTAGACCACCGCAGCCGGGCAGAGTTGCAGAGTTTCAAGTGGTGGAGTTTCTAGTTGCGGAGGCTCTAGTTGTGGAGTTTCTAGTTGCGGAGTTTCTAGCTGTGGAGTTTCCAGTTGTGGAGTTTCTAGCTGTGGAGTTTCCAGTTCCTGAGTTTCTAGTTGCGAAGTTTCTAGTTGCGAAGTTTCTAGTTGCAGAGTTTCTAGTTGTGGAGTTTCTAGTTGTGGAATTTGTAGTTGTGGAGTATCTAGTTGTGGTGTTTCAAGTTGTGGAGTTTCTTGTTAAGAATTTTTAGTTGCGGAGTTTCTAGTTGTGGAGTTTCTAGTTGCGGAGTTTCTAGTTGTGGAGTCTGTAGTTGTGGGGTCTGTAGTTGTGGAGTTTCTAGTTGCGGAGTTTCTAGTTGTGGAGTTTCTAGTTGCGGAGTTTCTAGTAGCGGAGTTTCTAGTTGCGGAGTTTCTGGTTGTGGAGTTTCTAGTTGTGGAGTTTCTAGTTGTGAAGTCTGTAGTCGCGGAGTTTCTAGTTGTGGAGTTTCTAGTTGTGGAATTTGTAGGTGTTGAGTATCTAGTTGTGGTGTTTCAAGTTGTGGAGTTTCTAGTTGTGGAGTTTCTAGCTATGGAGTTTCCAGTTCTTGAGTTTCTAGTGGCCGAATATCTAGTTGTGAAGTCTCAAGTTGTGGAGTTTCTAGTTGTGGAGTTTCTAGCTGTGGAGTTTCCAGTTCTTGAGCTTCTAGTTGCCGAGTTTCTAAGTGCGAAGTCTCAAGTTGTGGAGTTTGTAGCTGTGAAGTTTCTAGTTGCGAAGTTTCTAGTTGCGGA
Organism: Rhipicephalus microplus; assembly: GCF_043290135.1. Classification (NCBI taxonomy): domain Eukaryota; kingdom Metazoa; phylum Arthropoda; class Arachnida; order Ixodida; family Ixodidae; genus Rhipicephalus; species Rhipicephalus microplus. The sequence goes on along the minus strand of NC_134705.1, from coordinate 16,938,894 downwards.
GTTTCTAGTTGCAGAGTTTATAGTTGTGGAGTTTCTAGTTGTGAAATTTGTAGTTGTGGAGTATCTAGTTGTTGTTTTTCAAGTTGTGGAGTTTATAGTTGTGGAGTTTATAGTTGTGGAGTTTTTAGTTGCGGAGTTTCTAGTTATTGAGTTTCTAGTTGCGGAATTTCTGGTTGTGGAGTTTCAAGTTGTGAAGTTTATCGTTGTGGTTTTTGAAGTTGTAGAGTTCCTAGTTGCGGAGTGTCTAGTTGTGGAGTTCATAGTTGTGGAGTTTCTAGCTGTGGAATTTCTAGTTGCAGAGTTTCTAGTTGCAGAGTTTCTAGTTGCGGACTTTCTAGCTGTGCAGTTTCTAGTTGCGGAGTTTCTAGTTGCGGAGTTTCTAGTTGTGGAGTTTCTAGTTGTGGAATTTGTAGTTGTAGAGTATCTAGTTGTGGACTTTCTAGCTGTAGAGTTTCTAGTTGTGGAGTTTCTAGTTGCAGAGTTTCTAGTTGTGAAGTTTCTAGTTGTGGAGTTTATAGTTGCGCAGTTTCTAGTTGTGGAGTTTCTAGTTGTGGAGTTTTTAGTTGTGGATTTTCTAGTGTAGTCTGAAGTTGTGGAGTCTGTAGTTGTGGAGTTTCTAGTTGTGGAATCTCTAGTTGTGGAGTTCCTAGTTGCGGAGTTTCTACTTGCGGAGTTTCTAGTTGCGGAGTTTGTAGTTGTGGAATTTGTAGTTATGGAGTATCTAGTTGTGGTGTTTCAAGTTGTGGAGGTTCTAGTTGTCGAGTTTCTAGCTGTGGAGTTTCCAGTTCTTGAGTTTCTAGTTGCCGAGTTTCTAGTTGCGAAGTCTCAAATTGTGGAGTTTCTAGCTGCGAAGTTTCTAGTTGCGAAGTTTCTGGTTGCGGAGTTTCTAGTTGCAGAATTTCTAGTTGTGGAGTTTCTAGTTGTTGAATTTGTAGTTATGGGGTATCTAGTTGTGGTGTTTCATGTTGCGGAGTTTTCTAGTTGCGGAGTCTGTAGTTGTGGAGTTTCTAGTTGCGGAGTTTCTAGTTGTGGAGCTTCCAGTAGTGAATTTTCAAGTTGTTGAATTTATAGGTGTGGAGTTTCTAGCTGTGGAGTTTCCAGTTCTTGAGTTTCTAGTTGCCGAGTTTCTGGTTGCGAAGTCTCAAGTTGTGGAGTTTCTAGCTGTGAAGATTCTAGTTGCAAAGTTTCTAGTTGCGGAGTTTCTAGTTGCAGAGTTTCTAGTTGTGGAGTTTCTAGTTGTGGAATTTGTAGTTGTGGAGTATCTAGTTGTGGTGTTTCAAGTTGTGGAGTTTCTAGTTGTGGAGTTTCTAGTTATGGAGTCTCTAGTTGTGGAGTTTCTAGTTGTGGAGTTTCTAGTTGCGGAGTTTCTAGTTGTGGAGTTTTTAGTTGTGGAATTTGTAGTTGTGGAGTATCTAGTTGCGGACTTTCTAGCTGTAGAGTTTCTAGTTGTGGAGTTTCGAGTTGCAGAGTTTCTTGTTGTGGAGTTTCTAGTTGTGTAATTTGTAGTTGTGGAGTATCTAGTTGTGGTGTTCCAAGTTGTGGAGTTGCTAGTTGTGGAGTTTCTAGTTGTGGAGTTTCTAGTTGTGGAGTTTCTAGTTGTTGAGTTTCTAGTTGCCGAGTTCTAGTGGCAAAGTCTCAAGTTGTTGAGTTTCTAGTTGTGGAGTTTTTATTTGTGGAGTTTCTCGTCAAGGAGTTTCTAGTTGTGGAGTCTCTAGTTGTGGAGTTTCTAGTTGTAGAGTTTCTAGCTGTGGAGTTTCTAGTTGCGGAGTTTCTAGTGGCGGAGTTTCTAGTTGCGGAAATTTCTAGTGTCGGAGTTTCTAGTTGCGGAGTTTCTAGTTGTGCGGTTTCTAGTTGTTGAAATTCTAGCTGTAAAGTTTCAACTTATGGACTCTCTAGTCGTGGAGTTTATAGTTGTGTTGTTTCTATCCTAGGAGTTTCGAAATGTGAAGTCTCCAGTTGTGCAGTCTCTAGTTGTGGAGTTTCTAGTTGTGGAGTTTCTATTTGTGGAGTTTCTTGTTGTGGAGTTTCTAGTTATGCAGTTTCTAGTTGGAGTTTTTAGTTTTTGAGTTTCTAGTTGTAGATTTTCTAGTTGTGGAGTTCCTAGTTGCGGAGTTTCTAGTTCTGTAGTTTCTATCTAAAGAGTTTCTAACTGCGAAGTCTCCAGTTGTGCAGTCTCTAGTTGTGGAGTTTCTAGTAGGGGAGTTTCTAGTTGTGGAGTTTCTAGTTGTGGAGTTTCTTATTGTGGAGTTTCTAGTTGCGGAGTCCCTAGTTGGGAAGTTTCTAGTTGTGGATTTTCTAGTTGCGGAGTTTCTAGTTGCAGATTTTCTAGTTGTGTAGTTTCTAGTTGGAGAGTTTGTACTTGAGTTTATAGTTGTGGAGTTTCTAGTTGCGAAGTTTTCTAGTTGTGGAGACTCTAGTTGTGGAATTTCTAGTTGCGAAGGGTCTAGTTGTGGAGTTTCTAGTTGTGGAGTTTTTAGTTGGAGTTTCTAGTTGTAGTTTTTAGTTTTCGAGTTTTTAGTTGTAGATTTTCTAGTTGCGGAGTTCCTAGTTGCCGAGTGTCTAGTTGTGGGGTTTCTAGTTGTTGAAATTCTAGCTGTGGAGTTTCTACTTATGGACACTCTAGTCGTGGAGTTTCTATTTGTGTAGTTTCTATCTGAGGAGTTTCTAAATGTGAAGTCTCCAGTTGTGCAGTCTCCAGTTGTGCAGTCTCTAGTTGTGGAGCTTCTAGTTGTGGAGTTTCTTATTGTGGACTTTCTAGTTGCGGAGTCTCTAGTTGTGAAGTTTCTAGTCGTGGATTTTCAAGTTGCGGAGTTTCGAGTTGCAGAGTTTCTAGTTTTGTAGTTTCTAGTTGGGGAGTTTCTACTTGAGTTTTAGTTGTGGAGTTTCTAGTTGCAGAATTTCGAGTTGCAGAGTTTGGTTGATTGATATGTGGGGTTTAATGTCCCAAAACCACTATATGATTATGAGAGACGCCGTAGTGAAGGGCCTTGGAAATTTAGACCACCTGGGGTTCTTTAACGTGCACCCAAATCTGAGTACACGGGCCTACAACATTACCGCCTCCATCGGAAATACAGCCGCCGTAGCCGGAATTCAAACCCGCGCCCTGCGGGTCAGCAGCTGAGTACCTTAGCCACTAGACCACCGCAGCGGGGCAGAGTTGCAGAGTTTCAAGTGGTGGAGTTTCTAGTTGCGGAGGCTCTAGTTGTGGAGTTTCTAGTTGCGGAGTTTCTAGCTGTGGAGTTTCCAGTTGTGGAGTTTCTAGCTGTGGAGTTTCCAGTTCCTGAGTTTCTAGTTGCCGAGTTTCTAGTTGCGAAGTCTCAAGTTGCAGAGTTTCTAGCTGTGGAGTTTCTAGTTGTGGAATTTGCAGTTGTGGAGTATCTAGATGTGGTGTTTCAATTTGTGAAGTTTCTAGTTGTGGATTTTCTAGTTGCGCAGGTCCTAGTTGCCGAGTTTCTAGTTGTGGGGTTTCTAGTTGTTGAAATTCTAGCTGTAAGGTTTCTACTTATGGACACTCTAGTCGTGGAGTTTCTAGTTGTGTAGTTTCTATCTGAGGAGTTTCTAAATGTGTAGTCTCCAGTTGTGCAGTCTCTAGTTGTGGAGTTTCTAGTTGTGGAATTTCTAGTTGTGGAGTTTCTTATTGTGAAGTTTCTAGTTGCGGAGTCTCTAGTTGTGAAGTTTCTAGTTGTGGATTTTGTAGTTGCGGAGTTTATAGTTGCAGAGTTTCTAGTTGTGTAGTTTCTAGTTGGGGAGTTTCTACTTGAGTTTACAGTTGTGGAGTTTCTAGTTGCAGAATTTCGAGTTGCAGAGTTTCGAGTTGTGGAGTTTCTAGTTGCAGAGTCTCTAGTAGTGGAGCTTCTAGTTGCGGAGTTTCTAGCTGTGGAGTATCCAGTTCTTGAGTTTCAGTTGCCGAGTTTCTATTTGCGAAGTCTCAATTTGTGGAGTTTCTAGCTGTGAAGTTTCTAGTTGCGAAGTTTCTAGTTGCGGAGTTTCTAGTTGCAGAGTTTCTAGCTGTGGAGTTTCTAGTTGTGGAATTTTTAGTTGTGGAGTATCTAGTTTTGGTGTTTCAAGTTGTGGAGTTTCTAGTTGCAGAGTTTTTAGTTGCGGAGTTTCTAGGCTTGGTGTTTCTAGTTGCCGAGTTTCTGGTTGTGGAGTTTTTAGTTGTGGAGTTTCTAGTTGTGGAGTTTCTAGTTGTGGTGTTTCAAGTTGTGGAGTTTCTTGTTGTGGAGTTTTTAGTTGCGGAGTTTCTAGTTGTGGAGTTTCTAGTTGCGGAGTTTCTGGTTGTGGAGTTTCTAGTTGTGGAGTTTCTATTTGCGGAGTTTCTAGTCAAGAAGCTTCTAGTTGCGAAGTTTTCTAGTTGTTGAGACTCTAGTTGTGCAATTTCTAGTTGCGAAGTGTCTAGTTGTGGAGTTTCTAGATGTGGAGTTTCTAGTTATGGAGTTTCTAGTTGGAGTTTTTAGTTTTCGAGTTTCTAGTTGTAGATTTTCTAGTTGCGGAGTTCCTAGTTGCGGAGTTTCTAGTTGTGTGGTTTCTAGTTGTTGAAATTCTCGCTGTGGAGTTTCTACCTATGGACTCTCTAGTCGTGGAGTTCTAGTTGTGCAGTTTCCATCTTAGGAGTTTTTAAATGCGAATTCTCCAGTTGTGCAGTCTCTAGTTGTGGAGTTGGTAGTAGTGAATATTCTAGTTGTGGAGTGTCAAGTTGTGGAGTTTCTTATTGTGGAGTTTCTAGTTGCGGAGTCTCTAGTTGTGAAGTTTCTAGTTGTGGATTTTCTAGTTGCAGATTTTCTAGTGCGGAGTTTCTAGTTGTGTAGTTTCTAGTTGGGGAGTTTGTACTTGAGTTTTTAGTTGTGGAGTTTCTAGTTGCGAAGTTTTCTAGTTGTGGAGACTCTAGTTGTGGAGTTTCTAGTTGTGGAGTTTCTAGTTGGAGTTTCTAGTTGGAGTTTTTAGTTTTCGAGTTTCTAGTTGTAGATTTTCTAGTTGCGGAGTTCCTAGTTGCGGAGTTTCTAGTTGTGGGGTTTCTAGTTGTTGAAATTCTAGCTGTGGAGTTTCTACTTATGGACTCTCTAGTCGTGGAGTTTCTAGTTGCGTAGTTTCTAGCTGAGTAGTTTCAAAATGCGAAGTCTCCAGTTGTGCAGTCTCTAGTTGTGGAGTTTCTAGTAGTGAAGTTTCTAGTTGCGGAGTCTCTAGTTGTGAAGTTTCTAGTTGTGGATTTTCCAGTTGCGGAGTTTCTAGTTGCAGAGTTTCAAGTTGTGGAGTTTCTAGTTGCGGAGTTCCTAGCTGTGGAGTTTCAAGTTCTTGGGTTTCTAGTTGCCGAGTTTCTAGTTGCGAAGTCTCAAGTTGTGGAGTTTCTAGCTGTGAAGTTTCTAGTTGCGAAGTTTCTAGTTGTGGAGTTTGTAGTTGCAGAGTTTCTAGTTGTGGAGTTTCTAGTTGTGGAATTTGTAGTTGTGGAGTGTCTAGTTGTGGTGTTTCAAGTTGTGGAGTTTCTTGTTGTTGAGTTTTTAGTTGCGGAGTTTCTAGTTGTGGAGTTTCTAGTTGTGGAGTTTCTGGTTGTGTAGTTTCTAGTTGTGGAGTTTCTAGTTGTGGAGTCTGTAGTTGTGGAGTCTGTAGTTGTGGAGTTTCTAGTTGTGGAGTTTCTAGTTATTGAGTCTCTAGTTGTGGAGTTTCTAGTTGCGGAGTTTCTAGTTGCGGAATTTGTAGTTGTGGAATTTGTAGTTGTGGACTATCTAGTTGTGATGTTTCAGGTTGTGGAGTTTCTTGTTGTGGAGTTTTTAGTTGCGGAGTTTCTAGCTGGGGAGTTTCTAGTTGCGGAGTTTCTGGTTGTGTAGTTTCTAGTTGTGGAGTTTTTAGTTGTGGATTTTCTAGTTGTGGAGTCTGAAGTTGTGGAGTCTGTAGTTGCGGAGTTTCTAGTTGTGGAATTTGTAGTTGTGGAGTATCTAGTTATGGTGTTTCAAGTTGTGGAGTTTCTAGTTGTCGAGTTTCTAGCTGTGGAGTTTCTAGTTGCCGAGTTTCTAGTTGCGAAGTCTCAAGTTGTGGAGTTTCTTGCTGTGAAGTTTCTAGTTGCGAAGTTTCTGGTTGCAGAGTTTCTAGTTGCAGAGTTTCTAGTTGTGGAGTTTCTAGTTGTTGAATTTGTAGTTGTGGGGTATCTTATTGTGGTGTTTCAAGTTGTGGAGTTTCTAGTTGTGGAGTTTTTATTTGCGGAGTTTCTAATTGTGGAGTTTCTAGTTGCGGAGTTTCTGGTTGTGGAGTTTCTAGTTGTGGAGTTTCTAGTTGTGGAGTCTGTAGTTGTGGAGTCTGTAGTTGAGGAGTTTCTAGTTGTGGAGTTTCTAGTTATGGAGTCTCTAGTTGTGGAGTTTCTAGTTGCGGAGTTTCTAGTTGCGGAGTTTCTAGTTGTGAAGTTTCTAGTTGCGGAATTTCTAGTTGTTGAGTCTCTAGTTGCGGACTTTCTAGCTGTAGAGTTTCTAGTTGTGGAGTTCCTAGCTGTGGAGTTTCCAGTTCTTGAGTTTCTAGTTGCACAGTTTCTAGTTGTGGAGTTTCTAGTTGTTGAATTTGTAGTTGTGGGGTATCTAGTTGTGGTGTTTCAAGTTGTGGAGATTCTAGTTGTGGAGTTTTTAGTTGCGGAGTTTCGAGTTGTGGAGTTTCTACTTGTGGAGTTTCTGGTTGTGGAGTTTCTAGTTGTGGAGTTTCTAGTTGCGGAATTTTTAGGTTGGAATTTGTAGTTGTGGAGTATCTAGTTGTGGTGTTTCAAGTTGTGGAGTTTCTTGTTGTGGAGTTTTTAGTTGCGGAGTTTCTAGTTGTGGAGTTTCTATATGCGGAGTTTCTGGTTGTGTAGTTTCTAGTTGTGGAGTTTTAGTTGTGGATTTTCTAGTTGTGGAGTCTGAAGTTGTGGAGTCTGTAGTTGTGGAGTTTCTAGTTGTGGAATCTCTAGTTTAGGAGTTCCTAGTTGCGGAGTGTCTAGTTGTGGAGTTCCTAGTTGCGGAGTTTCTAGTTGCGGAGTTTTCCAGTTGCGGAGTCTATAGTTGTGGAGTTTGTAGTTGTGGAGTTTCTAGTTGTGGAGTTTCAACTGTGGAGTTTCTAGTTTCAGAGTTTCTAGTTGCAGAGTTTCTAGTTGCGGACTTTCTAGCTGTGGAGTTTCTAGTTGCGGAGTTTCTAGTTGTGGAGTTTCCAGTCCTGAAGTTTCAAGTTGGGGAATTTATAGGTGTGGAGTTTCTAGTTGGAGTTTCTAGTTGTCGGGTTTCTAGTTGCGGAGTTTCTAGTTTAGGAGTTTCTAGTTGTGGCGTTTTTAGTTGTGGACTCTCTAGTTGTGGAGTCTCTAGCTGTGGAATTTCTAGTTGCGGAGTTTCTAGTTGTGGAGTATCTAGTTGTGGTTTTTCAAGTTGTGGAGTTTATAGTTGTGGAGTTTTTAGTTGCGGAGTTTCTAGTTGTTGAGTTTGTAGTTGCGGAGTTTCTGGTTGTGGAGTTTCTAGTTGTGGAGTTTCTAGTTGTGGAGTCTGTAGTTGTGGAGTCTGTAGTTGTGGAGTCTGTGGTTGTGGAGTTTCTAGTTGTGGAGTTTCTAGTTATGGAGTCTCTAGCTGTGGAGTTCCTAGTTGCGGAGTTTCTAGTTGTGGAGTTTCTAGTTGTGGAATTTGTAGTTGTTGAGTATCTAGTTGCGGACTTTCTAGCTGTAGAGTTTCTAGTTGTGGAGTTTCTAGTTGCAGAGTTTCTAGTTGTGGAGTTTCTAGTTGTGTAATTTGTAGTTGTGGAGTATCTAGTTGTGGCGTTCCAAGTTGTGGAGTTTCTAGTTGTGGAGTTTCTAGTTGTGGAGTTTCTAGTTGTTGAGTTTCTAGTTGCAGTGTTTCTAGTTGCAAAGTCTCAAGTTGTGGAGTTTCTAGTTGTGGAGTTTTTATTTGTGGAGTTTCTAGTCATGGAGTTTCTAGTTGTGGAGTTTTAGTTGTGGAGTCTCTAGTTTTGGAGTTTCTAGTTGTGGAGTTTCTAGCTGTGGAGTTTCTAGTTGCGGAGTTTCTAGTTGCGGAGTTTGGAGTTGCGGAGTTTTCTAGTTGCGGAGTTTCTAGTTACGGAGTTTCTATTTGCGGAGTTTCAAGTTGTGGAGTTTCTACTTGCGAAGTTTCTAGTTGTGGAGTTTATAGTTGTGGAGTATCTAGTTGTGGAGTTTCAAGTTGTCAAGTTTCTCGTTGTGGATTTTGAAGTTGTAGAGTTCCTAGTTGCGGAGTGTCTAGTTGTGGAGTTTCTACTTGTGGAGTTTCTGGTTCTGGAGTTTCTAGTTGTGGAGTTTCTAGTTGCGGAGTTTCTAGCTGCGGTTCTAGTTGTGGAGTTTCTAGTTGTGGAATTAGCAGTTGTGGAGTATCTAATTGGGGTGTTTCATGTTGTGGAGTTTCTAGTTGTGGAGTTTCCAGCTGTGGAGTTTCCAGTTCTTGAGATTCCAGTTGCCGAGTGTCTAGTTGCGAAGTCTCAAGTTGCGGAGTTTCTAGTTGCGGAGTTTCTAGTTGTGGAGTTTCTAGTTGTCGAGTTTCTAGTTGCGAAGTTTCTAGTTGTGGAGTTTCTATTTGTTGAGTTTCTAGTTGCCGAGTTTCTAGTTGGAAAGTCTCAAGTTGTGGAGTTTCTAGTTGTGGAGTTTCTATTCGTGGAGTTTCTGGTCAAGGAGTTTCTAGTTGTGGAGTTTTAGTTGTGAAGTGTCTAGTCGTGGAGTTTCAAGTTGCGAAGTTTTCTAGTTGTGGAGACTCTAGTTGTGGAATTTCTAGTTGCGAAGTGTCTAGTTGTAGAGTTTCTAGTTGTGGAGTTTCTAGTTGGAGTTTCTAGTTGGAGTTTCTAGTTGGAGTTTTTAGTTTTCGAGTTTCTAGTGTTAGATTTTCTAGTTGCGGAGTTTCTAGTTGCGGAGTTTCTAGTTGTGTGGTTTCTAGTTGTTGAAATTCTAGCTGTGGAGTTTCTACTTATGGACTCTCTAGTCGTGGAGTTCTAGTTGTGCAGTTTCCATCTTAGGAGTTTTTAAATGCGAATTCTCCAGTTGTGCAGTCTCTAGTTGTGGAGTTTGTAGTAGTGAATATTCTAGTTGTGGAGTGTCTAGTTGTGCAGTTTCTTATTGTGGAGTTTCTAGTTGCGGAGTCTCTAGTTGTGAAGTTTCTAGTTGTGGATTTTCTAGTTGCGGATTTTCTAGTGCGGAGTTTCTAGTTGTGTAGTTTCTAGTTGGGGAGTTTGTACGCGAGTTTTTAGTTGTGGAGTTTCTAGTTGCGAAGTTTTCTAGTTGTGGAGACTCTAGTTGTGGAGTTTCTAGTTGCGAAGTGTCTAGTTGTAGAGTTTCTAGTTGGGGAGTTTCTAGTTGGAGTTTATAGTTGGAGTTTTTAGTTTTCGAGTTTCTGGTTGTAGATTTTCTAGTTGCGGAGTTCCTAGTGGCGGAGTTTCTAGTTGTGGGGTTTCTAGTTGTTAAAATTCTAGCTGTGGAGTTTCTACTTATGGACTCTCTAGTCGTGGAGTTTCTAGTTGCGTAGTTTCTATCTGAGTAGTTTCAAAATGCGGAGTCTCCAGTTGTGCAGTCTCTAGTTGTGGAGTTTCTAGTAGTGAAGTTTCTAGTTGCGGAGTCTCTAGTTGTGAAGTTTCTAGTTGCGGAGTCTCTAGTTGTGAAGTTTCTAGTTGTGGATTTTGTAGTTGCGGAGTTTATAGTTGCAGAGTTTCTAGTTGTGTAGTTTCTAGTTGGGGAGTTTCTACTTGAGTTTATAGTTGTGGAGTTTCTAGTTGCAGAATTTCGAGTTGCAGAGTTTCGAGTTGTGGAGTTTCTAGTTGCAGAGTCTCTAGCAGTGGAGCTTCTAGTTGCGGAGTTTCTAGCTGTGGAGTTTCCAGTTCTTGAGTTTCAGTTGCCGAGTTTCTAGTTGCGAAGTCTCAATTTGTGGAGTTTCTAGCTGTGAAGTTTCTAGTTGCGAAGTTTTTAGTTGCGGAGTTTCTAGTTGCAGAGTTTCTAGCTGTGGAGTTTCTAGTTGTGGAATTTTTAGTTGTGGAGTATCTAGTTTTGGTGTTTCAAGTTGTGGAGTTTCTAGTTGCAGAGTTTTTAGTTGCGGAGTTTCTAGGCTTGGTGTTTCTAATTGCGGAGTTTCTGGTTGTGGAGTTTTTAGTTGTGGAGTTTCTAGTTGTGGAGTTTTTATTTGTGGAGTTTCTGGTCATGGAGTTTCTAGTTGTGGAGTTTTAGTTGTGGAGTCTCTAGTTGTGGAGTTTCTAGTTGTGGAGTTTCTAGCTGTGGAGTTTCTAGTTGCGGAGTTTCTAGTTGCGGAGTTTGGAGTTGCGGAGTTTTCTAGTTGCGGAGTTTCTAGTTGCGGAGTTCTATTTGCGGAGTTTCAAGTTGTGGAGTTTCTACTTGCGAAGTTTCTAGTTGTGGAGTTTATAGTTGTGGAGTATCTAGTTGTGGAGTTTCAAGTTGTCAAGTTTCTCGTTGTGGATTTTGAAGTTGCAGAGTTCCTAGTTGCGGAGTGTCTAGTTGTGGAGTTTCTACTTGTGGAGTTTCTGGTTCTGGAGTTTCTAGTTGTGGTGTTTCTAGTTGTGAAGTCTGTAGTTGTGGAGTCTGTAGTTGTGAGGTTCTAGTTGTGGAGTCTAGTTGTGGAGTTTCTAGTTGCGGAGTTTCTAGCTGCGGTTCTAGTTGTGGAGTTTCTTGTTGTGGAATTAGCAGTTGTGGAGTATCTAATTGTGGTGTTTCATGTTGTGGAGTTTCTAGTTGTGGAGTTTCCAGCTGTGGAGTTTCCAGTTCTTGAGATTCCAGTTGCCGAGTGTCTAGTTGCGAAGTCTCAAGTTGCAGAGTTTCTAGCTGTGGAGTTTGTAGTTGCGGAGTCTCTAGTTGTGCAGTTTCTGGTTGTGGAGTTTCTAGTTGTGGAGTTTCTAGCTGTGGAATTTCTATTTGCGGAGTTTCTAGTTGCAGAGTTTCTAAATGCGGACTTTCTAGCTGTGGAGTTTCTAGTTGCGGAGTTTCTAGTTGTGGAGTTTCTAGTTGTCGAGTTTCTAGTTGCGAAGTTTCTAGTTGTGGAGTTTCTATTTGTTGAGTTTCTAGTTGCCGAGTTTCTAGTTGGAAAGTCTCAAGTTGTGGAGTTTCTAGTTGTGGAGTTTCTATTCGTGGAGTTTCTAGTCAAGGAGTTTCTAGTTGTGGAGTTTTAGTTGTGAAGTGTCTAGTCGTGGAGTTTCAAGTTGCGAAGTTTTCTAGTTGTGGAGACTCTAGTTGTGGAATTTCTAGTTGCGAAGTGTCTAGTTGTAGAGTTTCTAGTTGTGGAGTTCCTAGTTGGAGTTTCTAGTTGGATATTCTAGTTGGAGTTTTTAGTTTTCGAGTTTCTAGTGTTAGATTTTCTAGTTGCGGAGTTTCTAGTTGCGGAGTTTCTAGTTGTGTGGTTTCTAGTTGTTGAAATTCTAGCTGTGGAGTTTCTACTTATGGACTCTCTAGTCGTGGAGTTCTAGTTGTGCAGTTTCCATCTTAGGAGTTTTTAAATGCGAATTCTCCAGTTGTGCAGTCTCTAGTTGTGGAGTTTGTAGTAGTGAATATTCTAGTTGTGGAGTGTCTAGTTGTGGAGTTTCTTATTGTGGAGTTTCTAGTTGCGGAGTCTCTAGTTGTGAAGTTTCTAGTTGTGGATTTTCTAGTTGCGGATTTTCTAGTGCGGAGTTTCTAGTTGTGTAGTTTCTAGTTGGGGAGTTTGTACGCGAGTTTTTAGTTGTGGAGTTTCTAGTTGCGAAGTTTTCTAGTTGTGGAGACTCTAGTTGTGGAGTTTCTAGTTGCGAAGTGTCTAGTTGTAGAGTTTCTAGTTGTGGAATTTCTAGTTGGAGTTTATAGTTGGAGTTTTTAGTTTTCGAGTTTCTAGTTGTAGATTTTCTAGTTGCGGAGTTCCTAGTTGCGGAGTTTCTAGTTGTGTGGTTTCTAGTTGTTGAAATTCTAGCTGTGGAGTTTCTACTTATGGACTCTCTAGTCGTGGAGTTCTAGTTGTGCAGTTTCCATCTTAGGAGTTTTTAAATGCGAATTCTCCAGTTGTGCAGTCTCTAGTTGTGGAGTTGGTAGTAGTGAATGTTCTAGTTGTGGAGTGTCTAGTTGTGGAGTTTCTTATTGTGGAGTTTCTAGTTGCGGAGTCTCTAGTTGTGAAGTTTCTAGTTGTGGATTTTCTAGTTGCATATTTTCTAGTGCGGAGTTTCTAGTTGTGTAGTTTCTATTTGGGGAGTTTGTACTTGAGTTTTTAGTTGTGGAGTTTCTAGTTGCGAAGTTTTCTAGTTGTGGAGACTCTAGTTGTGGAGTTTCAAGTTGTGGAGTTTCTAGTTGGAGTTTCTAGTTGGAGTTTTTAGTTTTCGAGTTTCTAGTTGTAGATTTTCTAGTTGCGGAGTTCCTAGTTGCGGAGTTTCTAGTTGTAGGGTTTCTAGTTGTTGAAATTCTAGCTGTGGAGTTTCTACTTATGGACTCTCTAGTCGTGGAGTTTCTAGTTGCGTAGTTTCTATCTGAGTAGTTTCAAAATGCGAAGTCTCCAGTTGTGCAGTCTCTAGTTGTGGAGTTTCTAGTAGTGAAGTTTCTAGTTGCGGAGTCTCTAGTTGTGAAGTTTCTAGTTGTGGATTTTCCAGTTGCGGAGTTTCTAGTTGCAGAGTTTCGAGTTGCAGAGCTTCAAGTTGTGGAGTTTCTAGTTGCGGAGTCTCTAGTTGTGGAGTTTCTAGTTGCGGAGTTTCTAGCTGTGGAGTTTCAAGTTCTTGGGTTTCTAGTTGCCGAGTTTCTAGTTGCGAAGTCTCAAGTTGTGGAGTTTCTAGCTGTGAAGTTTCTAGTTGCGAAGTTTCTAGTTGTGGAGTTTCAAGTTGCAGAGTTTCTAGTTGTGGTGTTTCAAGTTGTGGAGATTCTTGTTGTTGAGTTTTTAGTTGCGAAGTTTCTAGTTGTGGAGTTTCTAGTGGCGGAGTTTCTGGCTGTGTAGTTTCTAGTTGTGGAGTTTCTAGTTGTGGAGTCTGTAGTTGTGGAGTCTGTAGTTGTGGAGTTTCTAGTTGTGGAGTTTCTAGTTATTGAGTCTCTAGTTGTGGAGTTTCTAGTTGCGGAGTTTCTAGTTGTGGAATTTGTAGTTGTGGAGTATCTAGTTGTGGTGTTTGAAGTTGTGGAGTTTCTTAATGTGGAGTTTTTAGTTGCGGAGTTTCTAGCTGGGGAGTTTCTAGTTGCGGAGTTTCTGGTTGTGTAGTTTCTAGTTGCGGAGTTTTTACTTGCGGAGTTTCTAGTTGCGGAGTTTCTAGTTGTGGAATTTGTAGTTGTGGAGTATCTAGTTGTGGTGTTTCAAGTTGTGGAGTTTCTAGTTGCCGAGTTTCTAGTTGCGAAGTGTCAAGTTGTGGAGTTTCTTGCTGTGAAGTTTCTAGTTGCGAAGTTTCTGGTTGCAGAGGTTCTAGTTGCAGAGTTTCTAGTTGGGGAGTTTCTATATGCGGAGTTTCTGGTTGTGTAGTTTCTAGTTGTGGAGTTTTAGTTGTGGATTTTCTAGTTGTGGAATATCTAGTTGTGGTGTTTCAAGTTGTGGAATTTCTCGTTGTGGATTTTGAAGTTGTAGAGTTCCTAGTTGCGGAGTGTCTAGTTGTGGAGTTCCTAGTTGTGGAGTTTCAAGTTGCGGAGTTTTCTAGTTGCAGAGTCTGTAGTTGTGGAGTTTCTAGTTGTGGAGTTTCTAGCAGTGGAGTTTCTAGTTTCAGAGTTTCTGGTTGCAGAGTTTCTAGTTGCGGACTTTCTAGCTGTGGAGTTTCTAGTTTCGGAGTTTCTAGTTGTGGAGCTTCCAGTCGTGAAGTTTCAAGTTGTGGAATTTATAGGTGTGGAGTTTCTAGCTGTGGAGTTTCTAGTTGTCGGGTTTCTAGTTGCGGAGTTTCTAGTTTTGGAGTTTCTAGTTGTGGCGTTTTTATTTGTGGACTCTCTAGTTGTGGAGTCTCTAGCTGTGGAATTTTTAGTTGCGGAGTTTCTAGTTGCGGAGTTTCTAGTTGCGGAGTTTCTAGTAGCGGAGTTTCCAGTTGCGGAGTTTCTGGTTGTGGAGTTTCTAGTTGTGGAGTTTCTAGTTGTGAAGTCTGTAGTTGCGGAGTTTCTAGTTGTGGAGTTTCTAGTTGTGGAACTTGTAGGTGTTGAGTATCTAGTTGTGGTGTTTCAAGTTGTGGAGTTTCTAGTTGTGGAGTTTCTAGCTATGGAGTTTCCAGTTCTTGAGTTTCTAGTGGCCGAATATCTAGTTGTGAAGTCTCAAGTTGTGGAGTTTCTAGTTGTGGAGTTTCTAGCTGTGGAGTTTCCAGTCCTTGAGCTTCTAGTTGCCGAGTTTCTAGTTGCGAAGTCTCAAGTTGTGGAGTTTCTAGCTGTGAAGTTCCTAGTTGCGAAGTTTCTAGTTGCGGAGTTTCTAGTTGCAGAGTTTATAGTTGTGGAGTTTCTAGTTGTGAAATTTGTAGTTGTGGAGTACCTAGTTGTGGTTTTTCAAGTTGTGGAGTTTATAGTTGTGAAGTTTTTAGTTGCGGAGTTTCTAGTTGCTGAGTTTCTAGTTGCGGAGTTTCTAGTTGTGGAGTTTCTAGTTGTGGAGTTTGTAGTTGTGGAGTCTGTAGTTGTGGTGTCTGTGGTTGTGGAGTTTCTAGTTGTGGAGTTTATAGTTATGGAGTCTCTAACTGTGGAGTTCCTAGTTGCGGAGTTTCTAGTTTTGGAGTTTCTAGTTGTGAAATTTGTCGTTGTGGAGTATCTAGTTGCGGACTTTCTAGCTGTAGAGTTTCCAGCTGTGGAGTTTCCAGTTCTTGAGATTCCAGTTGCCGAGTGTCTAGTTGCGAAGTCTCAAGTTGCGGAGTTTCTAGCTGTGGAGTTTGTAGTTGCGGAGTCTCTAGTTGTGCAGTTTCTGGTTGTGGAGTTTCTAGTTGTGGAGTTTCTAGCTGTGGAATTTCTATTTGCGGAGTTTCTAGTTGCAGAGTTTCTAAATGCGGACTTTCTAGCTGTGGAGTTTCTAGTTGCGGAGTTTCTAGTTGTGGAGTTTCTAGTTGTCGAGTTTCTAGTTGCGAAGTTTCTAGTTGTGGAGTTTCTATTTGTTGAGTTTCTAGTTGCCGAGTTTCTAGTTGGAAAGTCTCAAGTTGTGGAGTTTCTAGTTGTGGAGTTTCTATTCGTGGAGTTTCTAGTCAAGGAGTTTCTAGTTGTGGAGTTTTAGTTGTGAAGTGTCTAGTCGTGGAGTTTCAAGTTGCGAAGTTTTCTAGTTGTGGAGACTCTAGTTGTGGAATTTCTAGTTGCGAAGTGTCTAGTTGTAGAGTTTCTAGTTGTGGAGTTCCTAGTTGGAGTTTCTAGTTGGATATTCTAGTTGGAGTTTTTAGTTTTCGAGTTTCTAGTGTTAGATTTTCTAGTTGCGGAGTTTCTAGTTGCGGAGTTTCTAGTTGTGTGGTTTCTAGTTGTTGAAATTCTAGCTGTGGAGTTTCTACTTATGGACTCTCTAGTCGTGGAGTTCTAGTTGTGCAGTTTCCATCTTAGGAGTTTTTAAATGCGAATTCTCCAGTTGTGCAGTCTCTAGTTGTGGAGTTTGTAGTAGTGAATATTCTAGTTGTGGAGTGTCTAGTTGTGGAGTTTCTTATTGTGGAGTTTCTAGTTGCGGAGTCTCTAGTTGTGAAGTTTCTAGTTGTGGATTTTCTAGTTGCGGATTTTCTAGTGCGGAGTTTCTAGTTGTGTAGTTTCTAGTTGGGGAGTTTGTACGCGAGTTTTTAGTTGTGGAGTTTCTAGTTGCGAAGTTTTCTAGTTGTGGAGACTCTAGTTGTGGAGTTTCTAGTTGCGAAGTGTCTAGTTGTAGAGTTTCTAGTTGTGGAATTTCTAGTTGGAGTTTATAGTTGGAGTTTTTAGTTTTCGAGTTTCTAGTTGTAGATTTTCTAGTTGCGGAGTTCCTAGTTGCGGAGTTTCTAGTTGTGTGGTTTCTAGTTGTTGAAATTCTAGCTGTGGAGTTTCTACTTATGGACTCTCTAGTCGTGGAGTTCTAGTGTGCAGTTTCCATCTTAGGAGTTTTTAAATGCGAATTCTCCAGTTGTGCAGTCTCTAGTTGTGGAGTTGGTAGTAGTGAATGTTCTAGTTGTGGAGTGTCTAGTTGTGGAGTTTCTTATTGTGGAGTTTCTAGTTGCGGAGTCTCTAGTTGTGAAGTTTCTAGTTGTGGATTTTCTAGTTGCATATTTTCTAGTGCGGAGTTTCTAGTTGTGTAGTTTCTATTTGGGGAGTTTGTACTTGAGTTTTTAGTTGTGGAGTTTCTAGTTGCGAAGTTTTCTAGTTGTGGAGACTCTAGTTGTGGAGTTTCAAGTTGTGGAGTTTCTAGTTGGAGTTTCTAGTTGGAGTTTTTAGTTTTCGAGTTTCTAGTTGTAGATTTTCTAGTTGCGGAGTTCCTAGTTGCGGAGTTTCTAGTTGTAGGGTTTCTAGTTGTTGAAATTCTAGCTGTGGAGTTTCTACTTATGGACTCTCTAGTCGTGGAGTTTCTAGTTGCGTAGTTTCTATCTGAGTAGTTTCAAAATGCGAAGTCTCCAGTTGTGCAGTCTCTAGTTGTGGAGTTTCTAGTAGTGAAGTTTCTAGTTGCGGAGTCTCTAGTTGTGAAGTTTCTAGTTGTGGATTTTCCAGTTGCGGAGTTTCTAGTTGCAGAGTTTCGAGTTGCAGAGCTTCAAGTTGTGGAGTTTCTAGTTGCGGAGTTTCTAGTTGTGGAGTTTCTAGTTGCGGAGTTTCTAGCTGTGGAGTTTCAAGTTCTTGGGTTTCTAGTTGCCGAGTTTCTAGTTGCGAAGTCTCAAGTTGTGGAGTTTCTAGCTGTGAAGTTTCTAGTTGCGAAGTTTCTAGTTGTGGAGTTTCAAGTTGCAGAGTTTCTAGTTGTGGTGTTTCAAGTTGTGGAGATTCTTGTTGTTGAGTTTTTAGTTGCGAAGTTTCTAGTTGTGGAGTTTCTAGTGGCGGAGTTTCTGGCTGTGTAGTTTCTAGTTGTGGAGTTTCTAGTTGTGGAGTCTGTAGTTGTGGAGTCTGTAGTTGTGGAGTTTCTAGTTGTGGAGTTTCTAGTTATTGAGTCTCTAGTTGTGGAGTTTCTAGTTGCGGAGTTTCTAGTTGCGGAATTTCTAGTTGTGGAATTTGTAGTTGTGGAGTATCTAGTTGTGGTGTTTGAAGTTGTGGAGTTTCTTAATGTGGAGTTTTTAGTTGCGGAGTTTCTAGCTGGGGAGTTTCTAGTTGCGGAGTTTCTGGTTGTGTAGTTTCTAGTTGCGGAGTTTTTACTTGCGGAGTTTCTAGTTGCGGAGTTTCTAGTTGTGGAATTTGTAGTTGTGGAGTATCTAGTTGTGGTGTTTCAAGTTGTGGAGTTTCTAGTTGCCGAGTTTCTAGTTGCGAAGTGTCAAGTTGTGGAGTTTCTTGCTGTGAAGTTTCTAGTTGCGAAGTTTCTGGTTGCAGAGTTTCTAGTTGCAGAGTTTCTAGTTGGGGAGTTTCTATATGCGGAGTTTCTGGTTGTGTAGTTTCTAGTTGTGGAGTTTTAGTTGTGGATTTTTTAGTTGTGGAATATCTAGTTGTGGTGTTTCAAGTTGTGGAATTTCTCGTTGTGGATTTTGAAGTTGTAGAGTTCCTAGTTGCGGAGTGTCTAGTTGTGGAATTTATAGGTGTGGAGTTTCTAGTTGTGGAGTTTCTAGTTGTCGGGTTTCTAGTTGCGGAGTTTCTAGTTTTGGAGTTTCTAGTTGTGGCGTTTTTAGTTGTGGACTCTCTAGTTGTGGAGTCTCTAGCTGTGGAATTTTTAGTTGCGGAGTTTCTAGTTGCGGAGTTTCTAGTTGCGGAGTTTCTAGTTGCGGAGTTTCTAGTAGCGGAGTTTCCAGTTGCGGAGTTTCTGGTTGTGGAGTTTCTAGTTGTGGAGTTTCTAGTTGTGAAGTCTGTAGTTGCGGAGTTTCTAGTTGTGGAGTTTCTAGTTGTGGAACTTGTAGGTGTTGAGTATCTAGTTGTGGTGTTTCAAGTTGTGGAGTTTCTAGTTGTGGAGTTTCTAGCTATGGAGTTTCCAGTTCTTGAGTTTCTAGTGGCCGAATATCTAGTTGTGAAGTCTCAAGTTGTGGAGTTTCTAGTTGTGGAGTTTCTAGCTGTGGAGTTTCCAGTCCTTGAGCTTCTAGTTGCCGAGTTTCTAGTTGCGAAGTCTCAAGTTGTGGAGTTTCTAGCTGTGAAGTTCCTAGTTGCGAAGTTTCTAGTTGCGGAGTTTCTAGTTGCAGAGTTTATAGTTGTGGAGTTTCTAGTTGTGAAATTTGTAGTTGTGGAGTACCTAGTTGTGGTTTTTCAAGTTGTGGAGTTTATAGTTGTGAAGTTTTTAGTTGCGGAGTTTCTAGTTGTTGAGTTTCTAGTTGCGGAGTTTCTGGTTGTGGAGTTTCTAGTTGTGGAGTTTCTAGTTGTGGAGTCTGTAGTTGTGGTGTCTGTGGTTGTGGAGTTTCTAGTTGTGGAGTTTATAGTTATGGAGTCTCTAGCTGTGGAGTTCCTAGTTGCGCAGTTTCTAGTTGTGGAGTTTCTAGTTGTGGAATTTGTCGTTGTGGAGTATCTAGTTGCGGACTTTCTAGCTGTAGAGTTTCTAGTTTTGGAGTTTCTAGTTGCAGAGTTTCTAGTTTCCGAATTTCTAGTTGCAAAGTCTCACATTGTGGAGTTTCTAGTTGTGCAGTTTTTATTTGTGGAGTTTCTAGTCATGGAGTTTCTAGTTGTGGAGTTTTAGTTGTGGAGTCTCTAGTTGTGGAGTTTCTAGTTGTGGAGTTTCTATCTGTGGAGTTTCTAGTTGCGGATTTTCTAGTTGCGAAGTTTGTAGTTCCGTCGTTTTCTAGTTGCGGAGTTTATAGTTGCGGAGTTTCTAGTTGCGCAGTTTCAAGTTGTGGAGTTCCTACTTGTGAAGTTTCTAGTTGTGGAGTTTATAGTTGTGGAGTATCTAGTTGTGGAGTTTCAAGTTGTGAAGCTTCTCGTCGTGGATTTTGAAGTTGTAGAGTTCCTAGTTGCGGAGTGTCTAGTTGTGGAGTTTCTACTTGTGGAGTTTCTGGTTGTGGAGTTTCTAGTTGCGGAGTTTCTAGTTGTGGAATTTTTAGTTGTTGAGTTTCTAGTTTCCGAGTTTCTAGTTGCAAAGTCTCACGTTGTGGAGTTTCTAGTTGTGCAGTTTTTATTTGTGGAATTTCTAGTCATGGAGTTTCTAGTTGTGGAGTTTTAGTTGTGGAGTCTCTAGTTGTGGAGTTTCTAGCTGTGGAGTTTCTAGTTGCGGATTTTCTAGTTGCGGAGTTTCTAGTAGCGGAGTTTCCAGTTGCAGAGTTTCTGGTTGTGGAGTTTCTAGTTGTGCAGTTTCTAGTTGTGAAGTCTGTAGTTGCGGAGTTTCTAGTTGTGGAGTTTCTAGTTGTGGAACTTGTAGGTGTTGAGTATCTAGTTGTGGTGTTTCAAGTTGTGGAGTTTCTAGGGTTGGAGTTTCTAGCTATGGAGTTTTCAGTTCTTGAGTTTCTAGTGGCCAAATATCTAGTTGTGAAGTCTCAAGTTGTGGAGTTTCTAGTTGTGGAGTTTCTAGCTGTGGAGTTTCCAGTCCTTGAGCTTCTAGTTGCCGAGTTTCTAGTTGCGAAGTCTCAAGTTGTGGAGTTTCTAGCTGTGAAGTTCCTAGTTGCGAAGTTTCTAGTTGCGGAGTTTCTAGTTGCAGAGTTTATAGTTGTGGAGTTTCTAGTTGTGAAATTTGTAGTTGTGGAGTACCTAGTTGTGGTTTTTCAAGTTGTGGAGTTTATAGTTGTGAAGTTTTTAGTTGCGGAGTTTCTAGTTGTTGAGTTTCTAGTTGCGGAGTTTCTGGTTGTGGAGTTTCTAGTTGTGGAGTTTCTAGTTGTGGAGTCTGTAGTTGTGGTGTCTGTGGTTGTGGAGTTTCTAGTTGTGGAGTTTATAGTTATGGAGTCTCTAGCTGTGGAGTTCCTACTTGTGAAGTTTCTAGTTGTGGAGTTTATAGTTGTGGAGTATCTAGTTGTGGAGTTTCAAGTTGTGAAGCTTCTCGTTGTGGATTTTGAAGTTGTAGAGTTCCTAGTTGCGGAGTGTCTAGTTGTGGAGTTTCTACTTGTGGAGTTTCTGGTTGTGGAGTTTCTAGTTGCGGAGTTTCTAGTTGTGGAATTTCTAGTTGTTAGTTTCTAGTTTCCGAGTTTCTAGTTGCAAAGTCTCACGTTGTGGAGTTTCTAGTTGTGCAGTTTTTATTTGTGGAGTTTCTAGTCATGGAGTTTCTAGTTGTGGAGTTTTAGTTGTGGAGTCTCTAGTTGTGGAGTTTCTAGTTGTGGAGTTTCTAGCTGTGGAGTTTCTAGTTGCGGATTTTCTAGTTGCGGAGTTTCTAGTTGTGGAGTCTGTAGTTGTGGAGTCTGTAGTTGTGGAGTTTCTAGTTGTGGAGTTTCTAGTTATTGAGTCTCTAGTTGTGGAGTTTCTAGTTGCGGAGTTTCTAGTTGCGGAATTTCTAGTTGTGGAAGTTGTAGTTGCGGAGTATCTAGTTGTGGTGTTTGAAGTTGTGGAGTTTCCTAATGTGGAGTTTTTAGTTGCGGAGTTTCTAGCTTGGGAGTTTCTAGTTGCGGAGTTTCTGGTTGTGTAGTTTCTAGTTGCGGAGTTTCTAGTTGCGGAGTTTCTAATTGTGGAATTTGTAGTTGTGGAGTATCTAGTTGTGGTGTTTCAAGTTGTGGAGTTTCTAGTTGTCGAGTTTCTAGCTGTGGAGTTTCCAGTTCTTGAGTTTCTAGTTGCCGAGTTTCTAGTTGCGAAGTGTCAAGTTGTGGAGTTTCTTGCTGTGAAGTTTCTAGTTGCGAAGTTTCTGGTTGCAGAGTTTCTAGTTGCAGAGTTTCTAGTTGGGGAGTTTCTATATGCGGAGTTTCTGGTTGTGTAGTTTCTAGTTGTGGAGTTCTAGTTGTGGATTTTCTAGTTGTGGAATATCTAGTTGTGGTGTTTCAAGTTGTGGAATTTCTCGTTGTGGATTTTGAAGTTGTAGAGTTCCTAGTTGCGGAGTGTCTAGTTGTGGAGTTCCTAGTTGTGGAGTTTCAAGTTGCGGAGTTTTCTAGTTGCGGAGTCTGTAGTTGTGGAGTTTCTAGTTGTGGAGTTTCTAGCAGTGGAGTTTCTAGTTTCAGAGTTTCTGGTTGCAGAGTTTCTAGTTGCGGACTTTCTAGCTGTGGAGTTTCTAGTTTCGGAGTTTCTAGTTGTGGAGCTTCCAGTCGTGAAGTTTCAAGTTGTGGAATTTATAGGTGTGGAGTTTCTAGTTGTGGAGTTTCTAGTTGTCGGGTTTCTAGTTGCGGAGTTTCTAGTTTTGGAGTTTCTAGTTGTGGCGTTTTTAGTTGTGGACTCTCTAGTTGTGGAGTCTCTAGCTGTGGAATTTTTAGTTGCGGAGTTTCTAGTTGCGGAGTTTCTAGTTGCGGAGTTTCTAGTAGCGGAGTTTCCAGTTGCGGAGTTTCTGGTTGTGGAGTTTCTAGTTGTGGAGTTTCTAGTTGTGAAGTCTGTAGTTGCGGAGTTTCTAGTTGTGGAGTTTCTAGTTGTGGAACTTGTAGGTGTTGAGAATCTAGTTGTGGTGTTTCAAGTTGTGGAGTTTCTAGTTGTGGAGTTTCTAGCTATGGAGTTTCCAGTTCTTGAGTTTCTAGTGGCCGAATATCTAGTTGTGAAGTCTCAAGTTGTGGAGTTTCTAGTTGTGGAGTTTCTAGCTGTGGAGTTTCCAGTCCTTGAGCTTCTAGTTGCCGAGTTTCTAGTTGCGAAGTCTCAAGTTGTGGAGTTTCTAGCTGTGAAGTTCCTAGTTGCGAAGTTTCTAGTTGCGGAGTTTCTAGTTGCAGAGTTTATAGTTGTGGAGTTTCTAGTTGTGAAATTTGTAGTTGTGGAGTACCTAGTTGTGGTTTTTCAAGTTGTGGAGTTTATAGTTGTGAAGTTTTTAGTTGCGGAGTTTCTAGTTGTTGAGTTTCTAGTTGCGGAGTTTCTGGTTGTGGAGTTTCTAGTTGTGGAGTTTCTAGTTGTGGAGTCTGTAGTTGTGGTGTCTGTGGTTGTGGAGTTTCTAGTTGTGGAGTTTATAGTTATGGAGTCTCTAGCTGTGGAGTTCCTACTTGTGAAGTTTCTAGTTGTGGAGTTTATAGTTGTGGAGTATCTAGTTGTGGAGTTTCAAGTTGTGAAGCTTCTCGTTGTGGATTTTGAAGTTGTAGAGTTCCTAGTTGCGGAGTGTCTAGTTGTGGAGTTTCTACTTGTGGAGTTTCTGGTTGTGGAGTTTCTAGTTGCGGAGTTTCTAGTTGTGGAATTTCTAGTTGTCGAGTTTCTAGTTTCCGAGTTTCTAGTTGCAAAGTCTCACGTTGTGGAGTTTCTAGTTGTGCAGTTTTTATTTGTGGAGTTTCTAGTCATGGAGTATCTAGTTGTGGTGTTTGAAGTTGTGGAGTTTCCTAATGTGGAGTTTTTAGTTGCGGAGTTTCTAGCTGGGGAGTTTCTAGTTGCGGAGTTTCTGGTTGTGTAGTTTCTAGTTGCGGAGTTTCTAGTTGCGGAGTTTCTAATTGTGGAATTTGTAGTTGTGGAGTATCTAGTTGTGGTGTTTCAAGTTGTGGAGTTTCTAGTTGTCGAGTTTCTAGCTGTGGAGTTTCCAGTTCTTGAGTTTCTAGTTGCCGAGTTTCTAGTTGCGAAGTGTCAAGTTGTGGAGTTTCTTGCTGTGAAGTTTCTAGTTGCGAAGTTTCTGGTTGCAGAGTTTCTAGTTGCAGAGTTTCTAGTTGGGGAGTTTCTATATGCGGAGTTTCTGGTTGTGTAGTTTCTAGTTGTGGAGCTCTAGTTGTGGATTTTCTAGTTGTGGAATATCTAGTTGTGGTGTTTCAAGTTGTGGAATTTCTCGTTGTGGATTTTGAAGTTGTAGAGTTCCTAGTTGCGGAGTGTCTAGTTGTGGAGTTCCTAGTTGTGGAGTTTCAAGTTGCGGAGTTTTCTAGTTGCGGAGTCTGTAGTTGTGGAGTTTCTAGTTGTGGAGTTTCTAGCAGTGGAGTTTCTAGTTTCAGAGTTTCTGGTTGCAGAGTTTCTAGTTGCGGACTTTCTAGCTGTGGAGTTTCTAGTTTCGGAATTACTAGTTGTGGAGCTTCCAGTCGTGAAGTTTCAAGTTGTGGAATTTATAGGTGTGAAGTTTCTAGTTGTGGAGTTTCTAGTTGTCAGGTTTCTAGTTGCAGAGTTTCTAGTTTTGGAGTTTCTAGTTGTGGCGTTTTTAGTTGTGGACTCTCTAGTTGTGGAGTCTCTAGCTGTGGAATTTTTAGTTGCGGAGTTTCTAGTTGCGGAGTTTCTAGTTGCGGAGTTTCTAGTAGCGGAGTTTCCAGTTGCGGAGTTTCTGGTTGTGGAGTTTCTAGTTGTGGAGTTTCTAGTTGTGAAGTCTGTAGTTGCGGAGTTTCTAGTTGTGGAGTTTCTAGTTGTGGAACTTGTAGGTGTTGAGTATCTAGTTGTGGTGTTTCAAGTTGTGGAGTTTCTAGTTGTGGAGTTTCTAGCTATGGAGTTTCCAGTTCTTGAGTTTCTAGTGGCCGAATATCTAGTTGTGAAGTCTCAAGTTGTGGAGTTTCTAGTTGTGGAGTTTCTAGCTGTGGAGTTTCCAGTCCTTGAGCTTCTAGTTGCCGAGTTTCTAGTTGCGAAGTCTCAAGTTGTGGAGTTTCTAGCTGTGAAGTTCCTAGTTGCGAAGTTTCTAGTTGCGGAGTTTCTAGTTGCAGAGTTTATAGTTGTGGAGTTTCTAGTTGTGAAATTTGTAGTTGTGGAGTACCTAGTTGTGGTTTTTCAAGTTGTGGAGTTTATAGTTGTGAAGTTTTTAGTTGCGGAGTTTCTAGTTGTTGAGTTTCTAGTTGCGGAGTTTCTGGTTGTGGAGTTTCTAGTTGTGGAGTTTCTAGTTGTGGAGTCTGTAGTTGTGGTGTCTGTGGTTGTGGAGTTTCTAGTTGTGGAGTTTATAGTTATGGAGTCTCTAGCTGTGGAGTTCCTACTTGTGAAGTTTCTAGTTGTGGAGTTTATAGTTGTGGAGTATCTAGTTGTGGAGTTTCAAGTTGTGAAGCTTCTCGTTGTGGATTTTGAAGTTGTAGAGTTCCTAGTTGCGGAGTGTCTAGTTGTGGAGTTTCTACTTGTGGAGTTTCTGGTTGTGGAGTTTCTAGTTGCGGAGTTTCTAGTTGTGGAATTTCTAGTTGTTAGTTTCTAGTTTCCGAGTTTCTAGTTGCAAAGTCTCACGTTGTGGAGTTTCTAGTTGTGCAGTTTTTATTTGTGGAGTTTCTAGTCATGGAGTTTCTAGTTGTGGAGTTTTAGTTGTGGAGTCTCTAGTTGTGGAGTTTCTAGTTGTGGAGTTTCTAGCTGTGGAGTTTCTAGTTGCGGAGTTTCTGGTTGTGTAGTTTCTAGTTGCGGAGTTTCTAGTTGCGGAGTTTCTAATTGTGGAATTTGTAGTTGTGGAGTATCTAGTTGTGGTGTTTCAAGTTGTGGAGTTTCTAGTTGTCGAGTTTCTAGCTGTGGAGTTTCCAGTTCTTGAGTTTCTAGTTGCCGAGTTTCTAGTTGCGAAGTGTCAAGTTGTGGAGTTTCTTGCTGTGAAGTTTCTAGTTGCGAAGTTTCTGGTTGCAGAGTTTCTAGTTGCAGAGTTTCTAGTTGGGGAGTTTCTATATGCGGAGTTTCTGGTTGTGTAGTTTCTAGTTGTGGAGTTCTAGTTGTGGATTTTCTAGTTGTGGAATATCTAGTTGTGGTGTTTCAAGTTGTGGAATTTCTCGTTGTGGATTTTGAAGTTGTAGAGTTCCTAGTTGCGGAGTGTCTAGTTGTGGAGTTCCTAGTTGTGGAGTTTCAAGTTGCGGAGTTTTCTAGTTGCGGAGTCTGTAGTTGTGGAGTTTCTAGTTGTGGAGTTTCTAGCAGTGGAGTTTCTAGTTTCAGAGTTTCTGGTTGCAGAGTTTCTAGTTGCGGACTTTCTAGCTGTGGAGTTTCTAGTTTCGGAGTTACTAGTTGTGGAGCTTCCAGTCGTGAAGTTTCAAGTTGTGGAATTTATAGGTGTGAAGTTTCTAGTTGTGGAGTTTCTAGTTGTCAGGTTTCTAGTTGCAGAGTTTCTAGTTTTGGAGTTTCTAGTTGTGGCGTTTTTAGTTGTGGACTCTCTAGTTGTGGAGTCTCTAGCTGTGGAATTTTTAGTTGCGGAGTTTCTAGTTGCGGAGTTTCTAGTTGCGGAGTTTCTAGTAGCGGAGTTTCCAGTTGCGGAGTTTCTGGTTGTGGAGTTTCTAGTTGTGGAGTTTCTAGTTGTGAAGTCTGTAGTTGCGGAGTTTCTAGTTGTGGAGTTTCTAGTTGTGGAACTTGTAGGTGTTGAGTATCTAGTTGTGGTGTTTCAAGTTGTGGAGTTTCTAGTTGTGGAGTTTCTAGCTGTGGAGTTTCCAGTCCTTGAGCTTCTAGTTGCCGAGTTTCTAGTTGCAAAGTCTCAAGTTGTGGAGTTTCTAGCTGTGAAGTTCCTAGTTGCGAAGTTTCTAGTTGCGGAGTTTCTAGTTGCAGAGTTTATAGTTGTGGAGTTTCTAGTTGTGAAATTTGTAGTTGTGGAGTACCTAGTTGTGGTTTTTCAAGTTGTGGAGTTTATAGTTGTGAAGTTTTTAGTTGCGGAGTTTCTAGTTGTTGAGTTTCTAGTTGCGGAGTTTCTGGTTGTGGAGTTTCTAGTTGTGGAGTTTCTAGTTGTGGAGTCTGTAGTTGTGGTGTCTGTGGTTGTGGAGTTTCTAGTTGTGGAGTTTATAGTTATGGAGTCTCTAGCTGTGGAGTTCCTAGTTGCGGAGTTTCTAGTTGTGGAGTTTCTAGTTGTGGAATTTGTCGTTGTGGAGTATCTAGTTGCGGACTTTCTAGCTGTAGAGTTTCTAGTTGTGGAGTTTCTAGTTGCAGAGTTTCTAGTTTCCGAGTTTCTAGTTGCAAAGTCTCACATTGTGGAGTTTCTAGTTGTGCAGTTTTTATTTGTGGAGTTTCTAGTCATGGAGTTTCTAGTTGTGAAGTTTTAGTTGTGGAGTCTCTAGTTGTGGAGTTTCTAGTTGTGGAGTTTCTAGCTGTGGAGTTTCTAGTTGCGGATTTTCTAGTTGCGGAGTTTGTAGTTCCGTAGTTTTCTAGTTGTGGAGTTTATAGTTGTGGAGTATCTAGTTGTGGAGTTTCAAGTTGTGAAGCTTCTCGTTGTGGATTTTGAAGTTGTAGAGTTCCTAGTTGCGGAGTGTCTAGTTGTGGAGTTTCTACTTGTGGAGTTTCTGGTTGTGGAGTTTCTAGTTGCGGAGTTTCTAGTTGTGGAATTTCTAGTTGTTGAGTTTCTAGTTTCCGAGTTTCTAGTTGCAAAGTCTCACGTTGTGGAGTTTCTAGTTGGGCAGTTTTTATTTGTGGAGTTTCTAGTCATGGAGTTTCTTGTTGTGGAGTTTTAGTTGTGGAGTCTCCAGTTGTGGAGTTTCTAGTTGTGGAGTTTCTAGCTATGGAGTTTCTAGTTGCGGATTTTCTAGTTGCGGAGTTTCTAGTTGTGGAGTCTGTAGTTGTGGAGTCTGTAGTTGTGGAGTTTCTAGTTGTGGAGTTTCTAGTTATTGAGTCTCTAGTTGTGGAGTTTCTAGTTGCGGAGTTTCTAGTTGCGGAATTTCTAGTTGTGGAATTTGTAGTTGTGGAATTGAATTGAATTGAAATTTATTCCGCAACAACAAAATACATGTTACGAGGAGGGCAGGTAAAAGCTGTGAGAACAGCTTGAGAAGCCCTGACCCCCTAGTACACAGGGTAGCACAGAAAGACGTGCGGCTAAGGACAACCAAAATAAAAGTGTTTCACAATGTGCACTAAAAAAGAAACAATGAAAGATTACAATGAAAGATCACCGAGGTAGTCGCTAGATCACATTATTATATAAACACTAATCGCAATTTTTTTGGTGATATGCTAGATATATCAATGTTATGTTCCCTAATTATGCGGTTTAGAAGTGTAGGTAGTTGAAACTTTAACATTTGATTTCCGTATTTCGTTCTACATTTTGATATGTGCCACACTTCAGGTTGACGTACATTATAAGCAGGAAAATTTTTCTCTAACCTGGCTATTCTAGCAATCGTATCATTATTTTTCAATAAACCGAACTTATATAAACGGCTTAGTTTATAATCATATATTGATGCAA
The DNA here is from genome assembly GCF_043290135.1 of Rhipicephalus microplus. Classification (NCBI taxonomy): domain Eukaryota; kingdom Metazoa; phylum Arthropoda; class Arachnida; order Ixodida; family Ixodidae; genus Rhipicephalus; species Rhipicephalus microplus. Next base: position 16,911,904 of record NC_134705.1, on the reverse strand, counting down.
CCTGAATGATGTAGTGTTTTTTAAACAATTCTGCTGTGTGGCTGCGATGTGGTAATTTAGAGGCAAGACGCAAAGCTTTCTTTTGCAAGATGGTAAGTTTGCAAACGTTTACAGTTGTCGTTGTGGACCATACAAGAAAGGCATAATTCAATAATGAAGAAAACAACGAGTTATATATGAGCATGTTTACAGAAACAGGAAAATAGTAGCAATGACGGCGCATGACGCCGATTATACGAGATAGTTTAGTAATAATATGGTTCACGTGATCATCCCAAGTCATGTTTTGTGAAAAATACACGCCTAATGATTTAAAACTTTTGACGACTTCAATTTCTAAATTATTTAACGAAATGATGGGAAACTGAACTTGTGTGTGGCGGGGGTGAAATAAAACAGCTTTTGTTTTTTTTATGTTTAGTTTTAGAGAGTTTTCTTGGGCCCATGTGTTAATTTTAGACAGTGCGTTATTCGCTCGGCTACCTAGATCGCTGCTACATCTGCTTGAAAAAAACAAACTTGTGTCGTCAGCATATATAATGTAATGGGCAGATTCATCAATACGAACTATCTCATTAACGTAAAGTATAAAGAGAAACGGTCCCAAAATGCTTCCCTGCGGGACGCCTGTTTTAATGGATTTTATTGCGGAATGTTTGCCTTGAATTACGACGAATTGAGTTCGGTGTTGCAAGTATGAAGTGATTAATTTGTGTGCAACGCCTCTTATACCGTAATGGTCCAACTTTTGTAGGAGAATTTTATGATTAATGAGGTCAAAGGCTTTTGAGAAATCAAGAAAAAGACCGAGTACCATATTTCGGGATTCAAAATTCTCTAGAATGTATTCTTTTTGTGCCAGTAGCGCGAGCTCAGTAGATTTATTTTTCCGGAAGCCATACTGCGCTGAAGTAATCAAGTTGAACTTGTCAGTAAAAGAGTTCAAACGTTTCAAAATTATTTTTTCCAGACCCTTAGAGAATACAGGTAGAATCGATATAGGGCGGTAGTTGGACATGTCATTTCTGGGACCCTTTTTATAGATAACTGTCACTTTTGCTATCTGCATGTTTCGCGGGAAATGTCCTGTGGACAAACATATGTTAAAAATGTAGGCAAGACAGGGTGCTAGTATGTCAATAACATACTTAACAGGTTTCATCTGAATATTGTCCGCGTCAGTGGCTTTGCTATTACTGAGTGTCAAAAATGTCGCTACTAATTCACTCTCTGAAATTGGCTCTAGAAATATTGTTTGGTTATTTCGAATATTCATATATTTTAAAGAAGTACTACTGGTTGTAGGGCCGCCAACTGACAAAAAGAAGTCGTTAAATGCATCAGCTAAATCAGGCCCTTGAATTTCTGTACCATCTTTCACAATTTTGGTTAATTCCTCCGGTGGATTATTAAGCGTACTGTTAATTGCCTTCCAAACGTTTTCTGTACGCCCTTGCGTTGAGTTAAACAGGTTCGAATAATATAGTTTCTTTTCATCACGAAGGCGTTTGGTGACAAAGTTTCGGTGCTTTTTAAATGCTTTGAGGGCTTCAGGGGACTTACTCACAATAAATGCCTTGAACAATTGGTCCCGCTTTTTTATAAGCTTAAGGCATTCTTTATTTACCCAAGGTTTCCGACTTTTTTTAAATGTTTTAAATGACTTTAGAGGAAAACATTGAAGGTATATTTCGGTGAACTTGTTCATAAACAAATCGTATGCCAAATTGGCGGCACTCGCTGCGAACACATTGCTCCAGTCGGTTCTGCCTAAGCGCTCTCTAAAGAGGGTTAGTGTTTCAGGATTTATAAGTCTATAGGAAAATTCTGCACGCACTTGTTTGGGTACGTTATTGAGTTGGTTAACAAACATAAATATAGGCATGTGGTCACTAATATTGTGAATCAAAGTGCCAGCCGTAACAAGGGAAGTATCAAAGTTTGTTATAAAAAGATCTAAGAGTGTTGATGACTGTGAAGTGATTCGCGTAGGAGCCGTTATAACATTTTGACAATAATGCGAGCTTAACATTGATTCAAGTTCTAATTTAACACTGCTCTCAGCTAACATGTTGATGTTGAGGTCACCACCTAAAATCAAGGCATATTTTTTTTCACTCACAAATTCTAACAGTGAGTCTAAAAAAGAAAAAAACAAACGGACATTATTTGATGGAGGGCGGTAACATACACAAAACACTGATGTACCACATCTAACAGTGAGTATTTCATATAGAGGAGAAATGCAGGAGAATTCAGACATCAATTCACAGTCTATTTTACTTGAGATTAGCATAGCTACGCCACCACCCCTTTTGCCTGTGCGGTTCATGTAGTATGATTTATAAGTTGGAAACGTAAATACATCATCTTCCGAAGCAAACCACGTTTCCGAAAACATCACAACGTCAAAATTTACTTGTGCTTCACTAAAAAAATATTCGAGCTCATCCTGTTTATTCCTTCCCGATCTAAGGTTGAAATGAACGCAACTGAGGCTTTTTTCACAACAAGTGTCATACAAGTTTTTAAGATTAATAAGGTCTATAGGTGCGGTTAAGGGAAACATGTTAAGACGAGTATCAAAAGAATATCAGGAAGTAACAATGCAATGCGGGGTAACAGTATCACAGCTTATCAAGGTCACCCAAACGACGAATGACAACCGCGCTATCACCCTCTCTTTTCCTAACGAGAATCTTGCCGTTGCAGTGCCATGAAAAACGATAGCCATTGTTCTGTGCCCAGTCTTTTGCGTTGCGCAGCAGCTCTCTGTTTTGCTGGGTCATGTTTTCAGTGATCGAAACATTCGAAGCATCTCTTAGGGCTTTCCGCCTTCCTAGCCACTTATCACGAATTGATTGCTGAGCAAATCGAACTATAATTCCGGGTGTTTTGTTTGGCTTTGCCGGAAGTCTGTGGATAGCGGCGATGTCATTCCCAGTCAGCTCTGGCAGGTTAGCAATCTTGGCCACATCATTCAACTTACACAGCAAATTCTCGTCTGGCGTAACCCGGATGCCGTGAACTTCTATGTTTAGTCTCCGACTACGAAACTCGAGATCATTCACCGTAGCTTTCAGTTGTTGAATATCACCTGAGGTGCAGTCCGCCTCTAATTTCCCAACGCGTCTGTTTAAGCTACTAATGTCCTTTTCCTGCTTAGCTTGACAGTTCAAGATGTCATCGTACTTTTGTGACAACAGCTGGATTGAGACCTTAATCTCACCAACCTGAGCCGGCAGCCCTGCTAAAGCATCAAGCCTCCTAGTTATATCTGCCAGGCAAATGGTTAACTCAGAGTCCATGCTAGTTTTCTCCCCACTTTTCGCTTTAGATGAACGGCAAGCAGCACATCGCCATGCCCTGCGACCGCTCTCTCCTTTAGTCTTAAATGTCGTCTCCGACCAGCCAGAACAACTGCCAACATGGTAAGAGGACTCACATTCGTTGCACTTCAGGACACGCCCATCACAGGGGAGGGGCTCATCACAAGACTGGCACGTGCTTGTCATGGTACGTTGTCCAGGCATTCACAGTAGCACTCAGTTCGCACTCAATTCGGGAGCATTCAATTAGGAAAAAGGCACATTATGCACAGAGAAACTCAGCAAAGCACTGAAACACGGTGGCAACGGCGGTAGCGGTAAGGCGGTATTGAGAAATAAGCGAATTTACCAACCTGGGTAAGCAAAAAGAGCTGATTAGGCGAACGTCCTTTCACCGCCGCCGCCGCCACCCGTGTGTCCAGGTACGATGTCGACGCCGGAAACACGTAAACACTTCCGCAGGCTCAGTGACGTCAAGATGTGATTCCGTAGCCACGGCAACCGTTTTCAGGTAGTCTGGGTAAGCAAAAAGAGCTGATTAGGCGAACGTCCTTTCACCGCCGCCGCCGCCACCCGTGTGTCCAGGTACGATGTCGACGCCGGAAACACGTAAACACTTCCGCAGGCTCAGTGACGTCAAGATGTGATTCCGTAGCCACGGCAACCGTTTTCAGGTAGTCTGGGTAAGCAAAAAGAGCTGATTAGGCAAACGTCCTTTCACCGCCGCCGCCGCCACCCGTGTCACACGTAAGTATCTAGTTGTGGTGTTTGAAGTTGTGGAGTTTCTTAATGTGGAGTTTTTAGTTGCGGAGTTTCTAGCTGGGGAGTTTCTAGTTGCGGAGTTTCTGGTTGTGTAGTTTCTAGTTGCGGAGTTTCTACTTGCGGAGTTTCTAGTTGCGGAGTTTCTAGTTGTGGAATTTGTAGTTGTGGAGTATCTAGTTGTGGTGTTTCAAGTTGTGGAGTTTCTAGTTGTCGAGTTTCTAGCTGTGGAGTTTCCAGTTCTTGAGTTTCTAGTTGCCGAGTTTCTAGTTGCGAAGTGTCAAGTTGTGGAGTTTCTTGCTGTGAAGTTTCTAGTTGCGAAGTTTCTGGTTGCAGAGTTTCTAGTTGCAGAGTTTCTAGTTGGGGAGTTTCTATATGCGGAGTTTCTGGTTGTGTAGTTTCTAGTTGTGGAGTTTTAGTTGTGGATTTTCTAGTTGTGGAATATCTAGTTGTGGTGTTTCAAGTTGTGGAATTTCTCGTTGTGGATTTTGAAGTTGTAGAGTTCCTAGTTGCGGAGTGTCTAGTTGTGGAGTTTCTAGTTGCAGAGTTTATAGTTGTGGAGTTTCTAGTTGTGAAATTTGTAGTTGTGGAGTACCTAGTTGTGGTTTTTCAAGTTGTTGAGTTTATAGTTGTGAAGTTTTTAGTTGCGGAGTTTCTAGTTGTTGAGTTTCTAGTTGCGGAGTTTCTGGTTGTGGAGTTTCTAGTTGTGGAGTCTGTAGTTGTGGTGTCTGTGGTTGTGGAGTTTCTAGTTGTGGAGTTTATAGTTATGGAGTCTCTAGCTGTGGAGTTCCTAGTTGCGGAGTTTCTAGTTGTGGAGTTTCTAGTTGTGGAATTTGTCGTTGTGGAGTATCTAGTTGCGGAGTTTCTAGCTGTAGAGTTTCTAGTTGTGGAGTTTCTAGTTGCAGAGTTTCTAGTTTCCGAGTTTCTAGTTGCAAAGTCTCACATTGTGGAGTTTCTAGTTGTGCAGTTTTTATTTGTGGAGTTTCTAGTCATGGAGTTTCTAGTTGTGGAGTTTTATTTGTGGAGCCTCTAGTTGTGGAGTTTCTAGTTGTGGAGTTTCTAGCTGTGGAGTTTCTAGTTGCGGATTTTCTAGTTGCGGAGTTTGTAGTTCCGTAGTTTTCTAGTTGCGGAGTTTATAGTTGCGGAGTTTCTAGTTGCGCAGTTTCAAGTTGTGGAGTTCCTACTTGTGAAGTTTCTAGTTGTGGAGTTTATAGTTGTGGAGTATCTAGTTGTGGAGTTTCAAGTTGTGAAGCTTCTCGTCGTGGATTTTGAAGTTGTAGAGTTCCTAGTTGCGGAGTGTCTAGTTGTGGAGTTTCTACTTGTGGAGTTTCTGGTTGTGGAGTTTCTAGTTGCGGAGTTTCTAGTTGTGGAATTTTTAGTTGTTGAGTTTCTAGTTTCCGAGTTTCTAGTTGCAAAGTCTCACGTTGTGGAGTTTCTAGTTGTGCAGTTTTTATTTGTGGAGTTTCTAGTCATGGAGTTTCTAGTTGTGGAGTTTTAGTTGTGGAGTCTCTAGTTGTGGAGTTTCTAGCTGTGGAGTTTCTAGTTGCGGATTTTCTAGTTGCGGAGTTTCTAGTAGCGGAGTTTCCAGTTGCAGAGTTTCTGGTTGTGGAGTTTCTAGTTGTGGAGTTTCTAGTTGTGAAGTCTGTAGTTGCGGAGTTTGTAGTTGTGGAGTTTCTAGTTGTGGAACTTGTAGGTTGTTGAGTATCTAGTTGTGGTGTTTCAAGTTGTGGAGTTTCTAGGGTTGGAGTTTCTAGCTATGGAGTTTCCAGTTCTTGAGTTTCTAGTGGCCAAATATCTAGTTGTGAAGTCTCAAGTTGTGGAGTTTCTAGTTGTGGAGTTTCTAGCTGTGGAGTTTCCAGTCCTTGAGCTTCTAGTTGCCGAGTTTCTAGTTGCGAAGTCTCAAGTTGTGGAGTTTCTAGCTGTGAAGTTCCTAGTTGCGAAGTTTCTAGTTGCGGAGTTTCTAGTTGCAGAGTTTATAGTTGTGGAGTTTCTAGTTGTGAAATTTGTAGATGTGGAGTACCTAGTTGTGGTTTTTCAAGTTGTGGAGTTTATAGTTGTGAAGTTTTTAGTTGCGGAGTTTCTAGTTGTTGAGTTTCTAGTTGCGGAGTTTCTGGTTGTGGAGTTTCTAGTTGTGGAGTCTGTAGTTGTGGTGTCTGTGGTTGTGGAGTTTCTAGTTGTGGAGTTTATAGTTATGGAGTCTCTAGCTGTGGAGTTCCTAGTTGCGGAATTTCTAGTTGTGGAGTTTCTAGTTGTGGAATTTGTCGTTGTGGAGTATCTAGTTGCGGAGTTTCTAGCTGTAGAGTTTCTAGTTGTGGAGTTTCTAGTTGCAGAGTTTCTAGTTTCCGAGTTTCTAGTTGCAAAGTCTCACATTGTGGAGTTTCTAGTTGTGCAGTTTTTATTTGTGGAGTTTCTAGTCATGGAGTTTCTAGTTGTGGAGTTTTATTTGTGGAGCCTCTAGTTGTGGAGCTTCTAGTTGTGGAGTTTCTAGCTGTGGAGTTTCTAGTTGCGGATTTTCTAGTTGCGGAGTTTGTAGTTCCGTAGTTTTCTAGTTGCGGAGTTTATAGTTGCGGAGTTTCTAGTTGCGCAGTTTCAAGTTGTGGAGTTCCTACTTGTGAAGTTTCTAGTTGTGGAGTTTATAGTTGTGGAGTATCTAGTTGTGGAGTTTCAAGTTGTGAAGCTTCTCGTTGTGGATTTTGAAGTTGTAGAGTTCCTAGTTGCGGAGTGTCTAGTTGTGGAGTTTCTACTTGTGGAGTTTCTGGTTGTGGAGTTTCTAGTTGCGGAGTTTCTAGTTGTGGAATTTCTAGTTGTTGAGTTTCTAGTTTCCGAGTTTCTAGTTGCAAAGTCTCACGTTGTGGAGTTTCTAGTTGTGCAGTTTTTATTTGTGGAGTTTCTAGTCATGGAGTTTCTAGTTGTGGAATTTTAGTTGTGGAGTCTCTAGTTGTGGAGTTTCTAGTTGTGGAGTTTCTAGCTGTGGAGTTTCTAGTTGCGGATTTTCTAGTTGCGGAATTTCTAGTTGTGGAATTTGTAGTTGTGGAGTATCTAGTTGTCGTGTTTGAAGTTGTGGAGTTTCTTAATGTGGAGTTTTTTGTTGCGGAGTTTCTAGCTGGGGAGTTTCTAGTGGCGGAGTTTCTACTTGCGGAGTTTCTAGTTGCGGAGTTTCTAGTTGTGGAATTTGTAGTTGTGGAGTATCTAGTTGTGGTGTTTCAAGTTGTGGAGTTTCTAGTTGTCGAGTTTCTAGCTGTGGAGTTTCCAGTTCTTGAGTTTCTAGTTGCCGAGTTTCTAGTTGCGAAGTGTCAAGTTGTGGAGTTTCTTGCTGTGAAGTTTCTAGTTGCGAAGTTTCTGGTTGCAGAGTTTCTAGTTGCAGAGTTTCTAGTTGGGGAGTTTCTATATGCGGAGTTTCTGGTTGTGTAGTTTCTAGTTGTGGAGTTTTAGTTGTGGATTTTCTAGTTGTGGAATATCTAGTTGTGGTGTTTCAAGTTGTGGAATTTCTCGTTGTGGATTTTGAAGTTGTAGAGTTCCTAGTTTCGGAGTGTCTAGTTGTGGAGTTCCTAGTTGTGGAGTTTCAAGTTGCGGAGTTTTCTAGTTGCGGAGTCTGTAGTTGTGGAGTTTCTAGTTGTGGAGTTTCTAGCAGTGGAGTTTCTAGTTTCAGAGTTTCTGGTTGCAGAGTTTCTAGTTGCGGACTTTCTAGCTGTGGAGTTTCTAGTTTCGGAGTTTCTAGTTGTGGAGCTTCCAGTCGTGAAGTTTCAAGTTGTGGAATTTATAGGTGTGGAGTTTCTAGTTGTGGAGTTTCTAGTTGTCGGGTTTCTAGTTGCGGAGTTTCTAGTTTTGGAGTTTCTAGTTGTGGCGTTTTTAGTTGTGGACTCTCTAGTTGTGGAGTCTCTAGCTGTGGAATTTTTAGTTGCGGAGTTTCTAGTTGCGGAGTTTCTAGTTGCGGAGTTTCTAGTAGCGGAGTTTCCAGTTGCGGAGTTTCTGGTTGTGGAGCTTCTAGTTGTGGAGTTTCTAGTTGTGAAGTCTGTAGTTGCGGAGTTTCTAGTTGTGGAGTTTCTAGTTGTGGAACTTGTAGGTGTTGAGTATCTAGTTGTGGTGTTTCAAGTTGTGGAGTTTCTAGTTTTGGAGTTTCTAGCTATGGAGTTTCCAGTTCTTGAGTTTCTAGTGGCCGAATATCTAGTTGTGAAGTCTCAAGTTGTGGAGTTTCTAGTTGTGGAGTTTCTAGCTGTGGAGTTTCCAGTCCTTGAGCTTCTAGTTGCCGAGTTTCTAGTTGCGAAGTCTCAAGTTGTGGAGTTTCTAGCTGTGAAGTTCCTAGTTGCGAAGTTTCTAGTTGCGGAGTTTCTAGTTGCAGAGTTTATAGTTGTGGAGTTTCTAGTTGTGAAATTTGTAGTTGTGGAGTACCTAGTTGTGGTTTTTCAAGTTGTGGAGTTTATAGTTGTGAAGTTTTTAGTTGCGGAGTTTCTAGTTGTTGAGTTTCTAGTTGCGGAGTTTCTGGTTGTGGAGTTTCTAGTTGTGGAGTTTCTAGTTGTGGAGTCTGTAGTTGTGGTGTCTGTGGTTGTGGAGTTTCTAGTTGTGGAGTTTATAGTTATGGAGTCTCTAGCTGTGGAGTTCCTAGTTGCGGAGTTTCTAGTTGTGGAGTTTCTAGTTGTGGAATTTGTCGTTGTGAAGTATCTAGTTGCGGACTTTCTAGCTGTAGAGTTTCTAGTTGTGGAGTTTCTAGTTTCCGAGTTTCTAGTTGCAAAGTCTCACATTGTGGAGTTTCTAGTTGTGCAGTTTTTATTTGTGGAGTTTCTAGTCATGGAGTTTCTAGTTGTGGAGTTTTAGTTGTGGAGTCTCTAGTTGTGGAGTTTCTAGTTGTGGAGTTTCTAGCTGTGGAGTTTCTAGTTGCGGATTTTCTAGTTGCGGAGTTTGTAGTTCCGTAGTTTTCTAGTTGCGGAGTTTATAGTTGCGGAGTTTCTAGTTGCGCAGTTTCAAGTTGTGGAGTTCCTACTTGTGAAGTTTCTAGTTGTGGAGTTTATAGTTGTGGAGTATCTAGTTGTGGAGTTTCAAGTTGTGAAGCTTCTCGTTGTGGATTTTGAAGTTGTAGAGTTCCTAGTTGCGGAGTGTCTAGTTGTGGAGTTTCTACTTGTGGAGTTTCTGGTTGTAGAGTTTCTAGTTGCGGAGTTTCTAGTTGTGGAATTTCTAGTTGTTGAGTTTCTAGTTTCCGAGTTTCTAGTTGCAAAGTCTCACGTTGTGGAGTTTCTAGTTGTGCAGTTTTTATTTGTGGAGTTTCTAGTCATGGAGTTTCTAGTTGTGGAGTTTTAGTTGTGGAGTCTCTAGTTGTGGAGTTTCTAGTTGTGGAGTTTCTAGCTGTGGAGTTTCTAGTTGCGGATTTTCTAGTTGCGGAGTTTCTAGTTGTGGAGTCTGTAGTTGTGGAGTCTGTAGTTGTGGAGTTTCTAGTTGTGGAGTTTCTAGTTATTGAGTCTCTAGTTGTGGAGTTTCTAGTTGCGGAGTTTCTAGTTGCGGAATTTCTAGTTGTGGAATTTGTAGTTGTGGAGTATCTAGTTGTGGTGTTTGAAGTTGTGGAGTTTCTTAATGTGGAGTTTTTAGTTGCGGAGTTTCTAGCTGGGGAGTTTCTAGTTGCGGAGTTTCTGGTTGTGTAGTTTCTAGTTGCGGAGTTTCTACTTGCGGAGTTTCTAGTTGCGGAGTTTCTAGTTGTGAAATTTGTAGTTGTGAAGTATCTAGTTGTGGTGTTTCAAGTTGTGGAGTTTCTAGTTGTCGAGTTTCTAGCTGTGGAGTTTCCAGTTCTTGAGTTTCTAGTTGCCGAGTTTCTAGTTGCGAAGTGTCAAGTTGTGGAGTTTCTTGCTGTGAAGTTTCTAGTTGCGAAGTTTCTGGTTGCAGAGTTTCTAGTTGGAGAGTTTCTAGTTGGGGAGTTTCTATATGCGGAGTTTCTGGTTGTGTAGTTTCTAGTTGTGGAGTTTTAGTTGTGGATTTTCTAGTTGTGGAATATCTAGTTGTGGTGTTTCAAGTTGTGGAATTTCTCGTTGTGGATTTTGAAGTTGTAGAGTTCCTAGTTGCGGAGTGTCTAGTTGTGGAGTTCCTAGTTGTGGAGTTTCAAGTTGCGGAGTTTTCTAGTTGCGGAGTCTGTAGTTGTGGAGTTTCTAGTTGTGGAGTTTCTAGCAGTGGAGTTTCTAGTTTCAGAGTTTCTGGTTGCAGGGTTTCTAGTTGCGGACTTTCTAGCTGTGGAGTTTCTAGTTTCGGAGTTTCTAGTTGTGGAGCTTCCAGTGGTAAAGTTTCAAGTTGTGGAATTTATAGGTGTGGAGTTTCTAGTTGTGGAGTTTCTAGTTGTCGGGTTTCTAGTTGCGGAGTTTCTAGTTTTGGAGTTTCTAGTTGTGGCGTTTTTAGTTGTGGACTCTCTAGTTGTGGAGTCTCTAGCTGTGGAATTTTTAGTTGCGGAGTTTCTAGTTGCGGAGTTTCTAGTTGCAGAGTTTCTAGTAGCGGAGTTTCCAGTTGCGGAGTTTCTGGTTGTGGAGTTTCTAGTTGTGGAGTTTCTAGTTGTGAAGTCTGTAGTTGCGGAGTTTCTAGTTGTGTAGTTTCTAGTTGTGGAGTTTCTAGCTATGGAGTTTCCAGTTCTTGAGTTTCTAGTGGCCGAATATCTAGTTGTGAAGTCTCAAGTTGTGGAGTTTCTAGTTGTGGAGTTTCTAGCTGTGGAGTTTCCAGTCCTTGAGCTTCTAGTTGCCGAGTTTCTAGTTGCGAAGTCTCAAGTTGTGGAGTTTCTAGCTGTGAAGTTCCTAGTTGCGAAGTTTCTAGTTGCGGAGTTTCTAGTTGCAGAGTTTCTAGTTGTGGAGTTTCTAGTTGTGAAATTTGTAGTTGTGGAGTACCTAGTTGTGGTTTTTCAAGTTGTGGAGTTTATAGTTGTGAAGTTTTTAGTTGCGGAGTTTCTAGTTGTTGAGTTTCTAGTTGCGGAGTTTCTGGTTGTGGAGTTTCTAGTTGTGGAGTTTCTAGTTGTGGAGTCTGTAGTTGTGGTGTCTGTGGTTGTGGAGTTTCTAGTTGTGGAGTTTATAGTTATGGAGTCTCTAGCTGTGGAGTTCCTAGTTGCGGAGTTTCTAGTTGTGGAGTTTCTAGTTGTGGAATTTGTCGTTGTGGAGTATCTAGTTGCGGACTTTCTAGCTGTAGAGTTTCTAGTTGTGGAGTTTCTAGTGGCAGAGTTTCTAGTTTCCGAGTTTCTAGTTGCAAAGTCTCACATTGTGGAGTTTCTAGTTGTGCAGTTTTTATTTGTGGAGTTTCTAGTCATGGAGTTTCTAGTTGTGGAGTTTTAGTTGTGGAGTCTCTAGTTGTGGAGTTTGTAGTTGTGGAGTTTCTATCTGTGGAGTTTCTAGTTGCGGATTTTCTAGTTGCGGAGTTTTTAGTTCCGTAGTTTTCTAGTTGCGGAGTTTATAGTTGCGGAGTTTCTAGTTGCGCAGTTTCAAGTTGTGGAGTTCCTACTTGTGAAGTTTCTAGTTGTGGAGTTTATAGTTGTGGAGTATCTAGTTGTGGAGTTTCAAGTTGTGAAGCTTCTCGTTGTGGATTTTGAAGTTGTAGAGTTCCTAGTTGCGGAGTGTCTAGTTGTGGAGTTTCTACTTGTGGAGTTTCTGGTTGTGGAGTTTCTAGTTGCGGAGTTTCTAGTTGTGGAATTTCTAGTTGTTGAGTTTCTAGTTTCCGAGTTTCTAGTTGCAAAGTCTCACGTTGTGGAGTTTCTAGTTGTGCAGTTTTTATTTGTGGAGTTTCTAGTCATGGAGTTTCTAGTTGTGGAGTTTTGGTTGTGGAGTCTCTAGTTGTGGAGTTTCTAGTTGTGGAGTTTCTAGCTGTGGCGTTTCTAGTTGCGGATTTTCTAGTTGCGGAGTTTCTAGTTGTGGAGTCTGTAGTTGTGGAGTCTGTAGTTGTGGAGTTTCTAGTTGTGGAGTTTCTACTTATTGAGTCTCTAGTTGTGGAGTTTCTAGTTGCGGAGTTTCTAGTTGCGGAATTTCTAGTTGTGGAATTTGTAGTTGTGGGGTATCTAGTTGTGGTGTTTGAAGTTGTGGAGTTTCTTAATGTGGAGGTTTTAGTTGCGGAGTTTCTAGCTGGGGAGTTTCTAGTTGCGGAGTTTCTGGTTGTGTAGTTTCTAGTTGCGGAGTTTCTACTTGTGGAGTTTCTAGTTGCGGAGTTTCTAGTTGTGGAATTTGTAGTTGTGGAGTATCTAGTTGTGGTGTTTCAAGTTGTGGAGTTTCTAGTTGTCGAGTTTCTAGCTGTTGAGTTTCCAGTTCTTGAGTTTCTAGTTGCCGAGTTTCTAGTTGCGAAGTGTCAAGTTGTGGAGTTTCTTGCTGTGAAGTTTCTAGTTGCGAAGTTTCTGGTTGCAGAGTTTCTAGTTGCAGAGTTTCTAGTTGGGGAGTTTCTATATGCGGAGTTTCTGGTTGTGCAGTTTCTAGTTGTGGAGCTTTAGTTGTGGATTTTCTAGTTGTGGAATATCTAGTTGTGGTGTTTCAAGTTGTGGAATTTCTCGTTGTGGATTTTGAAGTTGTAGAGTTCCTAGTTGCGGAGTGTCTAGTTGTGGAGTTCCTAGTTGTGGAGTTCAAGTTGCGGAGTTTTCTAGTTGCGGAGTCTGTAGTTGTGGAGTTTCTTGTTGTGGAGTTTCTAGCAGTGGAGTTTCTAGTTTCAGAGTTTCTGGTTGCAGGGTTTCTAGTTGCGGACTTTCTAGCTGTGGAGTTTCTAGTTTCGGAGTTTCTAGTTGTGGAGCTTCCAGTGGTGAAGTTTCAAGTTGTGGAATTTATAGGTGTGGAGTTTCTAGTTTTGGAGTTTCTAGTTGTCGGGTTTCTTGTTGCGGAGTTTCTAGTTTTGGAGTTTCTAGTTGTTGAGTTTCTAGTTTCCGAGTTTCTAGTTGCAAAGTCTCACGTTGTGGAGTTTCTAGTTGTGCAGTTTTTATTTGTGGAGTTTCTAGTCATGGAGTTTCTAGTTGTGGAGTTTTAGTTGTGGAGTCTCTAGTTGTGGAGTTTCTAGTTGTGGAGTTTCTAGCTGTGGAGTTTCTAGTTGCGGATTTTCTAGTTGCGGAGTTTCTAGTTGTGGAGTCTGTAGTTGTGGAGTCTGTAGTTGTGGAGTTTCTAGTTGTGGAGTTTCTAGTTATTGAGTCTCTAGTTGTAGAGTTTCTAGTTGCGGAGTTTCTAGTTGCGGAATTTCTAGTTGTGGAATTTGTAGTTGTGGAGTATCTAGTTGTGGTGTTTGAAGTTGTGGAGTTTCTTAATGTGGAGTTTTTAGTTGCGGAGTTTCTAGCTGGGGAGTTTCTAGTTGCGGAGTTTCTGGTTGTGTAGTTTCTAGTAGCGGAGTTTCTACTTGCGGAGTTTCTAGTTGCGGAGTTTCTAGTTGTGGAATTTGTAGTTGTGGAGTATCTAGTTGTGGTGTTTCAAGTTGTGGAGTTTCTAGTTGTCGAGTTTCTAGCTGTGGAGTTTCCAGTTCTTGAGTTTCTAGTTGCCGAGTTTCTAGTTGCGAAGTGTCAAGTTGTGGAGTTTCTTGCTGTGAAGTTTCTAGTTGCGAAGTTTCTGGTTGCAGAGTTTCTAGTTGCAGAGTTTCTAGTTGGGGAGTTTCTATATGCGGAGTTTCTGGTTGTGTAGTTTCTAGTTGTGGAGTTTTAGTTGTGGATTTTCTAGTTGTGGAATATCTAGTTGTGGTGTTTCAAGTTGTGGAATTTCTCGTTGTGGATTTTGAAGTTGTAGGTTTCCTAGTTGCGGAGTGTCTAGTTGTGGAGTTTCTAGTTGCAGAGTTTATAGTTGTGGAGTTTCTAGTTGTGAAATTTGTAGTTGTGGAGTACCTAGTTGTGGTTTTTCAAGTTGTTGAGTTTATAGTTGTGAAGTTTTTAGTTGCGGAGTTTCTAGTTGTTGAGTTTCTAGTTGCGGAGTTTCTGGTTGTGGAGTTTCTAGTTGTGGAGTCTGTAGTTGTGGTGTCTGTGGTTGTGGAGTTTCTAGTTGTGGAGTTTATAGTTATGGAGTCTCTAGCTGTGGAGTTCCTAGTTGCGGAGTTTCTAGTTGTGGAGTTTCTAGTTGTGGAATTTGTCGTTGTGGAGTATCTAGTTGCGGAGTTTCTAGCTGTAGAGTTTCTAGTTGTGGAGTTTCTAGTTGCAGAGTTTCTAGTTTCCGAGTTTCTAGTTGCAAAGTCTCACATTGTGGAGTTTCTAGTTGTGCAGTTTTTATTTGTGGAGTTTCTAGTCATGGAGTTTCTAGTTGTGGAGTTTTATTTGTGGAGCCTCTAGTTGTGGAGTTTCTAGTTGTGGAGTTTCTAGCTGTGGAGTTTCTAGTTGCGGATTTTCTAGTTGCGGAGTTTGTAGTTCCGTAGTTTTCTAGTTGCGGAGTTTATAGTTGCGGAGTTTCTAGTTGCGCAGTTTCAAGTTGTGGAGTTCCTACTTGTGAAGTTTCTAGTTGTGGAGTTTATAGTTGTGGAGTATCTAGTTGTGGAGTTTCAAGTTGTGAAGCTTCTCGTCGTGGATTTTGAAGTTGTAGAGTTCCTAGTTGCGGAGTGTCTAGTTGTGGAGTTTCTACTTGTGGAGTTTCTGGTTGTGGAGTTTCTAGTTGCGGAGTTTCTAGTTGTGGAATTTTTAGTTGTTGAGTTTCTAGTTTCCGAGTTTCTAGTTGCAAAGTCTCACGTTGTGGAGTTTCTAGTTGTGCAGTTTTTATTTGTGGAGTTTCTAGTCATGGAGTTTCTAGTTGTGGAGTTTTAGTTGTGGAGTCTCTAGTTGTGGAGTTTCTAGCTGTGGAGTTTCAAGTTGCGGATTTTCTAGTTGCGGAGTTTCTAGTAGCGGAGTTTCCAGTTGCAGAGTTTCTGGTTGTGGAGTTTCTAGTTGTGGAGTTTCTAGTTGTGAAGTCTGTAGTTGCGGAGTTTCTAGTTGTGGAGTTTCTAGTTGTGGAACTTGTAGGTTGTTGAGTATCTAGTTGTGGTGTTTCAAGTTGTGGAGTTTCTAGGGTTGGAGTTTCTAGCTATGGAGTTTCCAGTTCTTGAGTTTCTAGTGGCCAAATATCTAGTTGTGAAGTCTCAAGTTGTGGAGTTTCTAGTTGTGGAGTTTCTAGCTGTGGAGTTTCCAGTCCTTGAGCTTCTAGTTGCCGAGTTTCTAGTTGCGAAGTCTCAAGTTGTGGAGTTTCTAGCTGTGAAGTTCCTAGTTGCGAAGTTTCTAGTTGCGGAGTTTCTAGTTGCAGAGTTTATAGTTGTGGAGTTTCTAGTTGTGAAATTTGTAGATGTGGAGTACCTAGTTGTGGTTTTTCAAGTTGTGGAGTTTATAGTTGTGAAGTTTTTAGTTGCGGAGTTTCTAGTTGTTGAGTTTCTAGTTGCGGAGTTTCTGGTTGTGGAGTTTCTAGTTGTGGAGTCTGTAGTTGTGGTGTCTGTGGTTGTGGAGTTTCTAGTTGTGGAGTTTATAGTTATGGAGTCTCTAGCTGTGGAGTTCCTAGTTGCGGAATTTCTAGTTGTGGAGTTTCTAGTTGTGGAATTTGTCGTTGTGGAGTATCTAGTTGCGGAGTTTCTAGCTGTAGAGTTTCTAGTTGTGGAGTTTCTAGTTGCAGAGTTTCTAGTTTCCGAGTTTCTAGTTGCAAAGTCTCACATTGTGGAGTTTCTAGTTGTGCAGTTTTTATTTGTGGAGTTTCTAGTCATGGAGTTTCTAGTTGTGGAGTTTTATTTGTGGAGCCTCTAGTTGTGGAGCTTCTAGTTGTGGAGTTTCTAGCTGTGGAGTTTCTAGTTGCGGATTTTCTAGTTGCGGAGTTTGTAGTTCCGTAGTTTTCTAGTTGCGGAGTTTATAGTTGCGGAGTTTCTAGTTGCGCAGTTTCAAGTTGTGGAGTTCCTACTTGTGAAGTTTCTAGTTGTGGAGTTTATAGTTGTGGAGTATCTAGTTGTGGAGTTTCAAGTTGTGAAGCTTCTCGTTGTGGATTTTGAAGTTGTAGAGTTCCTAGTTGCGGAGTGTCTAGTTGTGGAGTTTCTACTTGTGGAGTTTCTGGTTGTGGAGTTTCTAGTTGCGGAGTTTCTAGTTGTGGAATTTCTAGTTGTTGAGTTTCTAGTTTCCGAGTTTCTAGTTGCAAAGTCTCACGTTGTGGAGTTTCTAGTTGTGCAGTTTTTATTTGTGGAGTTTCTAGTCATGGAGTTTCTAGTTGTGGAATTTTAGTTGTGGAGTCTCTAGTTGTGGAGTTTCTAGTTGTGGAGTTTCTAGCTGTGGAGTTTCTAGTTGCGGATTTTCTAGTTGCGGAATTTCTAGTTGTGGAATTTGTAGTTGTGGAGTATCTAGTTGTCGTGTTTGAAGTTGTGGAGTTTCTTAATGTGGAGTTTTTTGTTGCGGAGTTTCTAGCTGGGGAGTTTCTAGTGGCGGAGTTTCTACTTGCGGAGTTTCTAGTTGCGGAGTTTCTAGTTGTGGAATTTGTAGTTGTGGAGTATCTAGTTGTGGTGTTTCAAGTTGTGGAGTTTCTAGTTGTCGAGTTTCTAGCTGTGGAGTTTCCAGTTCTTGAGTTTCTAGTTGCCGAGTTTCTAGTTGCGAAGTGTCAAGTTGTGGAGTTTCTTGCTGTGAAGTTTCTAGTTGCGAAGTTTCTGGTTGCAGAGTTTCTAGTTGCAGAGTTTCTAGTTGGGGAGTTTCTATATGCGGAGTTTCTGGTTGTGTAGTTTCTAGTTGTGGAGTTTTAGTTGTGGATTTTCTAGTTGTGGAATATCTAGTTGTGGTGTTTCAAGTTGTGGAATTTCTCGTTGTGGATTTTGAAGTTGTAGAGTTCCTAGTTTCGGAGTGTCTAGTTGTGGAGTTCCTAGTTGTGGAGTTTCAAGTTGCGGAGTTTTCTAGTTGCGGAGTCTGTAGTTGTGGAGTTTCTAGTTGTGGAGTTTCTAGCAGTGGAGTTTCTAGTTTCAGAGTTTCTGGTTGCAGAGTTTCTAGTTGCGGACTTTCTAGCTGTGGAGTTTCTAGTTTCGGAGTTTCTAGTTGTGGAGCTTCCAGTCGTGAAGTTTCAAGTTGTGGAATTTATAGGTGTGGAGTTTCTAGTTGTGGAGTTTCTAGTTGTCGGGTTTCTAGTTGCGGAGTTTCTAGTTTTGGAGTTTCTAGTTGTGGCGTTTTTAGTTGTGGACTCTCTAGTTGTGGAGTCTCTAGCTGTGGAATTTTTAGTTGCGGAGTTTCTAGTTGCGGAGTTTCTAGTTGCGGAGTTTCTAGTAGCGGAGTTTCCAGTTGCGGAGTTTCTGGTTGTGGAGCTTCTAGTTGTGGAGTTTCTAGTTGTGAAGTCTGTAGTTGCGGAGTTTCTAGTTGTGGAGTTTCTAGTTGTGGAACTTGTAGGTGTTGAGTATCTAGTTGTGGTGTTTCAAGTTGTGGAGTTTCTAGTTTTGGAGTTTCTAGCTATGGAGTTTCCAGTTCTTGAGTTTCTAGTGGCCGAATATCTAGTTGTGAAGTCTCAAGTTGTGGAGTTTCTAGTTGTGGAGTTTCTAGCTGTGGAGTTTCCAGTCCTTGAGCTTCTAGTTGCCGAGTTTCTAGTTGCGAAGTCTCAAGTTGTGGAGTTTCTAGCTGTGAAGTTCCTAGTTGCGAAGTTTCTAGTTGCGGAGTTTCTAGTTGCAGAGTTTATAGTTGTGGAGTTTCTAGTTGTGAAATTTGTAGTTGTGGAGTACCTAGTTGTGGTTTTTCAAGTTGTGGAGTTTATAGTTGTGAAGTTTTTAGTTGCGGAGTTTCTAGTTGTTGAGTTTCTAGTTGCGGAGTTTCTGGTTGTGGAGTTTCTAGTTGTGGAGTTTCTAGTTGTGGAGTCTGTAGTTGTGGTGTCTGTGGTTGTGGAGTTTCTAGTTGTGGAGTTTATAGTTATGGAGTCTCTAGCTGTGGAGTTCCTAGTTGCGGAGTTTCTAGTTGTGGAGTTTCTAGTTGTGGAATTTGTCGTTGTGAAGTATCTAGTTGCGGACTTTCTAGCTGTAGAGTTTCTAGTTGTGGAGTTTCTAGTTTCCGAGTTTCTAGTTGCAAAGTCTCACATTGTGGAGTTTCTAGTTGTGCAGTTTTTATTTGTGGAGTTTCTAGTCATGGAGTTTCTAGTTGTGGAGTTTTAGTTGTGGAGTCTCTAGTTGTGGAGTTTCTAGTTGTGGAGTTTCTAGCTGTGGAGTTTCTAGTTGCGGATTTTCTAGTTGCGGAGTTTGTAGTTCCGTAGTTTTCTAGTTGCGGAGTTTATAGTTGCGGAGTTTCTAGTTGCGCAGTTTCAAGTTGTGGAGTTCCTACTTGTGAAGTTTCTAGTTGTGGAGTTTATAGTTGTGGAGTATCTAGTTGTGGAGTTTCAAGTTGTGAAGCTTCTCGTTGTGGATTATGAAGTTGTAGAGTTCCTAGTTGCGGAGTGTCTAGTTGTGGAGTTTCTACTTGTGGAGTTTCTGGTTGTAGAGTTTCTAGTTGCGGAGTTTCTAGTTGTGGAATTTCTAGTTGTTGAGTTTCTAGTTTCCGAGTTTCTAGTTGCAAAGTCTCACGTTGTGGAGTTTCTAGTTGTGCAGTTTTTATTTGTGGAGTTTCTAGTCATGGAGTTTCTAGTTGTGGAGTTTTAGTTGTGGAGTCTCTAGTTGTGGAGTTTCTAGTTGTGGAGTTTCTAGCTGTGGAGTTTCTAGTTGCGGATTTTCTAGTTGCGGAGTTTCTAGTTGTGGAGTCTGTAGTTGTGGAGTCTGTAGTTGTGGAGTTTCTAGTTGTGGAGTTTCTAGTTATTGAGTCTCTAGTTGTGGAGTTTCTAGTTGCGGAGTTTCTAGTTGCGGAATTTCTAGTTGTGGAATTTGTAGTTGTGGAGTATCTAGTTGTGGTGTTTGAAGTTGTGGAGTTTCTTAATGTGGAGTTTTTAGTTGCGGAGTTTCTAGCTGGGGAGTTTCTAGTTGCGGAGTTTCTGGTTGTGTAGTTTCTAGTTGCGGAGTTTCTACTTGCGGAGTTTCTAGTTGCGGAGTTTCTAGTTGTGAAATTTGTAGTTGTGGAGTATCTAGTTGTGGTGTTTCAAGTTGTGGAGTTTCTAGTTGTCGAGTTTCTAGCTGTGGAGTTTCCAGTTCTTGAGTTTCTAGTTGCCGAGTTTCTAGTTGCGAAGTGTCAAGTTGTGGAGTTTCTTGCTGTGAAGTTTCTAGTTGCGAAGTTTCTGGTTGCAGAGTTTCTAGTTGGAGAGTTTCTAGTTGGGGAGTTTCTATATGCGGAGTTTCTGGTTGTGTAGTTTCTAGTTGTGGAGTTTTAGTTGTGGATTTTCTAGTTGTGGAATATCTAGTTGTGGTGTTTCAAGTTGTGGAATTTCTCGTTGTGGATTTTGAAGTTGTAGAGTTCCTAGTTGCGGAGTGTCTAGTTGTGGAGTTCCTAGTTGTGGAGTTTCAAGTTGCGGAGTTTTCTAGTTGCGGAGTCTGTAGTTGTGGAGTTTCTAGTTGTGGAGTTTCTAGCAGTGGAGTTTCTAGTTTCAGAGTTTCTGGTTGCAGGGTTTCTAGTTGCGGACTTTCTAGCTGTGGAGTTTCTAGTTTCGGAGTTTCTAGTTGTGGAGCTTCCAGTGGTAAAGTTTCAAGTTGTGGAATTTATAGGTGTGGAGTTTCTAGTTGTGGAGTTTCTAGTTGTCGGGTTTCTAGTTGCGGAGTTTCTAGTTTTGGAGTTTCTAGTTGTGGCGTTTTTAGTTGTGGACTCTCTAGTTGTGGAGTCTCTAGCTGTGGAATTTTTAGTTGCGGAGTTTCTAGTTGCGGAGTTTCTAGTTGCAGAGTTTCTAGTAGCGGAGTTTCCAGTTGCGGAGTTTCTGGTTGTGGAGTTTCTAGTTGTGGAGTTTCTAGTTGTGAAGTCTGTAGTTGCGGAGTTTCTAGTTGTGTAGTTTCTAGTTGTGGAGTTTCTAGCTATGGAGTTTCCAGTTCTTGAGTTTCTAGTGGCCGAATATCTAGTTGTGAAGTCTCAAGTTGTGGAGTTTCTAGTTGTGGAGTTTCTAGCTGTGGAGTTTCCAGTCCTTGAGCTTCTAGTTGCCGAGTTTCTAGTTGCGAAGTCTCAAGTTGTGGAGTTTCTAGCTGTGAAGTTCCTAGTTGCGAAGTTTCTAGTTGCGGAGTTTCTAGTTGCAGAGTTTCTAGTTGTGGAGTTTCTAGTTGTGAAATTTGTAGTTGTGGAGTACCTAGTTGTGGTTTTTCAAGTTGTGGAGTTTATAGTTGTGAAGTTTTTAGTTGCGGAGTTTCTAGTTGTTGAGTTTCTAGTTGCGGAGTTTCTGGTTGTGGAGTTTCTAGTTGTGGAGTTTCTAGTTGTGGAGTCTGTAGTTGTGGTGTCTGTGGTTGTGGAGTTTCTAGTTGTGGAGTTTATAGTTATGGAGTCTCTAGCTGTGGAGTTCCTAGTTGCGGAGTTTCTAGTTGTGGAGTTTCTAGTTGTGGAATTTGTCGTTGTGGAGTATCTAGTTGCGGATTTTCTAGCTGTAGAGTTTCTAGTTGTGGAGTTTCTAGTGGCAGAGTTTCTAGTTTCCGAGTTTCTAGTTGCAAAGTCTCACATTGTGGAGTTTCTAGTTGTGCAGTTTTTATTTGTGGAGTTTCTAGTCATGGAGTTTCTAGTTGTGGAGTTTTAGTTGTGGAGTCTCTAGTTGTGGAGTTTGTAGTTGTGGAGTTTCTATCTGTGGAGTTTCTAGTTGCGGATTTTCTAGTTGCGGAGTTTTTAGTTCCGTAGTTTTCTAGTTGCGGAGTTTATAGTTGCGGAGTTTCTAGTTGCGCAGTTTCAAGTTGTGGAGTTCCTACTTGTGAAGTTTCTAGTTGTGGAGTTTATAGTTGTGGAGTATCTAGTTGTGGAGTTTCAAGTTGTGAAGCTTCTCGTTGTGGATTTTGAAGTTGTAGAGTTCCTAGTTGCGGAGTGTCTAGTTGTGGAGTTTCTACTTGTGGAGTTTCTGGTTGTGGAGTTTCTAGTTGCGGAGTTTCTAGTTGTGGAATTTCTAGTTGTTGAGTTTCTAGTTTCCGAGTTTCTAGTTGCAAAGTCTCACGTTGTGGAGTTTCTAGTTGTGCAGTTTTTATTTGTGGAGTTTCTAGTCATGGAGTTTCTAGTTGTGGAGTTTTGGTTGTGGAGTCTCTAGTTGTGGAGTTTCTAGTTGTGGAGTTTCTAGCTGTGGCGTTTCTAGTTGCGGATTTTCTAGTTGCGGAGTTTCTAGTTGTGGAGTCTGTAGTTGTGGAGTCTGTAGTTGTGGAGTTTCTAGTTGTGGAGTTTCTACTTATTGAGTCTCTAGTTGTGGAGTTTCTAGTTGCGGAGTTTCTAGTTGCGGAATTTCTAGTTGTGGAATTTGTAGTTGTGGGGTATCTAGTTGTGGTGTTTGAAGTTGTGGAGTTTCTTAATGTGGAGGTTTTAGTTGCGGAGTTTCTAGCTGGGGAGTTTCTAGTTGCGGAGTTTCTGGTTGTGTAGTTTCTAGTTGCGGAGTTTCTACTTGTGGAGTTTCTAGTTGCGGAGTTTCTAGTTGTGGAATTTGTAGTTGTGGAGTATCTAGTTGTGGTGTTTCAAGTTGTGGAGTTTCTAGTTGTCGAGTTTCTAGCTGTTGAGTTTCCAGTTCTTGAGTTTCTAGTTGCCGAGTTTCTAGTTGCGAAGTGTCAAGTTGTGGAGTTTCTTGCTGTGAAGTTTCTAGTTGCGAAGTTTCTGGTTGCAGAGTTTCTAGTTGCAGAGTTTCTAGTTGGGGAGTTTCTATATGCGGAGTTTCTGGTTGTGCAGTTTCTAGTTGTGGAGCTTTAGTTGTGGATTTTCTAGTTGTGGAATATCTAGTTGTGGTGTTTCAAGTTGTGGAATTTCTCGTTGTGGATTTTGAAGTTGTAGAGTTCCTAGTTGCGGAGTGTCTAGTTGTGGAGTTCCTAGTTGTGGAGTTCAAGTTGCGGAGTTTTCTAGTTGCGGAGTCTGTAGTTGTGGAGTTTCTTGTTGTGGAGTTTCTAGCAGTGGAGTTTCTAGTTTCAGAGTTTCTGGTTGCAGGGTTTCTAGTTGCGGACTTTCTAGCTGTGGAGTTTCTAGTTTCGGAGTTTCTAGTTGTGGAGCTTCCAGTGGTGAAGTTTCAAGTTGTGGAATTTATAGGTGTGGAGTTTCTAGTTTTGGAGTTTCTAGTTGTCGGGTTTCTTGTTGCGGAGTTTCTAGTTTTGGAGTTTCTAGTTGTTGAGTTTCTAGTTTCCGAGTTTCTAGTTGCAAAGTCTCACGTTGTGGAGTTTCTAGTTGTGCAGTTTTTATTTGTGGAGTACCTAGTTGTGGTTTTTCAAGTTGTGGAGTTTATAGTTGTGAAGTTTTTAGTTGCGGAGTTTCTAGTTGTTGAGTTTCTAGTTGCGGAGTTTCTGGTTGTGGAGTTTCTAGTTGTGGAGTTTCTAGTTGTGGAGTCTGTAGTTGTGGTGTCTGTGGTTGTGGAGTTTCTAGTTGTGGAGTTTATAGTTATGGAGTCTCTAGCTGTGGAGTTCCTAGTTGCGGAGTTTCTAGTTGTGGAGTTTCTAGTTGTGGAATTTGTCGTTGTGGAGTATCTAGTTGCGGACTTTCTAGCTGTAGAGTTTCTAGTTGTGGAGTTTCTAGTGGCAGAGTTTCTAGTTTCCGAGTTTCTAGTTGCAAAGTCTCACATTGTGGAGTTTCTAGTTGTGCAGTTTTTATTTGTGGAGTTTCTAGTCATGGAGTTTCTAGTTGTGGAGTTTTAGTTGTGGAGTCTCTAGTTGTGGAGTTTGTAGTTGTGGAGTTTCTATCTGTGGAGTTTCTAGTTGCGGATTTTCTAGTTGCGGAGTTTTTAGTTCCGTAGTTTTCTAGTTGCGGAGTTTATAGTTGCGGAGTTTCTAGTTGCGCAGTTTCAAGTTGTGGAGTTCCTACTTGTGAAGTTTCTAGTTGTGGAGTTTATAGTTGTGGAGTATCTAGTTGTGGAGTTTCAAGTTGTGAAGCTTCTCGTTGTGGATTTTGAAGTTGTAGAGTTCCTAGTTGCGGAGTGTCTAGTTGTGGAGTTTCTACTTGTGGAGTTTCTGGTTGTGGAGTTTCTAGTTGCGGAGTTTCTAGTTGTGGAATTTCTAGTTGTTGAGTTTCTAGTTTCCGAGTTTCTAGTTGCAAAGTCTCACGTTGTGGAGTTTCTAGTTGTGCAGTTTTTATTTGTGGAGTTTCTAGTCATGGAGTTTCTAGTTGTGGAGTTTTGGTTGTGGAGTCTCTAGTTGTGGAGTTTCTAGTTGTGGAGTTTCTAGCTGTGGCGTTTCTAGTTGCGGATTTTCTAGTTGCGGAGTTTCTAGTTGTGGAGTCTGTAGTTGTGGAGTCTGTAGTTGTGGAGTTTCTAGTTGTGGAGTTTCTACTTATTGAGTCTCTAGTTGTGGAGTTTCTAGTTGCGGAGTTTCTAGTTGCGGAATTTCTAGTTGTGGAATTTGTAGTTGTGGGGTATCTAGTTGTGGTGTTTGAAGTTGTGGAGTTTCTTAATGTGGAGGTTTTAGTTGCGGAGTTTCTAGCTGGGGAGTTTCTAGTTGCGGAGTTTCTGGTTGTGTAGTTTCTAGTTGCGGAGTTTCTACTTGTGGAGTTTCTAGTTGCGGAGTTTCTAGTTGTGGAATTTGTAGTTGTGGAGTATCTAGTTGTGGTGTTTCAAGTTGTGGAGTTTCTAGTTGTCGAGTTTCTAGCTGTTGAGTTTCCAGTTCTTGAGTTTCTAGTTGCCGAGTTTCTAGTTGCGAAGTGTCAAGTTGTGGAGTTTCTTGCTGTGAAGTTTCTAGTTGCGAAGTTTCTGGTTGCAGAGTTTCTAGTTGCAGAGTTTCTAGTTGGGGAGTTTCTATATGCGGAGTTTCTGGTTGTGCAGTTTCTAGTTGTGGAGCTTTAGTTGTGGATTTTCTAGTTGTGGAATATCTAGTTGTGGTGTTTCAAGTTGTGGAATTTCTCGTTGTGGATTTTGAAGTTGTAGAGTTCCTAGTTGCGGAGTGTCTAGTTGTGGAGTTCCTAGTTGTGGAGTTCAAGTTGCGGAGTTTTCTAGTTGCGGAGTCTGTAGTTGTGGAGTTTCTTGTTGTGGAGTTTCTAGCAGTGGAGTTTCTAGTTTCAGAGTTTCTGGTTGCAGGGTTTCTAGTTGCGGACTTTCTAGCTGTGGAGTTTCTAGTTTCGGAGTTTCTAGTTGTGGAGCTTCCAGTGGTGAAGTTTCAAGTTGTGGAATTTATAGGTGTGGAGTTTCTAGTTTTGGAGTTTCTAGTTGTCGGGTTTCTTGTTGCGGAGTTTCTAGTTTTGGAGTTTCTAGTTGTTGAGTTTCTAGTTTCCGAGTTTCTAGTTGCAAAGTCTCACGTTGTGGAGTTTCTAGTTGTGCAGTTTTTATTTGTGGAGTTTCTAGTCATGGAGTTTCTAGTTGTGGAGTTTTAGTTGTGGAGTCTCTAGTTGTGGAGTTTCTAGTTGTGGAGTTTCTAGCTGTGGAGTTTCTAGTTGCGGATTTTCTAGTTGCGGAGTTTCTAGTTGTGGAGTCTGTAGTTGTGGAGTCTGTAGTTGTGGAGTTTCTAGTTGTGGAGTTTCTAGTTATTGAGTCTCTAGTTGTGGAGTTTCTAGTTGCGGAGTTTCTAGTTGCGGAATTTCTAGTTGTGGAATTTGTAGTTGTGGAGTATCTAGTTGTGGTGTTTGAAGTTGTGGAGTTTCTTAATGTGGAGTTTTTAGTTGCGGAGTTTCTAGCTGGGGAGTTTCTAGTTGCGGAGTTTCTGGTTGTGTAGTTTCTAGTAGCGGAGTTTCTACTTGCGGAGTTTCTAGTTGCGGAGTTTCTAGTTGTGGAATTTGTAGTTGTGGAGTATCTAGTTGTGGTGTTTCAAGTTGTGGAGTTTCTAGTTGTCGAGTTTCTAGCTGTGGAGTTTCCAGTTCTTGAGTTTCTAGTTGCCGAGTTTCTAGTTGCGAAGTGTCAAGTTGTGGAGTTTCTTGCTGTGAAGTTTCTAGTTGCGAAGTTTCTGGTTGCAGAGTTTCTAGTTGCAGAGTTTCTAGTTGGGGAGTTTCTATATGCGGAGTTTCTGGTTGTGTAGTTTCTAGTTGTGGAGTTTTAGTTGTGGATTTTCTAGTTGTGGAATATCTAGTTGTGGTGTTTCAAGTTGTGGAATTTCTCGTTGTGGATTTTGAAGTTGTAGAGTTCCTAGTTGCGGAGTGTCTAGTTGTGGAGTTCCTAGTTGTGGAGTTTCAAGTTGCGGAGTTTTCTAGTTGCGGAGTCTGTAGTTGTGGAGTTTCTAGTTGTGGAGTTTCTAGCAGTGGAGTTTCTAGTTTCAGAGTTTCTGGTTGCAGGGTTTCTAGTTGCGGACTTTCTAGCTGTGGAGTTTCTAGTTTCGGAGTTTCTAGTTGTGGAGCTTCCAGTGGTGAAGTTTCAAGTTGTGGAATTTATAGGTGTGGAGTTTCTAGTTGTGGAGTTTCTAGTTGTCGGGTTTCTAGTTGCGGAGTTTCTAGTTTTGGAGTTTCTAGTTGTGGCGTTTTTAGTTGTGGACTCTCTAGTTGTGGAGTCTCTAGCTGTGGAATTTTTAGTTGCGGAGTTTCTAGTTGCGGAGTTTCTAGTTGCGGAGTTTCTAGTAGCGGAGTTTCCAGTTGCAGAGTTTCTGGTTGTGGAGTTTCTAGTTGTGGAGTTTCTAGTTGTGAAGTCTGTAGTTGCGGAGTTTCTAGTTGTGGAGTTTCTAGTTGTGGAGTTTCTAGCTATGGAGTTTCCAGTTCTTGAGTTTCTAGTGGCCGAATATCTAGTTGTGAAGTCTCAAGTTGTGGAGTTTCTAGTTGTGGAGTTTCTAGCTGTGGAGTTTCCAGTCCTTGAGCTTCTAGTTGCCGAGTTTCTAGTTGCGAAGTCTCAAGTTGTGGAGTTTCTAGCTGTGATGTTCCTAGTTGCGAAGTTTCTAGTTGCGGAGTTTCTAGTTGCAGAGTTTCTAGTTGTGGAGTTTCTAGTTGTGAAATTTGTAGTTGTGGAGTACCTAGTTGTGGTTTTTCAAGTTGTGGAGTTTATAGTTGTGAAGTTTTTAGTTGCGGAGTTTCTAGTTGTGAAGTTTCTAGTTGCGGAGTTTCTGGTTGTGGAGTTTCTAGTTGTGGAGTTTCTAGTTGTGGAGTCTGTAGTTGTGGTGTCGGTGGTTGTGGAGTTTCTAGTTGTGGAGTTTATAGTTATGGAGTCTCTAGCTGTGGAGTTCCTAGTTGCGGAGTTTCTAGTTGTGGAGTTTCTAGTTGCGGAATTTGTCGTTGTGGAGTATCTAGTTGCGGACTTTCTAGCTGTAGAGTTTCTAGTTGTGGAGTTTCTAGTGGCAGAGTTTCTAGTTTCCGAGTTTCTAGTTGCAAAGTCTCACATTGTGGAGTTTCTAGTTGTGCAGTTTTTATTTGTGGAGTTTCTAGTCATGGAGTTTCTAGTTGTGGAGTTTTAGTTGTGGAGTCTCTAGTTGTGGAGTTTCTAGTTGTGGAGTTTCTATCTGTGGAGTTTCTAGTTGCGGATTTTCTAGTTGCGGAGTTTGTAGTTCCGTAGTTTTCTAGTTGCGGAGTTTATAGTTGCGGAGTTTCTAGTTGCGCAGTTTCAAGTTGTGGAGTTCCTACTTGTGAAGTTTCTAGTTGTGGAGTTTAGAGTTGTGGAGTATCTAGTTGTGGAGTTTCAAGTTGTGAAGCTTCTCGTTGTGGATTTTGAAGTTGTAGAGTTCCTAGTTGCGGAGTGTCTAGTTGTGGAGTTTCTACTTGTGGAGTTTCTGGTTGTGGAGTTTCTAGTTGCGGAGTTTCTAGTTGTGGAATTTCTAGTTGTTGAGTTTCTAGTTTCCGAGTTTCTAGTTGCAAAGTCTCACGTTGTGGAGTTTCTAGTTGTGCAGTTTTTATTTGTGGAGTTTCTAGTCATGGAGTTTCTAGTTGTGGAGTTTTGGTTGTGGAGTCTCTAGTTGTGGAGTTTCTAGTTGTGGAGTTTCTAGCTGTGGCGTTTCTAGTTGCGGATTTTCTAGTTGCGGAGTTTCTAGTTGTGGAGTCTGTAGTTGTGGAGTCTGTAGTTGTGGAGTTTCTAGTTGTGGAGTTTCTAGTTATTGAGTCTCTAGTTGTGGAGTTTCTAGTTGCGGAGTTTCTAGTTGCGGAATTTCTAGTTGTGGAATTTGTAGTTGTGGGGTATCTAGTTGTGGTGTTTGAAGTTGTGGAGTTTCTTAATGTGGAGTTTTTAGTTGCGGAGTTTCTAGCTGGGGAGTTTCTAGTTGCGGAGTTTCTGGTTGTGTAGTTTCTAGTTGCGGAGTTTCTACTTGTGGAGTTTCTAGTTGCGGAGTTTCTAGTTGTGGAATTTGTAGTTGTGGAGTATCTAGTTGTGGTGTTTCAAGTTGTGGAGTTTCTAGTTGTCGAGTTTCTAGCTGTTGAGTTTCCAGTTCTTGAGTTTCTAGTTGCCGAGTTTCTAGTTCCGAAGTGTCAAGTTGTGGAGTTTCTTGCTGTGAAGTTTCTAGTTGCGAAGTTTCTGGTTGCAGAGTTTCTAGTTGCAGAGTTTCTAGTTGGGGAGTTTCTATATGCGGAGTTTCTGGTTGTGCAGTTTCTAGTTGTGGAGTTTTAGTTGTGGATTTTCTAGTTGTGGAATATCTAGTTGTGGTGTTTCAAGTTGTGGAATTTCTCGTTGTGGATTTTGAAGTTGTAGAGTTCCTAGTTGCGAAGTGTCTAGTTGTGGAGTTCCTAGTTGTGGAGTTTCAAGTTGCGGAGTTTTCTAGTTGCGGAGTCTGTAGTTGTGGAGTTTCTTGTTGTGGAGTTTCTAGCAGTGAAGTTTCTAGTTTCAGAGTTTCTGGTTGCAGGGTTTCTAGTTGCGGACTTTCTAGCTGTGGAGTTTCTAGTTTCGGAGTTTCTAGTTGTGGAGCTTCCAGTGGTGAAGTTTCAAGTTGTGGAATTTATAGGTGTGGAGTTTCTAGTTGTGGAGTTTCTAGTTGTCGGGTTTCTTGTTGCGGAGTTTCTAGTTTTGGAGTTTCTAGTTGTTGAGTTTCTAGTTTCCGAGTTTCTAGTTGCAAAGTCTCACGTTGTGGAGTTTCTAGTTGTGCAGTTTTTATTTGTGGAGTTTCTAGTCATGGAGTTTCTAGTTGTGGAGTTTTAGTTGTGGAGTCTCTAGTTGGGGAGTTTCTAGTTGTGGAGTTTCTAGCTGTGGAGTTTCTAGTTGCGGATTTTCTAGTTGCGGAGTTTCTAGTTGTGGAGTCTGTAGTTGTGGAGTCTGTAGTTATGGAGTTTCTAGTTGTGGAGTTTCTAGTTATTGAGTCTCTAGTTGTGGAGTTTCTAGTTGCGGAGTTTCTAGTTGCGGAATTTCTAGTTGTGGAATTTGTAGTTGTGGAGTATCTAGTTGTGGTGTTTGAAGTTATGGAGTTTCTTAATGTGGAGTTTTTAGTTGCGGAGTTTCTAGCTGGGGAGTTTCTAGTTGCGGAGTTTCTGGTTGTGTAGTTTCTAGTTGCGGAGTTTCTACTTGCGGAGTTTCTAGTTGCGGAGTTTCTAGTTGTGGAATTTGTAGTTGTGGAGTATCTAGTTGTGGTGTCTCAAGTTGTGGAGTTTCTAGTTGTCGAGTTTCTAGCTGTGGAGTTTCCAGTTCTTGAGTTTCTAGTTGCCGAGTTTCTAGTTGCGAAGTGCCAAGTTGTGGAGTTTCTTGCTGGGAAGTTTCTAGTTGCGAAGTTTCTGGTTGCAGAGTTTCTAGTTGCAGAGTTTCTAGTTGGGGAGTTTCGATATGCGGAGTTTCTGGTTGTGTAGTTTCTAGTTGTGGAGTTTTAGTTGTGGATTTTCTAGTTGTGGAATATCTAGTTGTGGTGTTTCAAGTTGTGGAATTTCTCGTTGTGGATTTTGAAGTTGTAGAGTTCCTAGTTGCGGAGTGTCTAGTTGTGGAGTTCCTAGTTGTGGAGTTTCAAGTTGCGGAGTTTTCTAGTTGCGGAGTCTGTAGTTGTGGAGTTTCTAGTTGTGGAGTTTCTAGCAGTGGAGTTTCTAGTTTCAGAGTTTCTGGTTGCAGGGTTTCTAGTTACGGACTTTCTAGCTGTGGAGTTTCTAGTTTCGGAGTTTCTAGTTGTGGAGCTTCCAGTGGTGAAGTTTCAAGTTGTGGAATTTATAGGTGTGGAGTTTCTAGTTGTGGAGTTTCTAGTTGTCGGGTTTCTAGTTGCGGAGTTTCTAGTTTTGGAGTTTCTAGTTGTGGCGTTTTTAGTTGTGGACTCTCTAGTTGTGGAGTCTCTAGCTGTGGAATTTTTAGTTGCGGAGTTTCTAGTTGCGGAGTTTCTAGTTGCGGAGTTTCTAGTAGCGGAGTTTCCAGTTGCGGAGTTTCTGGTTGTGGAGTTTCTAGTTGTGGAGTTTCTAGTTGTGAAGTCTGTAGTTGCGGAGTTTCTAGTTGTGGAGTTTCTAGTTGTGGAGTTTCTAGCTATGGAGTTTCCAGTTCTTGAGTTTCTAGTGGCCGAATATCTAGTTGTGAAGTCTCAAGTTGTGGAGTTTCTAGTTGTGGAGTTTCTAGCTGTGGAGTTTCCAGTCCTTGAGCTTCTAGTTGCCGAGTTTCTAGTTGCGAAGTCTCAAGTTGTGGAGTTTCTAGCTATGAAGTTCCTAGTTGCGAAGTTTCTAGTTGCGGAGTTTCTAGTTGCAGAGTTTCTAGTTGTGGAGTTTCTAGTTGTGAAATTTGTAGTTGTGGAGTACCTAGTTGTGGTTTTTCAAGTTGTGGAGTTTATAGTTGTGAAGTTTTTAGTTGCGGAGTTTCTAGTTGTTGAGTTTCTAGTTGCGGAGTTTCTGGTTGTGGAGTTTCTAGTTGTGGAGTTTCTAGTTGTGGAGTCTGTAGTTGTGGTGTCTGTGGTTGTGGAGTTTCTAGTTGTGGAGTTTATAGTTATGGAGTCTCTAGCTGTGGAGTTCCTAGTTGCGGAGTTTCTAGTTGTGGAGTTTCTAGTTGTGGAATTTGTCGTTGTGGAGTATCTAGTTGCGGACTTTCTAGCTGTAGAGTTTCTAGTTGTGGAGTTTCTAGTTGCAGAGTTTCTAGTTTCCGAGTTTCTAGTTGCAAAGTCTCACAATGTGGAGTTTCTAGTTGTGCAGTTTTTATTTGTGGAGTTTCTAGTCATGGAGTTTCTAGTTGTGGAGTTTTAGTTGTGGAGTCTCTAGTTGTGGAGTTTCTAGTTGTGGAGTTTCTAGCTGTGGAGTTTCTAGTTGCGGATTTTCTAGTTGCGGACTTTGTAGTTGCGGAGTTTTCTAGTTGCGGAGTTTATAGTTGCGGAGTTTCTAGTTGCGCAGTTTCAAGTTGTGGAGTTCCCACTTGTGAAGTTTCTAGTTGTGGAGTTTATAGTTGTGGAGTATCTAGTTGTGGAGTTTCAAGTTGTGAAGTTTCTCGTTGTGGATTTTGAAGTTGTAGAGTTCCTAGTTGCGGAGTGTCTAGTTGTGGAGTTTCTACTTGTGGAGTTTCTGGTTGTGGAGTTTCTAGTTGTGGAGTTTCTAGTTGCGGAGTTTCTAGTTGTGGAGTTTCTAGCTGTGGAGTTTCCAGTTCTTGAGATTCTAGTTGCCGAGTGTCTAGTTGCGAAGTCTCAAGTTGCGGAGTTTCTAGCTGTGGAGTTTGTAGTTGCAGAGTCTCTAGTTGTGCAGTTTCTGGTTGTGGAGTTTCTAGTTGTGGAGTTTCTAGCTGTGGAGTTTCTATTTGCGGAGTTTCTAGTTGCAGAGTTTCTAAATGCGGACTTTCTAGCTGTGGAGTTTCTAGTTGCGGAGTTTCTAGTTGTGGAGTTTCTAGTTGCGAAGTTTCTAGTTGTGGAGTTTCTAGTTGTTGAGTTTCTAGTTGCCGAGTTTCTAGTTGGAAAGTCTCAAGTTGTGGAGTTGCTAGTTGTGGAGTTTCTATTTGTGGAGTTTCTAGTCAAGGAGTTTCTAGTTGTGGAGTTTTAGTTGTGAAGTGTCTAGTCGTGGAGTTTCAAGTTGCGAAGTTTTCTAGTTGTGGAGACTCTAGTTGTGGAATTTCTAGTTGCGAAGTGTCTAGTTGTAGAGTTTCTAGTTGTGGAGTTTCTAGTTGGAGTTTCTAGTTGGAGTTTTTAGTTTTCGAGTTTCTAGTTGTAGATTTTCTAGTTGCGGAGTTCCTAGTTGCGGAGTTTCTAGCTGTGCGGTTTCTAGTTAATGAAAATCTAGCTGTGGAGTTTCTACTTATGGACTCTCTAGTCGTTGAGTTTCTAATTGTGTAGTTTCTATCTGAGGAGTTCCTAAATGTGAAGTCTCCAGTTGTGGAGTCTCTAGTTGTGGAGTTTCTAGTTGTGGAGTTTCTTAATGTGGAGTTTCTAGTTATAGAGTTTCTAGTTGGAGTTTTTAGTTTTCGAGTTTCTAGTTGTAGATTTTCTAGTTGCGGAGTTCCTAGTTGCGGAGTTTCTAGTTGTGGGGTTTCTAGTTGTTGAAATTCTAGCTGTGGAGTTTCTACTTATGGACTCTCTAGTCGTGGAGTTTCTAGTTGCGTAGTTTTTATCTGAGGAGTTTCTAAATGCGAAGTCTCCACTTGTGCAGTCTCTAGTTGTAGAGTTTCTAGTAGTGGAATTTCTAGTTGTGGAATTTCTTATTGTGGACTTTCTAGTTGCGGAGTCTCTAGTTGTGAAGTTTCTAGTTGTGGATTTTCCAGTTGCAGAGTTTCTAGTTGCAGAGTTTCGAGTTGCAGAGTTTCAAGTTGTGGAGTTTCTAGTTGCGGAGTCTCTAGTTGTGGAGTTTCTAGTTGCGTGGTTTCTAGCTGTGGACTTTCAAGTTCTTGAGTTTCTAGTTACCGTGTTTCTAGTTGCGAAGTCTCAAGTTGTGAAGTTTCTAGCTGCTAAGTTTCTAGTTGCGAAGTTTCTAGTTGCGAAGTTTCTAGTTGCAGAGTTTCTAGTTGTGGAGTTTCTAGTTGTAGAATTTGTAGTTGTGGAGTGTCTAGTTGTGGTGTTTCAAGTTGTGGAGTTTCTTGTTAAGAATTTTTAGTTGCGGAGTTTCTAGTTGTGGAGTTTCTAGTTGCGGAGTTTCTGGTTGTGGAGTTTCTAGTTGTGGAGTTTCTAGTTGTGGAGTCTGTAGTTGTGGAGTCTGTAGTTGTGGAGTTTCTAGTTGTGGAGTTTCTAGTTATGGAGTCTCTAGTTGTGGAGTTTCTAGTTGCGGAGTTTCTAGTTGCGGAGTTTCTAGTTGTGGAGTTTCTAGTTGTGGAATTTGTAGAGTTGGAGTATCTAGTTGTGGACATTCTAGCTGTAGAGTTTCTAGTTGTGGACTTTCTAGTTTCAGAGTTTCTAGTTGTGAAGTTTCTAGTGTTGGAGTTTATAGTTGCGAAGATTCTAGTTGTGGAGTTTCTAGTTGCGGAGTTTCTAGTAGCGGAGTTTCTAGTTGCGGAGTTTCTGGTTGTGGAGTTTCTAGTTGTGGAGTTTCTAGTTGTGAAGTCTGTAGTCGCGGAGTTTCTAGTTGCGGAGTCTCTAGTTGTGGAGTTTCTAGTTGCGTGGTTTCTAGCTGTGGACTTTCAAGTTCTTGAGTTTCTAGTTACCGTGTTTCTAGTTGCGAAGTCTCAAGTTGTGGAGTTTCTAGCTGTTAAGTTTCTAGTTGCGAAGTTTCTAGTTGCGAAGTTTCTAGTTGCAGAGTTTCTAGTTGTGGTGTTTCAAGTTGTGGAGTTTCTAGTTGTGGAGTTTCCAGTTCTTGAGTTTCTAGTGGCCGAATATCTAGTTGTGAAGTCTCAAGTTGTGGAGTTTCTAGTTGTGGAGTTTCTAGCTGTGGAGTTTCCAGTTCTTGAGCTTCTAGTTGCCGAGTTTCTAGTTGCGAAGTCTCAAGTTGTGGAGTTTTTAGCTGTGAAGTTTCTAGTTGCGAAGTTTCAAGTTGCGGAGTTTCTAGTTGCAGAGTTTATAGTTGTGGAGTTTCTAGTTGTGAAATTTATAGTTGTGGAGTATCTAGTTGTTGTTTTTCAAGTTGTGGAGTTTATAGTTGTGGAGTTTATAGTTGTGGAGTTTTTAGTTGCGGAGTTTCTAGTTATTGAGTTTCTAGTTGCGGAGTTTCTGGTTGTGGAGTTCCTAGTTGTGGAGTTTCTAAATGCGTAGTTTTCTAGTTGCGGAGTCTGTAATTGTGGAGTTTCTAGTTGTGGAGTTTCTAGTTGTGGAGTTTCTAGCTGTGGAGTTTCTAGTTGCAGAGTTTCTAGTTGCAGAGTTTCTAGTTGCGGACTTTCTAGCTGTGGAGTTTCTAGTTGCGGAGTTTCTAGTTGCGGAGTTTCTAGTTGTGGAGTTTCTAGTTGTGGAATTTGTAGTTGTGGAGTATCTAGTTGTGGACTTTCTAGCTGTAGAGTTTCTAGTTGTGGAATTTCTAGTTGCAGAGTTTCTAGTTGTGAAGTTTCTAGTTGCGGAGTTTCTGGTTGTTGAATTTGTAGTTATGGGGTATCTAGTTGTGGTGTTTCATGTTGCGGAGTTTTCTAGTTGCGGAGTCTGTATATTGTGGAGTTTCTAGTTGCGGAGTTTCTAGTTGTGGAGCTTCCAGTAGTGAATTTTCAAGTTGTGGAATTTATAGGTGTGGAGTTTCTAGTTGTGGAGTTTCTAGTTGTCGGGTTTCTAGTTGCGGAGTTTCTAGTTGTGGAGTTTGTAGTTGTGGAGCTTCTAGTTGTGGCGTTTTTAGTTGTGGACTCTCTAGTTGTGGAGTCTCTAGCTGTAGAATTTCTAGTTGCGGAGTTTCTAGTTGCGGAGTTTCTAGTTGCGGAGTTTCTGGTTGTGGAGTTTCTAGTTGTGGAGTTTCTAGTTGTGAAGTGTGTAGTTGCGGAGTTTCTAGTTGTGGAGTTTCTAGCTGTGGAGTTTCCAGTTCTTGAGTTTCTAGTTGCCGAGTTTCTAGTTGCGAAGTCTCAAGTTGTGGAGTTTCTAGCTGTGAAGATTCTAGTTGCGAAGTTTCTAGTTGCGGAGTTTCTAGTTGTGGAATTTGTAGTTGTGGAGTATCTAGTTGTGGTGTTTTAAGTTGTGGAGTTTCTAGTTGTGGAGTCTGTTTTGTGGGGTCTGTAGTTGTGGAGTTTCTAGTTGTGGAGTTTCTAGTTATGGAGTCTCTATTTGTGGAGTTTCTAGTTGCGGAGTTTCTAGTTGCGGAGTTTCTAGTTGTGGAGTTTTTAGTTGTGGAATTTGTAGTTGTGGAGTATCTAGTTGCGGACTTTCTAGCTGTAGAGTTTCTAGTTGTGGAGTTTCGAGTTGCAGAGTTTCTAGTTGTGGAGTTTCTAGTTGTGGAGTTTCTAGTTGTAGAGTTTCTAGCTGTGGAGTTTCTAGTTGCGGAGTTTCTAGTGGCGGAGTTTCTAGTTGCGGAGTTTTCTAGTTGCGGAGTTTCTAGTTGCGGAGTTTCTAGTTGTGCGGTTTCTAGTTGTTGAAATTCTAGCTGTGGAGTTTCAACTTATGGACTCTCTAGTCGTGGAGTTTATAGTTGTGTTGTTTCTATCTGAGGAGTTTCGAAATGTGAAGTTTCCAGTTGTGCAGTTTCTAGTTGCGGAGTTTCTAGTTGCGGAGTTTCTAGTTGTGGAGTTTTTAGTTGTGGAATTTGTAGTTGTGGAGTATCTAGTTGCGGACTTTCTAGCTGTAGAGTTTCTAGTTGTGGAGTTTCGAGTTGCAGAGTTTCTAGTTGTGGAGTTTCTAGTTGTGTAATTTGTAGTTGTGGAGTATCTAGTTGTGGTGTTCCAAGTTGTGGAGTTGCTAGTTGTGGAGTTTCTAGTTGTGGAGTTTCTAGTTGTGGAGTTTCTAGTTGTTGAGTTTCTGGTTGCCGAGTTCTAGTTGCAAAGTCTCAAGTTGTGGAGTTTCTAGTTGTGGAGTTTTTATTTGTGGAGTTTCTCGTCAAGGAGTTTCTAGTTGGAGTCTCTAGTTGTGGAGTTTCTAGTTGTAGAGTTTCTAGCTGTGGAGTTTCTAGTTGCGGAGTTTCTAGTGGCGGAGTTTCTAGTTGCGGAGTTTTCTAGTTGCGGAGTTTCTAGTTGCGGAGTTTCTAGTTGTGCGGTTTCTAGTTGTTGAAATTCTAGCTGTGGAGTTTCAACCTATGGACTCTCTAGTCGAGGAGTTTATAGTTGTGTTGTTTCTATCTGAGGAGTTTCGAAATGTGAAGTTTCCAGTTGTGCAGTCTCTAGTCGTGGAGTTTCTAGTTGTGGAGTTTCTAGTTGCAGATTTTCTAGTTGTGTAGTTTCTAGTTGGAGAGTTTGTACTTGAGTTTATAGTTGTGGAGTTTCTAGTGGCGAAGTTTTCTAGTTGTGGAGACTCTAGTTGTGGAATTTCTAGTTGCGAAGTGTCTAGTTGTGGAGTTTCTAGTTGTGGAGTTTTTATTTGGAGTTTCTAGTTGTAGTTTTTAGTTTTCGAGTTTCTAGTTGTAGATTTTCTAGTTGCGGAGTTCCTAGTTGCCGAGTGTCTAGTTGTGGGGTTTCTAGTTGTTGAAATTCTGGCTGTGGAGTTTCTACTTATGGACATTCTAGTCGTGGAGTTTCTATTTGTGTAGTTTCTATCTGAGGAGTTTCTAAATGTGAAGTCTCCAGTTGTGCTGTCTCCAGTTGTGCAGTCTCTAGTTGTGGAGCTTCTAGTTGTGCAGTTTCTTATTGTGGACTTTCTAGTTGCGGAGTCTCTAGTTGTGAAGTTTCTAGTCGTGGATTTTCAAGTTGCGGAGTTTCTAGTTGCAGAGTTTCTAGTTTTGTAGTTTCTAGTTGGGGAGTTTCTACTTGAGTTTTTAGTTGCGGAGTTTCTAGTTGCAGAATTTCGAGTTGCAGAGTTTGATTGATTGATATGTGGGGTTTAATGTCCCAAAACCACTATATGATTATGAGAGACGCCGTAGTGAAGGGCCTTGGAAATTTAGACGACCTGGGGTTCTTTAACGTGCACCCAAATCTGAGTACACGGGCCTACAACATTACCGCCTCCATCGTAAATACAGCCGCCGCAGCCGAAATTCAAACCCGCGCCCTGCGGGTCAGCAGCTGAGTACCTTAGCCACTAGACCACCGCAGCCGGGCAGAGTTGCAGAGTTTCAAGTGGTGGAGTTTCTAGTTGCGGAGGCTCTAGTTGTGGAGTTTCTAGTTGCGGAGTTTCTAGCTGTGGAGTTTCCAGTTGTGGAGTTTCTAGCTGTGGAGTTTCCAGTTCCTGAGTTTCTAGTTGCGAAGTTTCTAGTTGCGAAGTTTCTAGTTGCAGAGTTTCTAGTTGTGGAGTTTCTAGTTGTGGAATTTGTAGTTGTGGAGTATCTAGTTGTGGTGTTTCAAGTTGTGGAGTTTCTTGTCAAGAATTTTGAGTTGCGGAGTTTCTAGTTGTGGAGTTTCTAGTTGCGGAGTTTCTAGTTGTGGAGTCTGTAGTTGTGGAGTCTGTAGTTGTGGAGTTTCTAGTTGTGGAGTTTCTAGTTATGGAGTCTCTAGTTGTGTAGTTTCTAGTTGCGGAGTTTCTAGTTGCGGAGTTTCTAGTTGTGGAGTTTCTAGTTGTGGAATTTGTAGAGTTGGAGTATCTAGTTGTGGACTTTCTAGCTGTAGAGTTTCTAGTTGTGGACTTTCTAGTTGCAGAGTTTCTAGTTGTGAAGTTTCTAGTGTTGGAGTTTATAGTTGCGGAGTTTCTAGTTGTGGAGTTTCTAGTTGCGGAGTTTCTAGTAGCGGAGTTTCTAGTTGCGGAGTTTCTGGTTGTGGAGTTTCTAGTTGTGGAGTTTCTAGTTGTGAAGTCTGTAGTCGCGGAGTTTTTAGTTGTGGAGTTTCTAGTTGTGGAATTTGTAGGTGTTGAGTATCTAGTTGTGGTGTTTCAAGTTGTGGAGTTTCTAGTTGTGGAGTTTCTAGTTGTGCGGTTTCTAGTTGTTGAAATTCTAGCTGTGGAGTTTCAACTTATGGACTCTCTAGTCGTGGAGTTTTTAGTTGTGTTGTTTCTATCTGAGGAGTTTCGAAATGTGAAGTTTCCAGTTGTGCAGTCTCTAGTTGTGGAGTTTCTAGTTGTGGAGTTTCTAGTTGCAGATTTTCTAGTTGTGTAGTTTCTAGTTGGAGAGTTTTTACTTGAGTTTATAGTTGTGGAGT
Source organism: Rhipicephalus microplus (assembly GCF_043290135.1). NCBI lineage: Eukaryota > Metazoa > Arthropoda > Arachnida > Ixodida > Ixodidae > Rhipicephalus > Rhipicephalus microplus. The sequence goes on along the minus strand of NC_134705.1, from coordinate 16,875,111 downwards.
TTCTAGTTGCGAAGTTTTCTAGTTGTGGAGACTCTAGTTGTGGAATTTCTAGTTGCGAAGTGTCTAGTTGTGGAGTTTCTAGTTGTGGAGTTTTTAGTTAGAGTTTCTAGTTGTAGTTTTTAGTTTTCGAGTTTCTAGTTGTATATTTTCTAGTTGCGGAGTTCCTAGTTGCCGAGTGTCTAGTTGTGGGGTTTCTTGTTGTTGAAATTCTGGCTGTTGAGTTTCTACTTATGGACATTCTAGTCGTGGAGTTTCTATTTGTGTAGTTTCTATCTGAGGAGTTTCTAAATGTGAAGTCTCCAGTTGTGCTGTCTCCAGTTGTGCAGTCTCTAGTTGTGGAGCTTCTAGTTGTGCAGTTTCTTATTGTGGACTTTCTAGTTGCGGAGTCTCTAGTTGTGAAGTTTCTAGTCGTGGATTTTCAAGTTGCGGAGTTTCTAGTTGCAGAGTTTCTAGTTTTGTAGTTTCTAGTTGGGGAGTTTCTACTTGAGTTTTTAGTTGTGGAGTTTCTAGTTGCAGAATTTCGAGTTGCAGAGTTTGATTGATTGATATGTGGGGTTTAATGTCCCAAAACCACTATATGATTATGAGAGACGCCGTAGTGAAGGGCCTTGGAAATTTAGACCACCTGGGGTTCTTTAACGTGCACCCAAATCTGAGTACACGGGCCTACAACATTACCGCCTCCATCGTAAATACAGCCGCCGCAGCCGAAATTCAAACCCGCGCCCTGCGGGTCAGCAGCTGAGTACCTTAGCCACTAGACCACCGCAGCGGGGCAGAGTTGCAGAGTTTCAAGTGGTGGAGTTTCTAGTTGCGGAGGCTCTAGTTGTGGAGTTTCTAGTTGCGGAGTTTCTAGCTGTGGAGTTTCCAGTTGTGGAGTTTCTAGCTGTGGAGTTTCCAGTTCCTGAGTTTCTAGTTGCGAAGTTTCTAGTTGCGAAGTTTCTAGTTGCAGAGTTTCTAGTTGTGGAGTTTCTAGCTGTGGAATTTCTAGTTGCGGAGTTTCTAGTTGTGGAGTTTCTAGTTGCGGAGTTTCTAGTTGTGGAGTCTGTAGTTGTGGGGTCTGTAGTTGTGGAGTTTCTAGTTGTGGAGTTTCTAGTTATGGAGCCTCTAGTTGTGTAGTTTCTAGTTGCGGAGTTTCTAGTTGCGGAGTTTCTAGTTGTGGAGTTTCTAGTTGTGGAATTTGTAGAGTTGGAGTATCTAGTTGTAGACTTTCTAGCTGTAGAGTTTCTAGTTGTGGACTTTCTAGTTGCAGAGTTTCTAGTTGTGAAGTTTCTAGTGTTGGAGTTTATAGTTGCGGAGTTTCTAGTTGTGGAGTTTCTAGTTGCGGAGTTTCTAGTAGCGGAGTTTCTAGTTGCGGAGTTTCTGGTTGTGGAGTTTCTAGTTGTGGAGTTTCTAGTTGTGAAGTCTGTAGTCGCGGAGTTTCTAGTTGTGGAGTTTCTAGTTGTGGAATTTGTAGGTGTTGAGTATCTAGTTGTGGTGTTTCAAGTTGTGGAGTTTCTAGTTGTGGAGTTTCTAGCTATGGAGTTTCCAGTTCTTGAGTTTCTAGTGGCCGAATATCTAGTTGTGAAGTCTCAAGTTGTGGAGTATCTAGTTGTGGAGTTTCTAGCTGTGGAGTTTCCAGTTCTTGAGCTTCTCGTTGCCGAGTTTCTAGTTGCGAAGTCTCAAGTTGTGGAGTTTCTAGCTGTGAAGTTTCTAGTTGCGAAGTTTCTAGTTGCGGAGTTTCTAGTTGCAGAGTTTATAGTTGTGGAGTTTCTAGTTGTGAAATTTGTAGTTGTGGAGTATCTAGTTGTTGTTTTTCAAGTTGTGGAGTTTATAGTTGTGGAGTTTATCGTTGTGGAGTTTTTAGTTGCGGAGTTTCTAGTTATTGAGTTTCTAGTTGCGGAATTTCTGGTTGTGGAGTTTCAAGTTGTGAAGTTTATCGTTGTGGATTTTGAAGTTGTAGAGTTCCTAGTTGCGGAGTGTCTAGTTGTGGAGTTCATAGTTGTGGAGTTTCTAGCTGTGGAATTTCTAGTTGCAGAGTTTCTAGTTGCAGAGTTTCTAGTTGCGGACTTTCTAGCTGTGCAGTTTCTAGTTGCGGAGTTTCTAGTTGCGGAGTTTCTAGTTGTGGAGTTTCTAGTTGTGGAATTTGTAGTTGTAGAGTATCTAGTTGTGGACTTTCTAGCTGTAGAGTTTCTAGTTGTGGAGTTTCTAGTTGCAGAGTTTCTAGTTGTGAAGTTTCTAGTTGTGGAGTTTATAGTTGCGCAGTTTCTAGTTGTGGAGTTTCTAGTTGTGGAGTTTTTAGTTGTGGATTTTTTAGTGTAGTCTGAAGTTGTGGAGTCTGTAGTTGTGGAGTTTCTAGTTGTGGAATCTCTAGTTGTGGAGTTCCTAGTTGCGGAGTTTCTACTTGCGGAGTTTCTAGTTGCGGAGTTTCTAGTTGTGGAATTTGTAGTTATGGAGTATCTAGTTGTGGTGTTTCAAGTTGTGGAGGTTCTAGTTGTCGAGTTTCTAGCTGTGGAGTTTCCAGTTCTTGAGTTTCTAGTTGCCGAGTTTCTAGTTGCGAAGTCTCAAATTGTGGAGTTTCTAGCTGCGAAGTTTCTAGTTGCGAAGTTTCTGGTTGCGGAGTTTCTAGTTGCAGAATTTCTAGTTGTGGAGTTTCTAGTTGTTGAATTTGTAGTTATGGGGTATCTAGTTGTGGTGTTTCATGTTGCGGAGTTTTCTAGTTGCGGAGTCTGTAGTTGTGGAGTTTCTAGTTGCGGAGTTTCTAGTTGTGGAGCTTCCAGTAGTGAATTTTCAAGTTGTTGAATTTATAGGTGTGGAGTTTCTAGTTGTGGAGTTTCTAGTTGTCGGGTTTCTAGTTGCGGAGTTTCCAGTTGTGGAGTTTGTAGTTGTGGAGCTTCTAATTGTGGCGTTTTTAGTTGTGTACTCTCTAGTTGTGAGTCTCTAGCTGTGGAATTTCTAGTTGCGGAGTTTCTAGTTGCGGAGTTTCTAGTTGCGGAGTTTCAAGTAGCGGAGTGTCTAGTTGCGGAGTTTCTGGTTGTGAAGTTTCTAGTTGTGGAGTTTCTAGTTGTGAAGTCTGTAGTTGCGGAGTTTCTAGTTGTGGAGTTTCTAGTTGGGGAATTGGTAGGTGTTGAGTATCTAGTCGTGGAGTTTCTAGTTGTGGAGTTTCTAGCTGTGGAGTTTCCAGTTCTTGAGTTTCTAGTTGCCGAGTTTCTAGTTGCGAAGTCTCAAGTTGTGGAGTTTCTAGCTGTGAAGATTCTAGTTGCAAAGTTTCTAGTTGCGGAGTTTCTAGTTGCAGAGTTTCTAGTTGTGGAGTTTCTAGTTGTGGAATTTGTAGTTGTGGAGTATCTAGTTGTGGTGTTTCAAGTTGTGGAGTTTCTAGTTGTGGAGTTTCTAGTTATGCAGTCTCTAGTTGTGGAGTTTCTAGTTGCGGAGTTTCTAGTTGCGGAGTTTCTAGTTGTGGAGTTTTTAGTTGTGGAATTTGTAGTTGTGGAGTATCTAGTTGCGGACTTTCTAGCTGTAGAGTTTCTAGTTGTGGAGTTTCGAGTTGCAGAGTTTCTAGTTGTGGAGTTTCTAGTTGTGTAATTAGTAGTTGTGGAGTATCTAGTTGTGGTGTTCCAAGTTGTGGAGTTGCTAGTTGTGGAGTTTCTAGTTGTGGAGTTTCTAGTTGTGGAGTTTCTAGTTGTTGAGTTTCTAGTTGCCGAGTTCTAGTGGCAAAGTCTCACGTTGTTGAGTTTCTAGTTGTGGAGTTTTTATTTGTGGAGTTTCTCGTCAAGGAGTTTCTAGTTGTGGAGTCTCTAGTTGTGGAGTTTCTAGTTGTAGAGTTTCTAGCTCTGGAGTTTCTAGTTGCGGAGTTTCTAGTGGCGGAGTCTCTAGTTGCGGAGTTTTCTAGTGTCGGAGTTTCTAGTTGCGGAGTTTCTAGTTGTGCGGTTTCTAGTTGAAATTCTAGCTGTGGAGTTTCAACTAATGGACTCTCTAGTCGTAGAGTTTATAGTTGTGTTGTTTCTATCCTAGGAGTTTCGAAATGTGAAGTCTCCAGTTGTGCAGTCTCTAGTTGTGGAGTTTCTAGTTGTGGAGTTTCTAGTTGTGGAGTTTCTTGTTGTGGAGTTTCTAGTTATGCAGTTTCTAGTTGGAGTTTTTAGTTTTTGAGTTTCTAGTTGTAGATTTTCTAGTTGTGGAGTTCCTAGTTGCGGAGTTTCTAGTTGTGTAGTTTCTATCTAAAGAGTTTCTAACTGCGAAGTCTCCAGTTGTGCAGTCTCTAGTTGTGGAGTTTCTAGTAGGGGAGTTTCTAGTTGTGGAGTTTCTAGTTGTGGAGTTTCTTATTGTGGAGTTTCTAGTTGCGGAGTCCCTAGTTGGGAAGTTTCTAGTTGTGGATTTTCTAGTTGCGGAGTATCTAGTTGCAGATTTTCTAGTTGTGTAGTTTCTAGTTGGAGAGTTTGTACTTGAGTTTATAGTTGTGGAGTTTCTAGTTGCGAAGTTTTCTAGTTGTGGAGACTCTAGTTGTGGAATTTCTAGTTGCGAAGGGTCTAGTTGTGGAGTTTCTAGTTGTGGAGTTTTTAGTTGGAGTTTCTAGTTGGAGTTTTTAGTTTTCGAGTTTTTAGTTGTAGATTTTCTAGTTGCGGAGTTCCTAGTTGCCGAGTGTCTAGTTGTGGGGTTTCTAGTTGTTGAAATTCTAGCTGTGGAGTTTCTACTTATGGACACTCTAGTCGTGGAGTTTCTATTAGTGTAATTTCTATCTGAGGAGTTTCTAAATGTGAAGTCTCCAGTTGTGCAGTCTCCAGTTGTGCAGTCTCTAGTTGTGGAGCTTCTAGTTGTGGAGTTTCTTATTGTGGACTTTCTAGTTGCGGAGTCTCTAGTTGTGAAGTTTCTAGTCGTGGATTTTCAAGTTGCGGAGTTTCGAGTTGCAGAGTTTCTAGTTTTGTAGTTTCTAGTTGGGGAGTTTCTACTTGAGTTTTTAGTTGTGGAGTTTCTAGTTGCAGAATTTCGAGTTGCAGAGTTTGATTGATTGATATGTGGGGTTTAATGTCCCAAAACCACTATATGATTATGAGAGACGCCGTAGTGAAGGGCCTTGGAAATTTAGACCACCTGGGGTTCTTTAACGTGCACCCAAATCTGAGTACACGGGCCTACAACATTACCGCCTCCATCGGAAATACAGCCGCCGCAGCCGGAATTCAAACCCGCGCCCTGCGGGTCAGCAGCTGAGTACCTTAGCCACTAAACCACCGCAGCGGGGCAGAGTTGCAGAGTTTCAAGTGGTGGAGTTTCTAGTTGCGGAGGCTCTAGTTGTGGAGTTTCTAGTTGCGGAGTTTCTAGCTGTGGAGTTTCCAGTTGTGGAGTTTCTAGCTGTGGAGTTTCCAGTTCCTGAGTTTCTAGTTGCCGAGTTTCTAGTTGCGAAGTCTCAAGTTGCAGAGTTTCTAGCTGTGGAGTTTCTAGTTGTGGAATTTGCAGTTGTGGAGTATCTAGATGTGGTGTTTCAATTTGTGAAGTTTCTAGTTGTGGATTTTCTAGTTGCGCAGGTCCTAGTTGCCGAGTTTCTAGTTGTGGGGTTTCTAGTTGTTGAAATTCTAGCTGTGGAGTTTCTACTTATGGACACTCTAGTCGTGGAGTTTCTAGTTGTGTAGTTTCTATCTGAGGAGTTTCTAAATGTCTAGTCTCCAGTTGTGCAGTCTCTAGTTGTGGAGTTTTTAGTTGTGGAATTTCTAGTTGTGGAGTTTCTTATTGTGAAGTTTCTAGTTGCGGAGTCTCTAGTTGTGAAGTTTCTAGTTGTGGACTTTGTAGTTGCGGAGTTTATAGTTGCAGAGTTTCTAGTTGTGTAGTTTCTAGTTGGGGAGTTTCTACTTGAGTTTACAGTTGTGGAGTTTCTAGTTGCAGAATTTCGAGTTGCAGAGTTTCGAGTTGTGGAGTTTCTAGTTGCAGAGTCTCTAGTAGTGGAGCTTCTAGTTGCGGAGTTTCTAGCTGTGGAGTATCCAGTTCTTGAGTTTCAGTTGCCGAGTTTCTATTTGCGAAGTCTCAATTTGTGGAGTTTCTAGCTGTGAAGTTTCTAGTTGCGAAGTTTCTAGTTGCGGAGTTTCTAGTTGCAGAGTTTCTAGCTGTGGACTTTCTAGTTGTGGAATTTTTAGTTGTGGAGTATCTAGTTTTGGTGTTTCAAGTTGTGGAGTTTCTAGTTGCAGAGTTTTTAGTTGCGGAGTTTCTAGGCTTGGTGTTTCTAGTTGCCGAGTTTCTGGTTGTGGAGTTTTAAGTTGTGGAGTTTCTAGTTGTGGAGTTTCTAGTTGTGGTGTTTCAAGTTGTGGAGTTTCTTGTTGTGGAGTTTTTAGTTGCGGAGTTTCTAGTTGTGGAGTTTCTAGTTGCGGAGTTTCTGGTTGTGGAGTTTCTAGTTGTGGAGTTTCTATTTGCGGAGTTTCTAGTCAAGAAGCTTCTAGTTGCGAAGTTTTCTAGTTGTTGAGACTCTAGTTGTGCAATTTCTAGTTGCGAAGTGTCTAGTTGTGGAGTTTCTAGTTGTGGAGTTTCTAGTTATGGAGTTTCTAGTTGGAGTTTTTAGTTTTCGAGTTTCTAGTTGTAGATTTTCTAGTTGCGGAGTTCCTAGTTGCGGAGTTTCTAGTTGTGTGGTTTCTAGTTGTTGAAATTCTCGCTGTGGAGTTTCTACTTATGGACTCTCTAGTCGTGGAGTTCTAGTACCAGTTTCCATCTTAGGAGTTTTTAAATGCGAATTCTCCAGTTGTGCAGTCTCTAGTTGTGGAGTTGGTAGTAGTGAATATTCTAGTTGTGGAGTGTCAAGTTGTGGAGTTTCTTATTGTGGAGTTTCTAGTTGCGGAGTCTCTAGTTTTGAAGTTTCTAGTTGTGGATTTTCTAGTTGCAGATTTTCTAGTGCGGAGTTTCTAGTTGTGTAGTTTCTAGTTGGGGAGTTTGTACTTGAGTTTTTAGTTGTGGAGTTTCTAGTTGCGAAGTTTTCTAGTTGTGGAGACTCTAGTTGTGGAGTTTCTAGTTGTGGAGTTTCTAGTTGGAGTTTCTAGTTGGAGTTTTTAGTTTTCGAGTTTCTAGTTGTGGAGTTTCTAGTTGTGGAATTTGTAGAGTTGGAGTATCTAGTTGTGGACTTTCTAGCTGTAGAGTTTCTAGTTGTGGACTTTCTAGTTGCAGAGTTTCTAGTTGTGAAGTTTCTAGTGTTGGAGTTTATAGTTGCGGAGTTTCTAGTTGTGGAGTTTCTAGTTGCGGAGTTTCTAGTAGCGGAGTTTCTAGTTGCGGAGTTTCTGGTTGTGGAGTTTCTAGTTGTGGAGTTTCTAGTTGTGAAGTCTGTAGTCGTGGAGTTTCTAGTTGTGGAGTTTCTAGTTGTGGAATTTGTAGGTGTTGAGTATCTAGTTGTGGTGTTTCAAGTTGTGGAGTTTCTAGTTGTGGAGTTTCTAGCTATGGAGTTTCCAGTTCTTGAGTTTCTAGTGGCCGAATATCTAGTTGTGAAGTCTCAAGTTGTGGAGTTTCTAGTTGTGGAGTTTCTAGCTGTGGAGTTTCCAGTTCTTGAGCTTCTAGTTGCCGAGTTTCTAGTTGCGAAGTCTCAAGTTGTGGAGTTTCTAGCTGTGAAGTTTCTAGTTGCGAAGTTTCTAGTTGCGGAGTTTCTAGTTGCAGAGTTTATAGTTGTGGAGTTTCTAGTTGTGAAATTTGTAGTTGTGGAGTATCTAGTTGTTGTTTTTCAAGTTGTGGAGTTTATAGTTGTGGAGTTTATAGTTGTGGAGTTTTTAGTTGCGGAGTTTCTACTTATTGAGTTTCTAGTTGCGGAATTTCTGGTTGTGGAGTTTCAAGTTGTGAAGTTTATCGTTGTGGGTTTTGAACTTGTAGAGTTCCTAGTTGCGGAGTGTCTAGTTGTGGAGTTCATAGTTGTGGAGTTTCTAGCTGTGGAATTTCTAGTTGCAGAGTTTCTAGTTGCAGAGTTTCTAGTTGCGGACTTTCTAGCTGTGCAGTTTCTAGTTGCGGAGTTTCTAGTTGCGGAGTTTCTAGTTGTGGAGTTTCTAGTTGTGGAATTTGTAGTTGTAGAGTATCTAGTTGTGGACTTTCTAGCTGTAGAGTTTCTAGTTGTGGAGTTTCTAGTTGCAGAGTTTCTAGTTGTGAAGTTTCTAGTTGTGGAGTTTATAGTTGCGCAGTTTCTAGTTGTGGAGTTTCTAGTTGTGGAGTTTTTAGTTGTGGATTTTTTAGTGTAGTCTGAAGTTGTGGAGTCTGTAGTTGTGGAGTTTCTAGTTGTGGAATCTCTAGTTGTGGAGTTCCTAGTTGCGGAGTTTCTACTTGCGGAGTTTCTAGTTGCGGAGTTTCTAGTTGTGGAATTTGTAGTTATGGAGTATCTAGTTGTGGTGTTTCAAGTTGTGGAGGTTGTAGTTGTCGAGTTTCTAGCTGTGGAGTTTCCAGTTCTTGAGTTTCTAGTTGCCGAGTTCTAGTTGCGAAGTCTCAAATTGTGGAGTTTCTAGCTGCGAAGTTTCTAGTTGCGAAGTTTCTGGTTGCGGAGTTTCTAGTTGCAGAATTTCTAGTTGTGGAGTTTCTAGTTGTTGAATTTGTAGTTACGGGGTATCTAGTTGTGGTGTTTCATGTTGCGGAGTTTTCTAGTTGCGGAGTCTGTAGTTGTGGAGTTTCTAGTTGCGGAGTTTCTAGTTGTGGAGCTTCCAGTAGTGAATTTTCAAGTTGTTGAATTTATAGGTGTGGAGTTTCTAGTTGTGGAGTTTCTAGTTGTCGGGTTTCTAGTTGCGGAGTTTCCAGTTGTGGAGTTTGTAGTTGTGGAGCTTCTAATTGTGGCGTTTTTAGTTGTGGACTCTCTAGTTGTGAGTCTCTAGCTGTGGAATTTCTAGTTGCGGAGTTTCTAGTTGCGGAGTTTCTAGTTGCGGAGTTTCAAGTAGCGGAGTGTCTAGTTGCGGAGTTTCTGGTTGTGAAGTTTCTAGTTGTGGAGTTTCTAGTTGTGAAGTCTGTAGTTGCGGAGTTTCTAGTTGTGGAGTTTCTAGTTGGGGAATTGGTAGGTGTTGAGTATCTAGTCGTGGAGTTTCTAGTTGTGGAGTTTCTAGCTGTGGAGTTTCCAGTTCTTGAGTTTCTAGTTGCCGAGTTTCTAGTTGCGAAGTCTGAAGTTGTGGAGTTTCTAGCTGTGAAGATTCTAGTTGCAAAGTTTCTAGTTGCGGAGTTTCTAGTTGCAGAGTTTCTAGTTGTGGAGTTTCTAGTTGTGGAATTTGTAGTTGTGGAGTATCTAGTTGTGGTGTTTCAAGTTGTGGAGTTTCTAGTTGTGGAGTTTCTAGTTATGGAGTCTCTAGTTGTGGAGTTTCTAGTTGCGGAGTTTCTAGTTGCGGAGTTTCTAGTTGTGGAGTTTTTAGTTGTGGAATTTGTAGTTGTGGAGTATCTAGTTGCGGACTTTCTAGCTGTAGAGTTTCTAGTTGTGGAGTTTCGAGTTGCAGAGTTTCTAGTTGTGGAGTTTCTAGTTGTGTAATTTGTAGTTGTGGAGTATCTAGTTGTGGTGTTCCAAGTTGTGGAGTTGCTAGTTGTGGAGTTTCTAGTTGTGGAGTTTCTAGTTGTGGAGTTTCTAGTTGTTGAGTTTCTAGTTGCCGAGTTCTAGTGGCAAAGTCTCAAGTTGTTGAGTTTCTAGTTGTGGAGTTTTTATTTGTGGAGTTTCTCGTCAAGGAGTTTCTAGTTGTGGAGTCTCTAGTTGTGGAGTTTCTAGTTGTAGAGTTTCTAGCTGTGGAGTTTCTAGTTGCGGAGTTTCTAGTGGCGGAGTTTCTAGTTGCGGAGTTTTCTAGTGTCGGAGTTTCTAGTTGCGGAGTTTCTAGTTGTGCGGTTTCTAGTTGTTGAAATTCTAGCTGTGGAGTTTCAACTTATGGACTCTCTAGTCGTAGAGTTTATAGTTGTGTTGTTTCTATCCTAGGAGTTTCGAAATGTGAAGTCTCCAGTTGTGCAGTCTCTAGTTGTGGAGTTTCTAGTTGTGGAGTTTCTAGTTGTGGAGTTTCTTGTTGTGGAGTTTCTAGTTATGCAGTTTCTAGTTGGAGTTTTTAGTTTTTGAGTTTCTAGTTGTAGATTTTCTAGTTGTGGAGTTCCTAGTTGCGGAGTTTCTAGTTGTGTAGTTTCTATCTAAAGAGTTTCTAACTGCGAAGTCTCCAGTTGTGCAGTCTCTGGTTGTGGAGTTTCTAGTAGGGGAGTTTCTAGTTGTGGAGTTTCTAGTTGTGGAGTTTCTTATTGTGGAGTTTCTAGTTACGGAGTCCCTAGTTGGGAAGTTTCTAGTTGTGGATTTTCTAGTTGCGGAGTTTCTAGTTGCAGATTTTCTAGTTGTGTAGTTTCTAGTTGGAGAGTTTGTACTTGAGTTTATAGTTGTGGAGTTTCTAGTTGCGAAGTTTTCTAGTTGTGGAGACTCTAGTTGTGGAATTTCTAGTTGCGAAGGGTCTAGTTGTGGAGTTTCTAGTTGTGGAGTTTTTAGTTGGAGTTTCTAGTTGGAGTTTTTAGTTTTCGAGTTTTTAGTTGGAGATTTTCTAGTTGCGGAGTTCCTAGTTGCCGAGTGTCTAGTTGTGGGGTTTCTAGTTGTTGAAATTCTAGCTGTGGAGTTTCTACTTATGGACACTCTAGTCGTGGAGTTTCTATTTGTGTAGTTTCTATCTGAGGAGTTTCTAAATGTGAAGTCTCCAGTTGTGCAGTCTCCAGTTGTGCAGTCTCTAGTTGTGGAGCTTCTAGTTGTGGAGTTTCTTATTGTGGACTTTCTAGTTGCGGAGTCTCTAGTTGTGAAGTTTCTAGTCGTGGATTTTCAAGTTGCGGAGTTTCGAGTTGCAGAGTTTCTAGTTTTGTAGTTTCTAGTTGGGGAGTTTCTACTTGAGTTTTTAGTTGTGGAGTTTCTAGTTGCAGAATTTCGAGTTGCAGAGTTTGATTGATTGATATGTGGGGTTTAATGTCCCAAAACCACTATATGATTATGAGAGACGCCGTAGTGAAGGGCCTTGGAAATTTAGACCACCTGGGGTTCTTTAACGTGCACCCAAATCTGAGTACACGGGCCTACAACATTACCGCCTCCATCGGAAATACAGCCGCCGCAGTCGGAATTCAAACCCGCGCCCTGCGGGTCAGCAGCTGAGTACCTTAGCCACTAGACCACCGCAGCGGGGCAGAGTTGCAGAGTTTCAAGTGGTGGAGTTTCTAGTTGCGGAGGCTCTAGTTGTGGAGTTTCTAGTTGCGGAGTTTCTAGCTGTGGAGTTTCCAGTTGTGGAGTTTCTAGCTGTGGAGTTTCCAGTTCCTGAGTTTCTAGTTGCCGAGTTTCTAGTTGCGAAGTCTCAAGTTGCAGAGTTTCTAGCTGTGGAGTTTCTAGTTGTGGAATTTGCAGTTGTGGAGTATCTAGATGTGGTGTTTCAATTTGTGAAGTTTCTAGTTGTGGATTTTCTAGTTGCGCAGGTCCTAGTTGCCGAGTTTCTAGTTGTGGGGTTTCTAGTTGTTGAAATTCTAGCTGTGGAGTTTCTACTTATGGACACTCTAGTCGTGGAGTTTCTAGTTGTGTAGTTTCTATCTGAGGAGTTTCTAAATGTCTAGTCTCCAGTTGTGCAGTCTCTAGTTGTGGAGTTTCTAGTTGTGGAATTTCTAGTTGTGGAGTTTCTTATTGTGAAGTTTCTAGTTGCGGAGTCTCTAGTTGTGAAGTTTCTAGTTGTGGACTTTGTAGTTGCGGAGTTTATAGTTGCAGAGTTTCTAGTTGTGTAGTTTCTAGTTGGGGAGTTTCTACTTGAGTTTACAGTTGTGGAGTTTCTAGTTGCAGAATTTCGAGTTGCAGAGTTTCGAGTTGTGGAGTTTCTAGTTGCAGAGTCTCTAGTAGTGGAGCTTCTAGTTGCGGAGTTTCTAGCTGTGGAGTATCCAGTTCTTGAGTTTCAGTTGCCGAGTTTCTATTTGCGAAGTCTCAATTTGTGGAGTTTCTAGCTGTGAAGTTTCTAGTTGCGAAGTTTCTAGTTGCGGAGTTTCTAGTTGCAGAGTTTCTAGCTGTGGAGTTTCTAGTTGTGGAATTTTTAGTTGTGGAGTATCTAGTTTTGGTGTTTCAAGTTGTGGAGTTTCTAGTTGCAGAGTTTTTAGTTGCGGAGTTTCTAGGCTTGGTGTTTCTAGTTGGCGAGTTTCTGGTTGTGGAGTTTTTAGTTGTGGAGTTTCTAGTTGTGGAGTTTCTAGTTGTGGTGTTTCAAGTTGTGGAGTTTCTTGTTGTGGAGTTTTTAGTTGCGGAGTTTCTAGTTGTGGAGTTTATAGTTGCGCAGTTTCTAGTTGTGGAGTTTCTAGTTGTGGATTTTTTAGTTGTGGATTTTTTAGTGTAGTCTGAAGTTGTGGAGTCTGTAGTTGTGGAGTTTCTAGTTGTGGAATCTCTAGTTGTGGAGTTCCTAGTTGCGGAGTTTCTACTTGCGGAGTTTCTAGTTGCGGAGTTTCTAGTTGTGGAATTTGTAGTTATGGAGTATCTAGTTGTGGTGTTTCAAGTTGTGGAGGTTGTAGTTGTCGAGTTTCTAGCTGTGGAGTTTCCAGTTCTTGAGTTTCTAGTTGCCGAGTTTCTAGTTGCGAAGTCTCAAATTGTGGAGTTTCTAGCTGCGAAGTTTCTAGTTGCGAAGTTTCTGGTTGCGGAGTTTCTAGTTGCAGAATTTCTAGTTGTGGAGTTTCTAGTTGTTGAATTTGTAGTTACGGGGTATCTAGTTGTGGTGTTTCATGTTGCGGAGTTTTCTAGTTGCGGAGTCTGTAGTTGTGGAGTTTCTAGTTGCGGAGTTTCTAGTTGTGGAGCTTCCAGTAGTGAATTTTCAAGTTGTTGAATTTATAGGTGTGGAGTTTCTAGTTGTGGAGTTTCTAGTTGTCGGGTTTCTAGTTGCGGAGTTTCCAGTTGTGGAGTTTGTAGTTGTGGAGCTTCTAATTGTGGCGTTTTTAGTTGTGGACTCTCTAGTTGTGAGTCTCTAGCTGTGGAATTTCTAGTTGCGGAGTTTCTAGTTGCGGAGTTTCTAGTTGCGGAGTTTCAAGTAGCGGAGTGTCTAGTTGCGGAGTTTCTGGTTGTGAAGTTTCTAGTTGTGGAGTTTCTAGTTGTGAAGTCTGTAGTTGCGGAGTTTCTAGTTGTGGAGTTTCTAGTTGGGGAATTGGTAGGTGTTGAGTATCTAGTCGTGGAGTTTCTAGTTGTGGAGTTTCTAGCTGTGGAGTTTCCAGTTCTTGAGTTTCTAGTTGCCGAGTTTCTAGTTGCGAAGTCTGAAGTTGTGGAGTTTCTAGCTGTGAAGATTCTAGTTGCAAAGTTTCTAGTTGCGGAGTTTCTAGTTGCAGAGTTTCTAGTTGTGGAGTTTCTAGTTGTGGAATTTGTAGTTGTGGAGTATCTAGTTGTGGTGTTTCAAGTTGTGGAGTTTCTAGTTGTGGAGTTTCTAGTTATGGAGTCTCTAGTTGTGGAGTTTCTAGTTGCGGAGTTTCTAGTTGCGGAGTTTCTAGTTGTGGAGTTTTTAGTTGTGGAATTTGTAGTTGTGGAGTATCTAGTTGCGGACTTTCTAGCTGTAGAGTTTCTAGTTGTGGAGTTTCGAGTTGCAGAGTTTCTAGTTGTGGAGTTTCTAGTTGTGTAATTTGTAGTTGTGGAGTATCTAGTTGTGGTGTTCCAAGTTGTGGAGTTGCTAGTTGTGGAGTTTCTAGTTGTGGAGTTTCTAGTTGTGGAGTTTCTAGTTGTTGAGTTTCTAGTTGCCGAGTTCTAGTGGCAAAGTCTCAAGTTGTTGAGTTTCTAGTTGTGGAGTTTTTATTTGTGGAGTTTCTCGTCAAGGAGTTTCTAGTTGTGGAGTCTCTAGTTGTGGAGTTTCTAGTTGTAGAGTTTCTAGCTGTGGAGTTTCTAGTTGCGGAGTTTCTAGTGGCGGAGTTTCTAGTTGCGGAGTTTTCTAGTGTCGGAGTTTCTAGTTGCGGAGTTTCTAGTTGTGCGGTTTCTAGTTGTTGAAATTCTAGCTGTGGAGTTTCAACTTATGGACTCTCTAGTCGTAGAGTTTATAGTTGTGTTGTTTCTATCCTAGGAGTTTCGAAATGTGAAGTCTCCAGTTGTGCAGTCTCTAGTTGTGGAGTTTCTAGTTGTGGAGTTTCTAGTTGTGGAGTTTCTTGTTGTGGAGTTTCTAGTTATGCAGTTTCTAGTTGGAGTTTTTAGTTTTTGAGTTTCTAGTTGTAGATTTTCTAGTTGTGGAGTTCCTAGTTGCGGAGTTTCTAGTTGTGTAGTTTCTATCTAAAGAGTTTCTAACTGCGAAGTCTCCAGTTGTGCAGTCTCTAGTTGTGGAGTTTCTAGTAGGGGAGTTTCTAGTTGTGGAGTTTCTAGTTGTGGAGTTTCTTATTGTGGAGTTTCTAGTTGCGGAGTCCCTAGTTGGGAAGTTTCTAGTTGTGGATTTTCTAGTTGCGGAGTTTCTAGTTGCAGATTTTCTAGTTGTGTAGTTTCTAGTTGGAGAGTTTGTACTTGAGTTTATAGTTGTGGAGTTTCTAGTAGCGGAGTTTCTAGTTGCGGAGTTTCTGGTTGTGGAGTTTCTAGTTGTGGGGTTTCTAGTTGTGAAGTCTGTAGTTGCGGAGTTTCTAGTTGTGGAGTTTCTAGTTGTGGAATTTGTAGGTGTTGAGTATCTAGTTGTGGTGTTTCAAGTTGTGGAGTTTCTAGTTGTGGAGTTTCTAGCTATGGAGTTTCCAGTTCTTGAGTTTCTAGTGGCCGAATATCTAGTTGTGAAGTCTCAGGTTGTGGAGTTTCTAGTTGTGGAGTTTCTAGCTGTAGAGTTTCCAGTTCTTGAGCTTCTAGTTGCCGAGTTTCTAGTTGCGAAGTCTCAAGTTGTGGAGTTTCTAGCTGTGAAGTTTCTAGTTGCGAAGTTTCTAGTTGCGGAGTTTCTAGTTGCAGAGTTTATAGTTGTGGAGTTTCTAGTTGTGAAATTTGTAGTTGTGGAGTATCTAGTTGTTGTTTTTCAAGTTGTGGAGTTTATAGTTTTGGAGTTTTTAGTTGCGGAGTTTCTAGTTATTGAGTTTCTAGTTGCGGAGTTTCTAGTGTCGGAGTTTCTAGTTGTGCGGTTTCTAGTTGTTAAAATTCTAGCTGTGGAGTTTCTACCTATGGACTTTCTAGTCGTGGAGTTTATAGTTGTGTTGTTTCTATCTGAGGAGTTTCGAAATGTGAAGTCTCCAGTTGTGCAGTCTCTAGTTGTGGAGTTTCTAGTTGTGGAGTTTCTTCTTGTGGAGTTTCTAGTTATGGAGTTTCTAGTTGGAGTTTTTAGTTTTCGAGTTTCTAGTTGTAGATTTTCTAGTTGCGGAGTTTCTAGTTGCGGAGTTTCTAGTTGTATAGTTTCTATCTGAAGAGTTTCTAACTGCGAAGTCTCCAGTTGTGCAGTCTCTAGTTGTGGAGTTTCTAGTAGTGGAGTTTCTAGTGTTGGAGTTTGTAGTTGTGGAGTTTCTTATTGTGGAGTTTCTAGTTGCGGAGACTCTAGCTGTGAAGTTTCTAGTTGTGGATTTTCTAGTTGCGGATTTTCTAGTGCGGAGTTTCTAGTTGTGTAGTTTCTAGTTGGGGAGTTTGTACTTGAGTTTATAGTTGTGGAGTTTCTAGTTGCGAAGTTTTCTAGTTGTGGAGACTCTAGTTGTGGAGTTTCTAGTTGCGAAGTGTCTAGTTGTAGAGTTTCTAGTTGTGGAGTTTCTAGTTGGAGTTTCTAGTTGGAGTTTTTAGTTTTCGAGTTTCTAGTTGTAGATTTTCTAGTTGCGGAGTTTCTAGTTGTGGAGCTTCCAGTCGTGAAGTTTCAAGTTGTGGAATTTAGAGGTGTGGAGTTTCTAGTTGTGGAGTTTCTAGTTGTCGGGTTTCTAGTTGCGGAGTTTCCAGTTTTGGAGTTTCTAGTTGTGGCGTTTTTAGTTCTGGACTTTCTAGTTGTCGAGTCTCTAGCTGTGGAATTTCTAGTTGTGGAGTTTCTAGTTGCGGAGTTTCTAGTAGCGGAGTTTCTAGTTGCGGAATTTCTGGTTGTGGAGTTTCTAGTTGTAGAGTTTCTAGCTGTGGAGTTTCTAGTTGCGGAGTTTCTAGTGGCGGAGTTTCTAGTTGCGGAGTTTTCTAGTGTCGGAGTTTCTAGTTGCGGAGTTTCTAGTTGTGCGGTTTCTAGTTGTTGAAATTCTAGCTGTGGAGTTTCAACTTATGGACTCTCTAGTCGTAGAGTTTATAGTTGTGTTGTTTCTATCCTAGGAGTTTCGAAATGTGAAGTCTCCAGTTGTGCAGTCTCTAGTTGTGGAGTTTCTAGTTGTGGAGTTTCTAGTTGTGGAGTTTCTTGTTGTGGAGTTTCTAGTTATGCAGTTTCTAGTTGGAGTTTTTAGTTTTTGAGTTTCTAGTTGTAGATTTTCTAGTTGTGGAGTTCCTAGTTGCGGAGTTTCTAGTTGTGTAGTTTCTATCTAAAGAGTTTCTAACTGCGAAGTCTCCAGTTGTGCAGTCTCTGGTTGTGGAGTTTCTAGTAGGGGAGTTTCTAGTTGTGGAGTTTCTAGTTGTGGAGTTTCTTATTGTGGAGTTTCTAGTTACGGAGTCCCTAGTTGGGAAGTTTCTAGTTGTGGATTTTCTAGTTGCGGAGTTTCTAGTTGCAGATTTTCTAGTTGTGTAGTTTCTAGTTGGAGAGTTTGTACTTGAGTTTATAGTTGTGGAGTTTCTAGTTGCGAAGTTTTCTAGTTGTGGAGACTCTAGTTGTGGAATTTCTAGTTGCGAAGGGTCTAGTTGTGGAGTTTCTAGTTGTGGAGTTTTTAGTTGGAGTTTCTAGTTGGAGTTTTTAGTTTTCGAGTTTTTAGTTGGAGATTTTCTAGTTGCGGAGTTCCTAGTTGCCGAGTGTCTAGTTGTGGGGTTTCTAGTTGTTGAAATTCTAGCTGTGGAGTTTCTACTTATGGACACTCTAGTCGTGGAGTTTCTATTTGTGTAGTTTCTATCTGAGGAGTTTCTAAATGTGAAGTCTCCAGTTGTGCAGTCTCCAGTTGTGCAGTCTCTAGTTGTGGAGCTTCTAGTTGTGGAGTTTCTTATTGTGGACTTTCTAGTTGCGGAGTCTCTAGTTGTGAAGTTTCTAGTCGTGGATTTTCAAGTTGCGGAGTTTCGAGTTGCAGAGTTTCTAGTTTTGTAGTTTCTAGTTGGGGAGTTTCTACTTGAGTTTTTAGTTGTGGAGTTTCTAGTTGCAGAATTTCGAGTTGCAGAGTTTGATTGATTGATATGTGGGGTTTAATGTCCCAAAACCACTATATGATTATGAGAGACGCCGTAGTGAAGGGCCTTGGAAATTTAGACCACCTGGGGTTCTTTAACGTGCACCCAAATCTGAGTACACGGGCCTACAACATTACCGCCTCCATCGGAAATACAGCCGCCGCAGTCGGAATTCAAACCCGCGCCCTGCGGGTCAGCAGCTGAGTACCTTAGCCACTAGACCACCGCAGCGGGGCAGAGTTGCAGAGTTTCAAGTGGTGGAGTTTCTAGTTGCGGAGGCTCTAGTTGTGGAGTTTCTAGTTGCGGAGTTTCTAGCTGTGGAGTTTCCAGTTGTGGAGTTTCTAGCTGTGGAGTTTCCAGTTCCTGAGTTTCTAGTTGCCGAGTTTCTAGTTGCGAAGTCTCAAGTTGCAGAGTTTCTAGCTGTGGAGTTTCTAGTTGTGGAATTTGCAGTTGTGGAGTATCTAGATGTGGTGTTTCAATTTGTGAAGTTTCTAGTTGTGGATTTTCTAGTTGCGCAGGTCCTAGTTGCCGAGTTTCTAGTTGTGGGGTTTCTAGTTGTTGAAATTCTAGCTGTGGAGTTTCTACTTATGGACACTCTAGTCGTGGAGTTTCTAGTTGTGTAGTTTCTATCTGAGGAGTTTCTAAATGTCTAGTCTCCAGTTGTGCAGTCTCTAGTTGTGGAGTTTCTAGTTGTGGAATTTCTAGTTGTGGAGTTTCTTATTGTGAAGTTTCTAGTTGCGGAGTCTCTAGTTGTGAAGTTTCTAGTTGTGGACTTTGTAGTTGCGGAGTTTATAGTTGCAGAGTTTCTAGTTGTGTAGTTTCTAGTTGGGGAGTTTCTACTTGAGTTTACAGTTGTGGAGTTTCTAGTTGCAGAATTTCGAGTTGCAGAGTTTCGAGTTGTGGAGTTTCTAGTTGCAGAGTCTCTAGTAGTGGAGCTTCTAGTTGCGGAGTTTCTAGCTGTGGAGTATCCAGTTCTTGAGTTTCAGTTGCCGAGTTTCTATTTGCGAAGTCTCAATTTGTGGAGTTTCTAGCTGTGAAGTTTCTAGTTGCGAAGTTTCTAGTTGCGGAGTTTCTAGTTGCAGAGTTTCTAGCTGTGGAGTTTCTAGTTGTGGAATTTTTAGTTGTGGAGTATCTAGTTTTGGTGTTTCAAGTTGTGGAGTTTCTAGTTGCAGAGTTTTTAGTTGCGGAGTTTCTAGGCTTGGTGTTTCTAGTTGGCGAGTTTCTGGTTGTGGAGTTTTTAGTTGTGGAGTTTCTAGTTGTGGAGTTTCTAGTTGTGGTGTTTCAAGTTGTGGAGTTTCTTGTTGTGGAGTTTTTAGTTGCGGAGTTTCTAGTTGTGGAGTTTATAGTTGCGCAGTTTCTAGTTGTGGAGTTTCTAGTTGTGGAGTTTTTAGTTGTGGATTTTTTAGTGTAGTCTGAAGTTGTGGAGTCTGTAGTTGTGGAGTTTCTAGTTGTGGAATCTCTAGTTGTGGAGTTCCTAGTTGCGGAGTTTCTACTTGCGGAGTTTCTAGTTGCGGAGTTTCTAGTTGTGGAATTTGTAGTTATGGAGTATCTAGTTGTGGTGTTTCAAGTTGTGGAGGTTGTAGTTGTCGAGTTTCTAGCTGTGGAGTTTCCAGTTCTTGAGTTTCTAGTTGCCGAGTTTCTAGTTGCGAAGTCTCAAATTGTGGAGTTTCTAGCTGCGAAGTTTCTAGTTGCGAAGTTTCTGGTTGCGGAGTTTCTAGTTGCAGAATTTCTAGTTGTGGAGTTTCTAGTTGTTGAATTTGTAGTTACGGGGTATCTAGTTGTGGTGTTTCATGTTGCGGAGTTTTCTAGTTGCGGAGTCTGTAGTTGTGGAGTTTCTAGTTGCGGAGTTTCTAGTTGTGGAGCTTCCAGTAGTGAATTTTCAAGTTGTTGAATTTATAGGTGTGGAGTTTCTAGTTGTGGAGTTTCTAGTTGTCGGGTTTCTAGTTGCGGAGTTTCCAGTTGTGGAGTTTGTAGTTGTGGAGCTTCTAATTGTGGCGTTTTTAGTTGTGGACTCTCTAGTTGTGAGTCTCTAGCTGTGGAATTTCTAGTTGCGGAGTTTCTAGTTGCGGAGTTTCTAGTTGCGGAGTTTCAAGTAGCGGAGTGTCTAGTTGCGGAGTTTCTGGTTGTGAAGTTTCTAGTTGTGGAGTTTCTAGTTGTGAAGTCTGTAGTTGCGGAGTTTCTAGTTGTGGAGTTTCTAGTTGGGGAATTGGTAGGTGTTGAGTATCTAGTCGTGGAGTTTCTAGTTGTGGAGTTTCTAGCTGTGGAGTTTCCAGTTCTTGAGTTTCTAGTTGCCGAGTTTCTAGTTGCGAAGTCTGAAGTTGTGGAGTTTCTAGCTGTGAAGATTCTAGTTGCAAAGTTTCTAGTTGCGGAGTTTCTAGTTGCAGAGTTTCTAGTTGTGGAGTTTCTAGTTGTGGAATTTGTAGTTGTGGAGTATCTAGTTGTGGTGTTTCAAGTTGTGGAGTTTCTAGTTGTGGAGTTTCTAGTTATGGAGTCTCTAGTTGTGGAGTTTCTAGTTGCGGAGTTTCTAGTTGCGGAGTTTCTAGTTGTGGAGTTTTTAGTTGTGGAATTTGTAGTTGTGGAGTATCTAGTTGCGGACTTTCTAGCTGTAGAGTTTCTAGTTGTGGAGTTTCGAGTTGCAGAGTTTCTAGTTGTGGAGTTTCTAGTTGTGTAATTTGTAGTTGTGGAGTATCTAGTTGTGGTGTTCCAAGTTGTGGAGTTGCTAGTTGTGGAGTTTCTAGTTGTGGAGTTTCTAGTTGTGGAGTTTCTAGTTGTTGAGTTTCTAGTTGCCGAGTTCTAGTGGCAAAGTCTCAAGTTGTTGAGTTTCTAGTTGTGGAGTTTTTATTTGTGGAGTTTCTCGTCAAGGAGTTTCTAGTTGTGGAGTCTCTAGTTGTGGAGTTTCTAGTTGTAGAGTTTCTAGCTGTGGAGTTTCTAGTTGCGGAGTTTCTAGTGGCGGAGTTTCTAGTTGCGGAGTTTTCTAGTGTCGGAGTTTCTAGTTGCGGAGTTTCTAGTTGTGCGGTTTCTAGTTGTTGAAATTCTAGCTGTGGAGTTTCAACTTATGGACTCTCTAGTCGTAGAGTTTATAGTTGTGTTGTTTCTATCCTAGGAGTTTCGAAATGTGAAGTCTCCAGTTGTGCAGTCTCTAGTTGTGGAGTTTCTAGTTGTGGAGTTTCTAGTTGTGGAGTTTCTTGTTGTGGAGTTTCTAGTTATGCAGTTTCTAGTTGGAGTTTTTAGTTTTTGAGTTTCTAGTTGTAGATTTTCTAGTTGTGGAGTTCCTAGTTGCGGAGTTTCTAGTTGTGTAGTTTCTATCTAAAGAGTTTCTAACTGCGAAGTCTCCAGTTGTGCAGTCTCTAGTTGTGGAGTTTCTAGTAGGGGAGTTTCTAGTTGTGGAGTTTCTAGTTGTGGAGTTTCTTATTGTGGAGTTTCTAGTTGCGGAGTCCCTAGTTGGGAAGTTTCTAGTTGTGGATTTTCTAGTTGCGGAGTTTCTAGTTGCAGATTTTCTAGTTGTGTAGTTTCTAGTTGGAGAGTTTGTACTTGAGTTTATAGTTGTGGAGTTTCTAGTAGCGGAGTTTCTAGTTGCGGAGTTTCTGGTTGTGGAGTTTCTAGTTGTGGGGTTTCTAGTTGTGAAGTCTGTAGTTGCGGAGTTTCTAGTTGTGGAGTTTCTAGTTGTGGAATTTGTAGGTGTTGAGTATCTAGTTGTGGTGTTTCAAGTTGTGGAGTTTCTAGTTGTGGAGTTTCTAGCTATGGAGTTTCCAGTTCTTGAGTTTCTAGTGGCCGAATATCTAGTTGTGAAGTCTCAGGTTGTGGAGTTTCTAGTTGTGGAGTTTCTAGCTGTGGAGTTTCCAGTTCTTGAGCTTCTAGTTGCCGAGTTTCTAGTTGCGAAGTCTCAAGTTGTGGAGTTTCTAGCTGTGAAGTTTCTAGTTGCGAAGTTTCTAGTTGCGGAGTTTCTAGTTGCAGAGTTTATAGTTGTGGAGTTTCTAGTTGTGAAATTTGTAGTTGTGGAGTATCTAGTTGTTGTTTTTCAAGTTGTGGAGTTTATAGTTTTGGAGTTTTTAGTTGCGGAGTTTCTAGTTATTGAGTTTCTAGTTGCGGAGTTTCTAGTGTCGGAGTTTCTAGTTGTGCGGTTTCTAGTTGTTAAAATTCTAGCTGTGGAGTTTCTACCTATGGACTTTCTAGTCGTGGAGTTTATAGTTGTGTTGTTTCTATCTGAGGAGTTTCGAAATGTGAAGTCTCCAGTTGTGCAGTCTCTAGTTGTGGAGTTTCTAGTTGTGGAGTTTCTTCTTGTGGAGTTTCTAGTTATGGAGTTTCTAGTTGGAGTTTTTAGTTTTCGAGTTTCTAGTTGTAGATTTTCTAGTTGCGGAGTTTCTAGTTGCGGAGTTTCTAGTTGTATAGTTTCTATCTGAAGAGTTTCTAACTGCGAAGTCTCCAGTTGTGCAGTCTCTAGTTGTGGAGTTTCTAGTAGTGGAGTTTCTAGTGTTGGAGTTTGTAGTTGTGGAGTTTCTTATTGTGGAGTTTCTAGTTGCGGAGACTCTAGCTGTGAAGTTTCTAGTTGTGGATTTTCTAGTTGCGGATTTTCTAGTGCGGAGTTTCTAGTTGTGTAGTTTCTAGTTGGGGAGTTTGTACTTGAGTTTATAGTTGTGGAGTTTCTAGTTGCGAAGTTTTCTAGTTGTGGAGACTCTAGTTGTGGAGTTTCTAGTTGCGAAGTGTCTAGTTGTAGAGTTTCTAGTTGTGGAGTTTCTAGTTGGAGTTTCTAGTTGGAGTTTTTAGTTTTCGAGTTTCTAGTTGTAGATTTTCTAGTTGCGGAGTTTCTAGTTGTGGAGCTTCCAGTCGTGAAGTTTCAAGTTGTGGAATTTAGAGGTGTGGAGTTTCTAGTTGTGGAGTTTCTAGTTGTCGGGTTTCTAGTTGCGGAGTTTCCAGTTTTGGAGTTTCTAGTTGTGGCGTTTTTAGTTCTGGACTTTCTAGTTGTCGAGTCTCTAGCTGTGGAATTTCTAGTTGTGGAGTTTCTAGTTGCGGAGTTTCTAGTAGCGGAGTTTCTAGTTGCGGAATTTCTGGTTGTGGAGTTTCTAGTTGTGGAGTTTCTAGCTGTGGAGTTTCTAGTTGCGGAGTTTCTAGTGGCGGAGTTTCTAGTTGCGGAGTTTTCTAGTGTCGGAGTTTCTAGTTGCGGAGTTTCTAGTTGTGCGGTTTCTAGTTGTTGAAATTCTAGCTGTGGAGTTTCAACTTATGGACTCTCTAGTCGTAGAGTTTATAGTTGTGTTGTTTCTATCCTAGGAGTTTCGAAATGTGAAGTCTCCAGTTGTGCAGTCTCTAGTTGTGGAGTTTCTAGTTGTGGAGTTTCTAGTTGTGGAGTTTCTTGTTGTGGAGTTTCTAGTTATGCAGTTTCTAGTTGGAGTTTTTAGTTTTTGAGTTTCTAGTTGTAGATTTTCTAGTTGTGGAGTTCCTAGTTGCGGAGTTTCTAGTTGTGTAGTTTCTATCTAAAGAGTTTCTAACTGCGAAGTCTCCAGTTGTGCAGTCTCTAGTTGTGGAGTTTCTAGTAGGGGAGTTTCTAGTTGTGGAGTTTCTAGTTGTGGAGTTTCTTATTGTGGAGTTTCTAGTTGCGGAGTCCCTAGTTGGGAAGTTTCTAGTTGTGGATTTTCTAGTTGCGGAGTTTCTAGTTGCAGATTTTCTAGTTGTGTAGTTTCTAGTTGGAGAGTTTGTACTTGAGTTTATAGTTGTGGAGTTTCTAGTTGCGAAGTTTTCTAGTTGTGGAGACTCTAGTTGTGGAATTTCTAGTTGCGAAGGGTCTAGTTGTGGAGTTTCTAGTTGTGGAGTTTTTAGTTGGAGTTTCTAGTTGGAGTTTTTAGTTTTCGAGTTTTTAGTTGTAGATTTTCTAGTTGCGGAGTTCCTAGTTGCCGAGTGTCTAGTTGTGGGGTTTCTAGTTGTTGAAATTCTAGCTGTGGAGTTTCTACTTATGGACACTCTAGTCGTGGAGTTTCTATTTGTGTAGTTTCTATCTGAGGAGTTTCTAAATGTGAAGTCTCCAGTTGTGCAGTCTCCAGTTGTGCAGTCTCCAGTTGTGGAGCTTCTAGTTGTGGAGTTTCTTATTGTGGACTTTCTAGTTGCGGAGTCTCTAGTTGTGAAGTTTCTAGTCGTGGATTTTCAAGTTGCGGAGTTTCGAGTTGCAGAGTTTCTAGTTTTGTAGTTTCTAGTTGGGGAGTTTCTACTTGAGTTTTTAGTTGTGGAGTTTCTAGTTGCAGAATTTCGAGTTGCAGAGTTTGATTGATTGATATGTGGGGTTTAATGTCCCAAAACCACTATATGATTATGAGAGACGCCGTAGTGAAGGGCCTTGGAAATTTAGACCACCTGGGGTTCTTTAACGTGCACCCAAATCTGAGTACACGGGCCTACAACATTACCGCCTCCATCGGAAATACAGCCGCCGCAGTCGGAATTCAAACCCGCGCCCTGCGGGTCAGCAGCTGAGTACCTTAGCCACTAGACCACCGCAGCGGGACAGAGTTGCAGAGTTTCAAGTGGTGGAGTTTCTAGTTGCGGAGGCTCTAGTTGTGGAGTTTCTAGTTGCGGAGTTTCTAGCTGTGGAGTTTCCAGTTGTGGAGTTTCTAGCTGTGGAGTTTCCAGTTCCTGAGTTTCTAGTTGCCGAGTTTCTAGTTGCGAAGTCTCAAGTTGCAGAGTTTCTAGCTGTGGAGTTTCTAGTTGTGGAATTTGCAGTTGTGGAGTATCTAGATGTGGTGTTTCAATTTGTGAAGTTTCTAGTTGTGGATTTTCTAGTTGCGCAGGTCCTAGTTGCCGAGTTTCTAGTTGTGGGGTTTCTAGTTGTTGAAATTCTAGCTGTGGAGTTTCTACTTATGGACACTCTAGTCGTGGAGTTTCTAGTTGTGTAGTTTCTATCTGAGGAGTTTCTAAATGTCTAGTCTCCAGTTGTGCAGTCTCTAGTTGTGGAGTTTCTAGTTGTGGAATTTCTAGTTGTGGAGTTTCTTATTGTGAAGTTTCTAGTTGCGGAGTCTCTAGTTGTGAAGTTTCTAGTTGTGGACTTTGTAGTTGCGGAGTTTATAGTTGCAGAGTTTCTAGTTGTGTAGTTTCTAGTTGGGGAGTTTCTACTTGAGTTTACAGTTGTGGAGTTTCTAGTTGCAGAATTTCGAGTTGCAGAGTTTCGAGTTGTGGAGTTTCTAGTTGCAGAGTCTCTAGTAGTGGAGCTTCTAGTTGCGGAGTTTCTAGCTGTGGAGTATCCAGTTCTTGAGTTTCAGTTGCCGAGTTTCTATTTGCGAAGTCTCAATTTGTGGAGTTTCTAGCTGTGAAGTTTCTAGTTGCGAAGTTTCTAGTTGCGGAGTTTCTAGTTGCAGAGTTTCTAGCTGTGGAGTTTCTAGTTGTGGAATTTTTAGTTGTGGAGTATCTAGTTTTGGTGTTTCAAGTTGTGGAGTTTCTAGTTGCAGAGTTTTTAGTTGCGGAGTTTCTAGGCTTGGTGTTTCTAGTTGGCGAGTTTCTGGTTGTGGAGTTTTTAGTTGTGGAGTTTCTAGTTGTGGAGTTTCTAGTTGTGGTGTTTCAAGTTGTGGAGTTTCTTGTTGTGGAGTTTTTAGTTGCGGAGTTTCTAGTTGTGGAGTTTCTAGTTGCGGAGTTTCTGGTTGTGGAGTTTCTAGTTGTGGAGTTTCTATTTGCGGAGTTTCTAGTCAAGAAGCTTCTAGTTGCGAAGTTTTCTAGTTGTTGAGACTCTAGTTGTGCAATTTCTAGTTGCGAAGTGTCTAGTTGTGGAGTTTCTAGTTGTGGAGTTTCTAGTTATGGAGTTTCTAGTTGGAGTTTTTAGTTCTCGAGTTTCTAGTTGTAGATTTTCTAGTTGCGGAGTTCCTAGTTGCGGAGTTTCTAGTTGTGTGGTTTCTAGTTGTTGAAATTCTCGCTGTGGAGTTTCTACTTATGGACTCTCTAGTCGTGGAGTTCTAGTTCCAGTTTCCATCTTAGGAGTTTTTAAATGCGAATTCTCCAGTTGTGCAGTCTCTAGTTGTGGAGTTGGTAGTAGTGAATATTCTAGTTGTGGAGTGTCAAGTTGTGGAGTTTCTTATTGTGGAGTTTCTAGTTGCGGAGTCTCTAGTTTTGAAGTTTCTAGTTGTGGATTTTCTAGTTGCAGATTTTCTAGTGCGGAGTTTCTAGTTGTGTAGTTTCTAGTTGGGGAGTTTGTACTTGAGTTTTTAGTTGTGGAGTTTCTAGTTGCGAAGTTTTCTAGTTGTGGAGACTCTAGTTGTGGAGTTTCTAGTTGTGGAGTTTCTAGTTGGAGTTTTTAGTTTTCGAGTTTCTAGTTGTAGATTTTCTAGTTGCGGAGTTCCTAGTTGCGGAGTTTCTAGTTGTGGGGTTTCTAGTTGTTGAAATTCTAGCTGTGGAGTTTCTACTTATGGACTCTCTAGTCGTGGAGTTTCTAGTTGCGTAGTTTCTAGCTGAGTAGTTTCAAAATGCGAAGTCTCCAGTTGTGCAGTCTCTAGTTGTGGAGTTTCTAGTAGTGAAGTTTCTAGTTGCGGAGTCTCTAGTTGTGAAGTTTCTAGTTGTGGATTTTCCAGTTGCGGAGTTTCTAGTTGCCGAGTTTCAAGTTGTGGAGTTTCTAGTTGCGGAGTTCCTAGCTGTGGAGTTTCAAGTTCTTGGGTTTCTAGTTGCCGAGTTTCTAGTTGCGAAGTCTCAAGTTGTGGAGTTTCTAGCTGTGAAGTTTCTAGTTGCGAAGTTTCTAGTTGTGGAGTTTGTAGTTGCAGATTTTCTAGTTGTGGAGTTTCTAGTTGTGGAATTTGTAGTTGTGGAGTGTCTAGTTGTGGTGTTTCAAGTTGTGGAGTTTCTTGTTGTTGAGTTTTTAGTTGCGGAGTTTCTAGTTGTGGAGTTTCTAGTTGTGGAGTTTCTGGTTGTGTAGTTTCTAGTTGTGGAGTTTCTAGTTGTGGATTTTCTAGTTGTGGAGTCTGAAGTTGTGGAGTCTGTAGTTGCGGAGTTTCTAGTTGTGGAATTTGTAGTTGTGGAGTATCTAGTTATGGTGTTTCAAGTTGTGGAGTTTCTAGTTGTCGAGTTTCTAGCTGTGGAGTTTCTAGTTGCCGAGTTTCTAGTTGCGAAGTCTCAAGTTGTGGAGTTTCTTGCTGTGAAGTTTCTAGTTGCGAAGTTTCTGGTTGCAGAGTTTCTAGTTGCAGAGTTTCTAGTTGTGGAGTTTCTAGTTGTTGAATTTGTAGTTGTGGGGTATCTTATTGTGGTGTTTCAAGTTGTGGAGTTTCTAGTTGTGGAGTTTTTAATTGCGGAGTTTCTAATTGTGGAGTTTCTAGTTGCGGAGTTTCTGGTTGTGGAGTTTCTAGTTGTGGAGTTTCTAGTTGTGGAGTCTGTAGTTGTGGAGTCTGTAGTTGAGGAGTTTCTAGTTGTGGAGTTTCTAGTTATGGAGTCTCTAGTTGTGGAGTTTCTAGTTGCGGAGTTTCTAGTTGCGGAGTTTCTAGTTGTGGAGTTTCTAGTTGCGGAATTTCTAGTTGTTGAGTCTCTAGTTGCGGACTTTCTAGCTGTAGAGTTTCTAGTTGTGGAGTTCCTAGCTGTGGAGTTTCCAGTTCTTGAGTTTCTAGTTGCACAGTTTCTAGTTGTGGAGTTTCTAGTTGCTGAATTTGTAGTTGTGGGGTATCTAGTTGTGGTGTTTCAAGTTGTGGAGATTCTAGTTGTGGAGTTTTTAGTTGCGGAGTTTCGAGTTGTGGAGTTTCTACTTGTGGAGTTTCTGGTTGTGGAGTTTCTAGTTGTGGAGTTTCTAGTTGTGAAGTCTGTAGATGTGGAGTCTGTAGTTTTGGAGTCTCTAGTTTTGGAGTTTCTAGTTGTGGAGTTTCTAGTTGCGGAGTTTCTAGTTGCGGAATTTTTAGGTTGGAATTTGTAGTTGTGGAGTATCTAGTTGTGGTGTTTCAAGTTGTGGAGTTTCTTGTTGTGGAGTTTTTAGTTGCGGAGTTTCTAGTTGTGGAGTTTCTATATGCGGAGTTTCTGGTTGTGTAGTTTCTAGTTGTGGAGTTTTAGTTGTGGATTTTCTAGTTGTGGAGTCTGAAGTTGTGGAGTCTGTAGTTGTGGAGTTTCTAGTTGTGGAATCTCTAGTTTAGGAGTTCCTAGTTGCGGAGTGTCTAGTTGTGGAGTTCCTAGTTGCGGAGTTTCTAGTTGCGGAGTTTTCCAGTTGCGGAGTCTATAGTTGTGGAGTTTGTAGTTGTGGAGTTTCTAGTTGTGGAGTTTCAACTGTGGAGTTTCTAGTTTCAGAGTTTCTAGTTGCAGAGTTTCTAGTTGCGGACTTTCTAGCTGTGGAGTTTCTAGTTGCGGAGTTTCTAGTTGTGGAGTTTCCAGTCCTGAAGTTTCAAGTTGGGGAATTTATAGGTGTGGAGTTTCTAGTTGGAGTTTCTAGTTGTCGGGTTTCTAGTTGCGGAGTTTCTAGTTTAGGAGTTTCTAGTTGTGGCATTTTTAGTTGTGGACTCTCTAGTTGTGGAGTCTCTAGCTGTGGAATTTCTAGTTGCGGAGTTTCTAGTTGTGGAGTATCTAGTTGTGGTTTTTCAAGTTGTGGAGTTTATAGTTGTGGAGTTTTTAGTTGCGGAGTTTCTAGTTGTTGAGTTTGTTGTTGCGGAGTTTCTGGTTGTGGAGTTTCTAGTTGTGGAGTTTCTAGTTGTGGAGTCTGTAGTTGTGGAGTCTGTAGTTGTGGAGTCTGTGGTTGTGGAGTTTCTAGTTGTGGAGTTTCTAGTTATGGAGTCTCTAGCTGTGGAGTTCCTAGTTGCGGAGTTTCTAGTTGTGGAGTTTCTAGTTGTGGAATTTGTAGTTGTTGAGTATCTAGTTGCGGACTTTCTAGCTGTAGAGTTTCTAGTTGTGGAGTTTCTAGTTGCAGAGTTTCTATTTGTGGAGTTTCTAGTTGTGTAATTTGTAGTTGTGGAGTATCTAGTTGTGGCGTTCCAAGTTGTGGAGTTTCTAGTTGTGGAGTTTCTAGTTGTGGAGTTTCTAGTGGTTGAGTTTCTAGTTGCAGTGTTTCTAGTTGCAAAGTCTCAAGTTGTGGAGTTTCTAGTTGTGGAGTTTTTATTTGTGGAGTTTCTAGTCATGGAGTTTCTAGTTGTGGAGTTTTAGTTGTGGAGTCTCTAGTTTTGGAGTTTCTAGTTGTGGAGTTTCCAGCTGTGGAGTTTCTAGTTGCGGAGTTTCTAGTTGCGGAGTTTGGAGTTGCGGAGTTTTCTAGTTGCGGAGTTTCTAGTTACGGAGTTTCTATTTGCGGAGTTTCAAGTTGTGGAGTTTCTACTTGCGAAGTTTCTAGTTGTGGAGTTTATAGTTGTGGAGTATCTAGTTGTGGAGTTTCAAGTTGTCAAGTTTCTCGTTGTGGATTTTGAAGTTGTAGAGTTCCTAGTTGCGGAGTGTCTAGTTGTGGAGTTTCTACTTGTGGAGTTTCTGGTTCTGGAGTTTCTAGTTGTGGAGTTTCTAGTTGCGGAGTTTCTAGCTGCGGTTCTAGTTGTGGAGTTTCTAGTTGTGGAATTAGCAGTTGTGGAGTATCTAATTGTGGTGTTTCATGTTGTGGAGTTTCTAGTTGTGGAGTTTCCAGCTGTGGAGCTTCCAGTTCTTGAGATTCCAGTTGCCGAGTGTCTAGTTGCGAAGTCTCAAGTTGCGGAGTTTCTAGCTGTGGAGTTTGTAGTTGCGGTGTTTCTAGTTGTGCAGTTTCTGGTTGTGGAGTTTCTAGTTGTGGAGTTTCTAGCTGTGGAATTTCTATTTGCGGAGTTTCTAGTTGCAGAGTTTCTAAATGCGGACTTTCTAGCTGTGGAGTTTCTAGTTGCGGAGTTTCTAGTTGTGGAGTTTCTAGTTGTGGAGTTTCTAGTTGCGAAGTTTCTAGTTGTGGAGTTTCTATTTGTTGAGTTTCTAGTTGCCGAGTTTCTAGTTGGAAAGTCTCAAGTTGTGGAGTTTCTAGTTGTGGAGTTTCTATTCGTGGAGTTTCTGGTCAAGGAGTTTCTAGTTGTGGAGTTTTAGTTGTGAAGTGTCTAGTCGTGGAGTTTCAAGTTGCGAAGTTTTGTAGTTGTGGAGACTCTAGTTGTGGAATTTCTAGTTGCGAAGTGTCTAGTTGTAGAGTTTCTAGTTGTGGAGTTTCTAGTTGGAGTTTCTAGTTGGAGTTTCTAGTTGGAGTTTTTAGTTTTCGAGTTTCTAGTTGTAGATTTTCTAGTTGCGGAGTTCCTAGTTGCGGAGTTTCTAGTTATGTGGTTTCTAGTTGTTGAAATTCTAGCTGTGGAGTTTCTACTTATGGACTCTCTAGTCGTGGAGTTCTAGTTGTGCAGTTTCCATCTTAGGAGTTTTTAAATGCGAATTCTCCAGTTGTGCAGTCTTTAGTTGTGGAGTTTGTAGTAGTGAATATTCTAGTTGTGGAGTGTCTAGTTGTGGAGTTTCTTTTTGTGGAGTTTCTAGTTGCGGAGTTTCTGGTTGTGGAGTTTCTAGTTGTGGAGTTTCTAGTTGTGAAGTCTGTAGTTGCGGAGTTTCTAGTTGTGGAGTTTCTAGTTGTGGAATTTGTAGGTGTTGAGTATCTAGTTGTGGTGTTTCAAGTTGTGGAGTTTCTAGTTGTGGAGTTTCTAGCTATGGAGTTTCCAGTTCTTGAGTTTCTAGTTGCCGAATATCTAGTTGTGAAGTCTCAAGTTGTGGAGTTTCTAGTTGTGGAGTTTCTAGCTGTGGAGTTTCCAGTTCTTGAGCTTCTAGTTGCCGAGTTTCTAGTTGCGAAGTCTCAAGTTGTGGAGTTTCTAGCTGTGAATTTTCTAGTTGCGGAATTTCTAGTTGCGGAGTTTCTAGTAGCGGAGTTTCTAGTTGCGGAGTTTCTGGTTGTGGAGTTTCTAGTTGTGGAGTTTCTAGTTGTGAAGTCTGTAGTTGCGGAGTTTTTAGTTGCGGAGATTCTAGTTGTTGAGTTTGTAGTTGCGGAGTTTCTGGTTGTGGAGTTTTTAGTTGTGGAGTTTCTAGTTGTGGAGTCTGTAGTTGTGGAGTCTGTGGGTGTGGGGTTTCTAGTTGTGGAGTTTCTAGTTATGGAGTCTCTAGCTGTGGAGTTCCTAGTTGCGGAGTTTCTAGTTGTGGAGTTTCTAGTTGTGGAATTTGTAGTTGTTGAGTATCTAGTTGCGGACTTTCTAGCTGTAGAGTTTCTAGTTGTGGAGTTTCTAGTTGCAGAGTTTCTAGTTGTGGAGTTTCTAGTTGTGTAATTTATAGTTGTGGAGTATCTAGTTGTGGGTTCCAAGTTGTGGAGTTTCTAGTTGTGGAGTTTCTAGTTGTGGAGTTTCTAGTTGTTGAGTTTCTAGTTGCAGAGTTTCTAGTTGCAAAGTCTCAAGTTGTGGAGTTTCTAGTTGTGGAGTTTTTATTTGTGGAGTTTCTAGTCATGGAGTTTCTAGTTGTGGAGTTTTAGTTGTGGAGTCTCTAGTTGTGGAGTTTCTAGTTGTGGAGTTTCTAGCTGTGGAGTTTCTAGTTGCGGAGTTTCTAGTTGCGGAGTTTGGAGTTGCGGAGTTTTCTAGTTGCGGAGTTTCTAGTTGCGGAGTTTCTAGTTGCGGAGTTTCAAGTTGTGGAGTTTCTACTTGTGAAGTTTCTAGTTGTGGAGTTTATAGTTGTGGAGTATCTAGTTGTGGAGTTTCAAGTTGTCAAGTTTCTCGTTGTGGATTTTGAAGTTGTAGAGTTCCTAGTTGCGGAGTGTCTAGTTGTGGAGTTTCTACTTGTGGAGTTTCTGGTTCTGGAGTTTCTAGTGGTGGAGTTTCTAGTTGTGAAGTCTGTAGTTGCGGAGTCTGTAGTTGTGAGGTTCTAGTTGTGGAGTCTAGTTGTGGAATTAGTAGTTGTGGAGTATCTAATTGTGGTGTTTCATGTTGTGGAGTTTCTAGTTGTGGAGTTTCCAGCTGTGGAGTTTCCAGTTCTTGAGATTCCAGTTGCCGAGTGTCTAGTTGCGAAGTCTCAAGTTGCGGAGTTTCTAGCTGTGGAGTTTGTAGTTGCGGAGTCTCCAGTTGTGCAGTTTCTGGTTGTGGAGTTTCTAGTTGTGGAGTTTCTAGCTGTGGAATTTCTATTTGCGGAGTTTCTAGTTGCAGAGTTTCTAAATGCGGACTTTCTCGCTGTGGAGTTTCTAGTTGCGGACTTTCTAGTTGTGGAGTTTCTAGTTGTCGAGTTTCTAGTTGCGAAGTTTCTAGTTGTGGAGTTTCTATTTGTTGAGTTTCTAGTTGCCGAGTTTCTAGTTGGAAAGTCTCAAGTTGTGGAGTTTCTAGTTGTGGAGTTTCTATTCGTGGAGTTTCTAGTCAAGGAGTTTCTAGTTGTGGAGTTTTAGTTGTGAAGTGTCTAGTCGTGGAGTTTCAAGTTGCGAAGTTTTCTAGTTGTGGAGACTCTAGTTGTGGAATTTCTAGTTGCGAAGTGTCTAGTTGTAGAGTTTCTAGTTGTGGAGTTTCTAGTTGGAGTTTTTAGTTGGAGTTTCTAGTTGGAGTTTTTAGTTTTCGAGTTTCTAGTTGTAGATTTTCTAGTTGCGGAGTTCCTAGTTGCGGAGTTTCTAGTTGTGGGGTTTCTAGTTGTTAAAATTCTAGCTGTGGAGTTTCTACTTATGGACTCTCTAGTCGTGGAGTTTCTAGTTGCGTAGTTTCTATCTGAGTAGTTTCAAAATGCGGAGTCTCCAGTTGTGCAGTCTCTAGTTGTGGAGTTTCTAGTAGTGAAGTTTCTAGTTGCGGAGTCTCTAGTTGTGAAGTTTCTAGTTGCGGAGTCTCTAGTTGTGAAGTTTCTAGTTGTGGATTTTGTAGTTGCGGAGTTTATAGTTGCAGAGTTTCTAGTTGTGTAGTTTCTAGTTGGGGAGTTTCTACTTGAGTTTATAGTTGTGGAGTTTCTAGTTGCAGAATTTCGAGTTGCAGAGTTTCGAGTTGTGGAGTTTCTAGTTGCAGAGTCTCTAGCAGTGGAGCTTCTAGTTGCGGAGTTTCTAGCTGTGGAGTTTCCAGTTCTTGAGTTTCAGTTGCCGAGTTTCTAGTTGCGAAGTCTCAATTTGTGGAGTTTCTAGCTGTGAAGTTTCTAGTTGCGAAGTTTTTAGTTGCGGAGTTTCTAGTTGCAGAGTTTCTAGCTGTGGAGTTTCTAGTTGTGGAATTTTTAGTTGTGGAGTATCTAGTTTTGGTGTTTCAAGTTGTGGAGTTTCTAGTTGCAGAGTTTTTAGTTGCGGAGTTTCTAGGCTTGGTGTTTCTAGTTGCGGAGTTTCTGGTTGTGGAGTTTTTAGTTGTGGAGTTTCTAGTTGTGGAGTTTTTATTTGTGGAGTTTCTAGTCATGGAGTTTCTAGTTGTGGAGTTTTAGTTGTGGAGTCTCTAGTTGTGGAGTTTCTAGTTGTGGAGTTTCTAGCTGTGGAGTTTCTAGTTGCGGAGTTTCTAGTTGCGGAGTTTGGAGTTGCGGAGTTTTCTAGTTGCGGAGTTTCTAGTTGCGGAGTTCTATTTGCGGAGTTTCAAGTTGTGGAGTTTCTACTTGCGAAGTTTCTAGTTGTGGAGTTTATAGTTGTGGAGTATCTAGTTGTGGAGTTTCAAGTTGTCAAGTTTCTCGTTGTGGATTTTGAAGTTGTAGAGTTCCTAGTTGCGGAGTGTCTAGTTGTTGAGTTTCTACTTGTGGAGTTTCTGGTTCTGGAGTTTCTAGTTGTGGTGTTTCTAGTTGTGAAGTCTGTAGTTGTGGAGTCTGTAGTTGTGAGGTTCTAGTTGTGGAGTCTAGTTGTGGAGTTTCTAGTTGCGGAGTTTCTAGCTGCGGTTCTAGTTGTGGAGTTTCTAGTTGTGGAATTAGCAGTTGTAGAGTATCTAATTGTGGTGTTTCATGTTGTGGAGTTTCTAGTTGTGGAGTTTCCAGCTGTGGAGTTTCCAGTTCTTGAGATTCCAGTTGCCGAGTGTCTAGTTGCGAAGTCTCAAGTTGCGGAGTTTCTAGCTGTGGAGTTTGTAGTTGCGGTGTCTCTAGTTGTGCAGTTTCTGGTTGTGGAGTTTCTAGTTGTGGAGTTTCTAGCTGTGGAATTTCTATTTGCGGAGTTTCCAGTTGCAGAGTTTCTAAATGCGGACTTTCTAGCTGTGGAGTTTCTAGTTGCGGAGTTTCTAGTTGTGGAGTTTCTAGTTGCGAAGTTTCTAGTTGTGGAGTTTCTATTTGTTGAGTTTCTAGTTGCCGAGTTTCTAGTTGGAAAGTCTCAAGTTGTGGAGTTTCTAGCTGTGGAGTTTCTACTTATGGACTCTCTAGTCGTGGAGTTCTAGTTGTGCAGTTTCCATCTTAGGAGTTTTTAAATGCGAATTCTCCTGTTGTGCAGTCTCTAGTTGTGGAGTTTGTAGTAGTGAATATTCTAGTTGTGGAGTGTCTAGTTGTGGAGTTTCTTATTGTGGATTTTCTAGTTCCGGAGTTTCTGGTTGTGGAGTTTCTAGTTGTGGAGTTTCTAGTTGTGAAGTCTGTAGTTGCGGAGTTTCTAGTTGTGGAGTTTCTAGTTGTGGAATTTGTAGGTGTTGAGTATCTAGTTGTGGTGTTTCAAGTTGTGGAGTTTCTAGTTGTGGAGTTTCTAGCTATGGAGTTTCCAGTTCTTGAGTTTCTAGTTGCCGAATATCTAGTTGTGAAGTCTCAAGTTGTGGAGTTTCTAGTTGTGGAGTTTCTAGCTGTGGAGTTTCCAGTTCTTGAGATTCCAGTTGCCGAGTGTCTAGTTGCGAAGTCTCAAGTTGCGGAGTTTCTAGCTGTGGAGTTTGTAGTTGCGGAGTCTCTAGTTGTGCAGTTTCTGGTTGTGGAGTTTCTAGTTGTGGAGTTTCTAGCTGTGGAATTTCTATTTGCGGAGTTTCTAGTTGCAGAGTTTCTAAATGCGGACTTTCTAGCTGTGGAGTTTCTAGTTGCGGAGTTTCTAGTTGTGGAGTTTCTAGTTGTCGAGTTTCTAGTTGCGAAGTTTCTAGTTGTGGAGTTTCTATTTGTTGAGTTTCTAGTTGCCGAGTTTCTAGTTGGAAAGTCTCAAGTTGTGGAGTTTCTAGTTGTGGAGTTTCTATTCGTGGAGTTTCTAGTCAAGGAGTTTCTAGTTGTGGAGTTTTAGTTGTGAAGTGTCTAGTCGTGGAGTTTCAAGTTGCGAAGTTTTCTAGTTGTGGAGACTCTAGTTGTGGAATTTCTAGTTGCGAAGTGTCTAGTTGTAGAGTTTCTAGTTGTGGAGTTTGTAGTTGGAGTTTCTAGTTGTAGTTTCTATTTGGAGTTTTTAGTTTTCGAGTTTCTAGTGTTAGATTTTCTAGTTGCGGAGTTCCTAGTTGCGGAGTTTCTAGTTGTGTGGTTTCTAGTTGTTGAAATTCTAGCTGTGGAGTTTCTACTTATGGACTCTCTAGTCGTGGAGTTCTAGTTGTGCAGTTTCCATCTTAGGAGTTTTTAAATGCGAATTCTCCAGTTGTGCAGTCTCTAGTTGTGGAGTTTGTAGTAGTGAATATTCTAGTTGTGGAGTGTCTAGTTGTGCAGTTTCTTATTGTGGAGTTTCTAGTTGCGGAGTCTCTAGTTGTGAAGTTTCTAGTTGTGGATTTTCTAGTTGCGGATTTTCTAGTGCGGAGTTTCTAGTTGTGTAGTTTCTAGTTGGGGAGTTTGTACGCGAGTTTTTAGTTGTGGAGTTTCTGGTTGCGAAGTTTTCTAGTTGTGGAGACTCTAGTTGTGGAGTTTCTAGTTGCGAAGTGTCTAGTTGTAGAGTTTCTAGTTGGAGTTTATAGTTGGAGTTTTTAGTTTTCGAGTTTCTAGTTGTAGATTTTCTAGTTGCGGAGTTCCTAGTTGCGGAGTTTCTAGTTGTGGGGTTTCTAGTTGTTAAAATTCTAGCTGTGGAGTTTCTACTTATGGACTCTCTAGTCGTGGAGTTTCTAGTTGCGTAGTTTCTATCTGAGTAGTTTCAAAATGCGGAGTCTCCAGTTGTGCAGTCTCTAGTTGTGGAGTTTCTAGTAGTGAAGTTTCTAGTTGCGGAGTCTCTAGTTGTGAAGTTTCTAGTTGCGGAGTCTCTAGTTGTGAAGTTTCTAGTTGTGGATTTTGTAGTTGCGGAGTTTATAGTTGCAGAGTTTCTAGTTGTGTAGTTTCTAGTTGGGGAGTTTCTACTTGAGTTTATAGTTGTGGAGTTTCTAGTTGCAGAATTTCGAGTTGCAGAGTTTCGAGTTGTGGAGTTTCTAGTTTCAGAGTCTCTAGTAGTGGAGCTTCTAGTTGCGGAGTTTCTAGCTGTGGAGTTTCCAGTTCTTGAGTTTCAGTTGCCGAGTTTCTAGTTGCGAAGTCTCAATTTGTGGAGTTTCTAGCTGTGAAGTTTCTAGTTGCGAAGTTTTTAGTTGCGGAGTTTCTAGTTGCAGAGTTTCTAGCTGTGGAGTTTCTAGTTGTGGAATTTTTAGTGTTGGAGTATCTAGTTTTGGTGTTTGAAGTTGTGGAGTTTCTAGTTGCAGAGTTTTTAGTTGCGGAGTTTCTAGGCTTGGTGTTTCTAGTTGCGGAGTTTCTGGTTGTGGAGTTTTTAGTTGTGGAGTTTCTAGTTGTGGAGTTTTTATTTGTGGAGTTTCTAGTCATGGAGTCTGTAGTTGTGATGTTCTAGTTGTGGAGTCTAGTTGTGGAGTTTCTAGTTGCGGAGTTTCTAGCTGTTGTTCTAGTTGTGGAGTTTCTAGTTGTGGAATTAGCAGTTGTGGAGTATCTAATTGTGGTGTTTCATGTTGTGGAGTTTCTAGTTGTGGAGTTTCCAGCTGTGGAGTTTCCAGTTCTTGAGATTCCAGTTGCCGAGTGTCTAGTTGCGAAGTCTCAAGTTGCGGAGTTTCTAGCTGTGGAGTTTGTAGTTGCGGTGTCTCTAGTTGTGCAGTTTCTGGTTGTGGAGTTTCTAGTTGTGGAGTTTCTAGCTGTGGAATTTTTATTTGCGGAGTTTCTAGTTGCAGAGTTTCTAAATGTGGACTTTCTAGCTGTGGAGTTTCTAGTTGCGGAGTTTCTAGTTGTGGAGTTTCTAGTTGCGAAGTTTCTAGTTGTGGAGTTTCTATTTGTTGAGTTTCTAGTTGCCGAGTTTCTAGTTGGAAAGTCTCAAGTTGTGGAGTTTCTAGTTGTGGAGTTTCTATTCGTGGAGTTTCTGGTCAAGGAGTTTCTAGTTGTGGAGTTTTAGTTGTGAAGTGTCTAGTCGTGGAGTTTCAAGTTGCGAAGTTTTGTAGTTGTGGAGACTCTAGTTGTGGAATTTCTAGTTGCGAAGTGTCTAGTTGTAGAGTTTCTAGTTGTGGAGTTTCTAGTTGGAGTTTCTAGTTGGAGTTTCTAGTTGGAGTTTTTAGTTTTAGAGTTTCTAGTTGTAGATTTTCTAGTGGCGGAGTTCCTAGTTGCGGAGTTTCTAGTTGTGTGGTTTCTAGTTGTTGAAATTCTAGCTGTGGAGTTTCTACTTATGGACTCTCTAGTCGTGGAGTTCTAGTTGTGCAGTTTCCATCTTAGGAGTTTTTAAATGCGAATTCTCCTGTTGTGCAGTCTCTAGTTGTGGAGTTTGTAGTAGTGAATATTCTAGTTGTGGAGTGTCTAGTTGTGGAGTTTCTTATTGTGGAGTTTCTAGTTCCGGAGTTTCTGGTTGTGGAGTTTCTAGTTGTGGAGTTTCTAGTTGTGAAGTCTGTAGTTGCGGAGTTTCTAGTTGTGGAGTTTCTAGTTGTGGAATTTGTAGGTGTTGAGTATCTAGTTGTGGTGTTTCAAGTTGTGGAGTTTCTAGTTGTGGAGTTTCTAGCTATGGAGTTTCCAGTTCTTGAGTTTCTAGTTGCCGAATATCAAGTTGTGAAGTCTCAAGTTGTGGAGTTTCTAGTTGTGGAGTTTCTAGCTGTGGAGTTTCCAGTTCTTGAGCTTCTAGTTGCCGAGTTTCTAGTTGCGAAGTCTCAAGTTGTGGAGTTTCTAGCTGTGAATTTTCTAGTTGCGGAGTTTCTAGTTGCGGAGTTTCTAGTAGCGGAGTTTCTAGTTGCGGAGTTTCTGGTTGTGGAGTTTCTAGTTGTGAAGTCTGTAGTTGCGGAGTTTTTAGTTGCGGAGTTTCTAGTTGTTGAGTTTGTAGTTGCGGAGTTTCTGGTTGTGGAGTTTTTAGTTGTGGAGTTTCTAGTTGTGGAGTCTGTAGTTGTGGAGTCTGTGGGTGTGGAGTTTCTAGTTGTGGAGTTTCTAGTTATGGAGTCTCTAGCTGTGGAGTTCCTAGTTGCGGAGTTTCTAGTTGTGGAGTTTCTAGTTGTGGAATTTGTAGTTGTTGAGTATCTAGTTGCGGACTTTCTAGCTGTAGAGTTTCTAGTTGTGGAGTTTCTAGTTGCAGAGTTTCTAGTTGTGGAGTTTCAAGTTGTGGAGTTTCTTGTTAAGAATTTTTAGTTGCGGAGTTTCTAGTTGTGGAGTTTCTAGTTGCGGAGTTTCTGGTTGTGGAGTTTCTAGTTGTGGAGTTTCTAGTTGTGGAGTCTGTAGTTGTGGAGTCTGTAGCTGTGGAGTTTCTAGTTGTGGAGTTTCTAGTTATGGAGTCTCTAGTTGTGGAGTTTCTAGTTGCGGAGTTTCAAGTTGCAGAGTTTCTAGTTGTGGAGTTTCTGGTTATGTAATTTGTAGTTTCGGAGTATCTAGTTGTGGTGTTCCAAGTTGTGGAGTTGCTAGTTGTGGAGTTTCTAGTTGTGGAGTTTCTAGTTGTGGAGTTTCTAGTTGTGGAGTTTCTAGTTGTTGAGTTTCTAGTTGCCGAGTTCTAGTTGCAAAGTCTCAAGTTGTGGAGTTTCTAGTTGTGGAGTTTTTATTTGTGGAGTTTCTCGTCAAGGAGTATCTAGTTGTGGACTTTCTAGCTGTAGAGTTTCTAGTTGTGGACTTTCTAGTTGCAGAGTTTCTAGTTGTGAAGTTTCTAGTGTTGGAGTTTATAGTTGCGGAGTTTCTAGTTGTGGAGTTTCTAGTTGCGGAGTTTCTAGTAGCGGAGTTTCTAGTTGCGGAGTTTCTGGTTGTGGAGTTTCTAGTTGTGGAGTTTCTAGTTGTGAAGTCTGTAGTCGCGGAGTTTCTAGTTGTGGAGTTTCTAGTTGTGGAATTTGTAGGTGTTGAGTATCTAGTTGTGGTGTTTCAAGTTGTGGAGTTTCTAGTTGCGGAGTTTCTAGCTATGGAGTTTCCAGTTCTTGAGTTTCTAGTGGCCGAATATCTAGTTGTGAAGTCTCAAGTTGTGGAGTTTCTAGTTGTGGAGTTTCTAGCTGTGGAGTTTCCAGTTCTTGAGCTTCTAGTTGCCGAGTTTCTAGTTGCGAAGTCTCAAGTTGTGGAGTTTCTAGCTGTGAAGTTTCTAGTTGCGAAGTTTCTAGTTGCGGAGTTTCTAGTTGCAGAGTTTATAGTTGTGGAGTTTCTAGTTGTGAAATTTGTAGTTGTGGAGTATCTAGTTGTTGTTTTTCAAGTTGTGGAGTTTATAGTTGTGGAGTTTATAGTTGTGGAGTTTTTAGTTGCGGAGTTTCTAGTTATTGAGTTTCTAGTTGCGGAGTTTCTGGTTGTGGAGTTTCAAGTTGTGAAGTTTCTCGTTGTGGATTTTGAAGTTGTAGAGTTCCTAGTTGCGGAGTGTCTAGTTGTGGAGTTCATAGTTGTGGAGTTTCTAGCTGTGGAATTTCTAGTTGCAGAGTTTCTAGTTGCAGAGTTTCTAGTTGCGGACTTTCTAGCTGTGGAGTTTCTAGTTGCGGAGTTTCTAGTTGCGGAGTTTCTAGTTGTGGAGTTTCTAGTTGTGGAATTTGTAGTTGTAGAGTATCTAGTTGTGGACTTTCTAGCTGTAGAGTTTCTAGTTGTGGAGTTTCTAGTTGCAGAGTTTCTAGTTGTGAAGTTTCTACTTGCGGAGTTTCTAGTTGCAGAGTTTCTGGTTGTGTAGTTTCTAGTTGTGGAGTTTTTAGTTGTGGATTTTCTAGTTGTGGAGTCTGAAGTTGTGGAGTCTGTAGTTGTGGAATCTCTAGTTTTGGAGTTCCCAGTTGCGGAGTTTCTACTTGCGGAGTTTCTAGTTTCGGAGTTTCTAGTTGTGGAATTGGTAGTTGTGGAGTAACTAGTTGTGGTGTTTCAAGTTGTGGAGTTTCTAGTTGTCGAGTTTCTAGCTGTGGAGTTTCCAGTTCTTGAGTTTCTAGTTGCCGAGTTTCTAGTTGCGAAGTCTCAAGTTGTGGAGTTTCTCGCTGTGAAGTTTCTAGTTGCGAAGTTTCTGGTTGCAGAGTTTCTAGTTGCAGAGTTTCTAGTTGTGGAGTTTCTAGTTGTTGAATTTGTAGTTGTGAGGTATCTTATTGTGGTGTTTCAAGTTGTGGAGTTTCTAGTTGTGGAGTTTTTAGTGGCGGAGTTTCTAATTGTGGAGTTTCTAGTTGCGGAGTTTCTGGTTGTGGAGTTTCTAGTTGTGGAGTTTCTAGTTGTGGAGTCTGTAGTTGTGGAGTCTGTAGTTGAGGAGTTTCTAGTTGTGGAGTTTCTAGTTATGGAGTCTTTAGTTGTGGAGTTTCTAGTTGCAGAGTTTCTAGTTGCGGAGTTTCTAGTTGTGGAGTTTCTAGTTGCGGAATTTCTAGTTGTTGAGTCTCTAGTTGCGGACTTTCTAGCTGTAGAGTTTCTAGTTGTGGAGTTCCTAGCTGTGGAGTTTCCAGTTCTTGAGTTTCTAGTTGCACAGTTTCTAGTTGTGGAGTTTCTAGTTGTTGAATTTGTAGTTGTGGGGTATCAAGTTGTGGTGTTTCAAGTTGTGGAGATTCTAGTTGTGGAGTTTTTAGTTGCGGAGTTTCGAGTTGTGGAGTTTCTACTTGTGGAGTTTCTGGCTGTGGAGTTTCTAGTTGTGGAGTTTCTAGTTGTGAAGTCTGTAGATGTGGAGTCTGTAGTTTTGGAGTCTCTAGCTGTGGAGTTTCTAGTTGTGGAGTTTCTAGTTGCGGAGTTTCTAGTTGCAGAATTTTTAGGTTAGAATTTGTAGTTGTGGAGTATCTAGTTGTGGTGTTTCAAGTTGTGGAGTTTCTTGTTGTGGAGTTTTTAGTTGCGGAGTTTCTAGTTGTGGAGTTTCTATATGCGGAGTTTGTGGTTGTGTAGTTTCTAGTTGTGGAGTTTTAGTTGTGGATTTTCTAGTTGTGGAGTCTGAAGTTGTGGAGTCTGTAGTTGTGGAGTTTCTAGTTGTGGAATCTCTAGTTTAGGAGTTCCTAGTTGCGGAGTGTCTAGTTGTGGAGTTCCTAGTTGCGGAGTTTCTAGTTGCGGAGTTTTCCAGTTGCGGAGTCTATAGTTGTGGAGTTTGTAGTTGTGGAGTTTCTAGTTGTGGAGTTTCAACAGTGGAGTTTCTAGTTTCAGAGTTTCTAGTTGCAGAGTTTCTAGTTGCGGACTTTCTAGCTGTGGAGTTTCTAGTTGCGGAGTTTCTGGTTGTGGAGTTTCCAGTCCTGAAGTTTCAAGTTGGGGAATTTATAGGTGTGGAGTTTCTAGTTGGAGTTTCTAGTTGTCGGGTTTCTAGTTGCGGAGTTTCTAGTTTAGGAGTTTCTAGTTGTGGCGTTTTTAGTTGTGGACTCTCTAGTTGTGGAGTCTCTAGCTGTGGAATTTCTAGTTGCGGAGTTTCTAGTTGTGGAGTATCTAGTTGTGGTTTTTCAAGTTGTGGAGTTTATAGTTGTGGAGTTTTTAGTTGCGGAGTTTCTAGTTGTTGAGTTTGTAGTTGCGGAGTTTCTGGTTGTGGAGTTTCTAGTTGTGGAGTTTCTAGTTGTGGAGTCTGTAGTTGTGGAGTCTGTGGTTGTGGAGTTTCTAGTTGTGGAGTTTCTAGTTATGGAGTCTCTAGCTGTGGAGTTCCTAGTTGCGGAGTTTCTAGTTGTGGAGTTTCTAGTTGTGGAATTTGTAGTTGTTAAGAATCTAGTTGCGGACTTTCTAGCTGTAGAGTTTCTAGTTGTGGAGTTTCTAGTTGCAGAGTTTCTAGTTGTGGAGTTTCTAGTTGTGTAATTTGTAGTTGTGGAGTATCTAGTTGTGGCGTTCCAAGTTGTGGAGTTTCTAGTTGTGGAGTTTCTAGTTGTGGAGTTTCTAGTTGTTGAGTTTCTAGTTGCAGAGTTTCTAGTTGCAAAGTCTCAAGTTGTGGAGTTTCTAGTTGTGGAGTTTTTATTTGTGGAGTTTCTAGTCATGGAGTTTCTAGTTGTGGAGTTTTAGTTGTGGAGTCTCTAGTTGTGGAGTTTCTAGTTGTGGAGTTTCTAGCTGTGGAGTTTCTAGTTGCGGAGTTTCTAGTTGCGGAGTTTGGAGTTGCGGAGTTTTCTAGTTGCGGAGTTTCTAGTTGCGGAGTTTCTATTTGCGGAGTTTCAAGTTGTGGAGTTTCTACTTGTGAAGTTTCTAGTTGTGGAGTTTATAGTTGTGGAGTATCTAGTTGTGGAGTTTCAAGTTGTCAAGTTTCTCGTTGTGGATTTTGAAGTTGTAGAGTTCCTAGTTGCGGAGTGTCTAGTTGTGGAGTTTCTACTTGTGGAGTTTCTGGTTCTGGAGTTTCTAGTTGTGGAGTTTCTAGTTGTGAAGTCTGTAGTTGTGGAGTCTGTAGTTGTGAGGTTCTAGTTGTGGAGTCTAGTTGTGGAGTTTCTAGTTGCGGAGTTTCTAGCTGCGGTTCTAGTTGTGGAGTTTCTAGTTGTGGAATTAGTAGTTGTGGAGTATCTAATTGTGGTGTTTCATGTTGTGGAGTTTCTAGTTGTGGAGTTTCCAGCTTTGGAGTTTCCAGTTCTTGAGATTCCAGTTGCCGAGTGTCTAGTTGCGAAGTCTCAAGTTGCGGAGTTTCTAGCTGTGGAGTTTTTAGTTGCGGAGTCTCTAGTTGTGCAGTTTCTGGTTGTGGAGTTTCTAGTCGTGGAGTTTCTAGCTGTGGAATTTCTATTTGCGGAGTTTCTAGTTGCAGAGTTTCTAAATGCGGACTTTCTAGCTGTGGAGTTTCTAGTTGCGGAGTTTTTAGTTGTGGAGTTTCTAGTTGTTGAGTTTCTAGTTGCAGAGTTTCTAGTTGCAATGTCTCAAGTTGTGAATTTTCTAGTTGCGGAGTTTCTAGTTGCGGAGTTTCTAGTAGCGGAGTTTCTAGTTGCGGAGTTTCTGGTTGTGGAGTTTCTAGTTGTGGAGTTTCTAGTTGTGAAGTCTGTAGTTGCGGAGTTTTTAGTTGCGGAGTTTCTAGTTGTTGAGTTTGTAGTTGCGGAGATTCTGGTTGTGGAGTTTCTAGTTGTGGAGTTTCTAGTTGTGGAGTCTGTAGTTGGGGAGTCTCTGGGTGTGGAGTTTCTAGTTGTGGAGTTTCTAGTTATGGAGTCTCTAGCTGTGGAGTTCCTAGTTGCGGAGTTTCTAGTTGTGGAGTTTCTAGTTGTGGAATTTGTAGTTGTTGAGTATCTAGTTGCGGACTTTCTAGCTGTAGAGTTTCTAGTTGTGGAGTTTCTAGTTGCAGAGTTTCTAGTTGTGGAGTTTCTAGTTGTGTAATTTGTAGTTGTGGAGTATCTAGTTGTGGCGTTCCAAGTTGTGGAGTTTCTAGTTGTGGAGTTTCTAGTTGTGGAGTTTCTAGTTGTTGAGTTTCTAGTTGCAGAGTTTCTAGTTGCAAAGTCTCAAGTTGTGGAGTTTCTAGTTGTGGAGTTTTTATTTGTGGAGTTTCTAGTCATGGAATTTCTAGTTGTGGAGTTTTAGTTGTGGAGTCTCTAGTTGTGGAGTTTCTAGTTGTGGAGTTTCTAGCTGTGGAGTTTCTAGTTGCGGAGTTTCTAGTTGCGGAGTTTGGAGTTGCGGAGTTTTCTAGTTGCGGAGTTTCTAGTTGCGGAGTTTCTAGTTGCGGAGTTTCAAGTTGTGGAGTTTCTACTTGTGAAGTTTCTAGTTGTGGAGTTTATAGTTGTGGAGTATCTAGTTGTGGAGTTTCAAGTTGTCAAGTTTCTCGTTGTGGATTTTGAAGTTGTAGAGTTCCTAGTTGCGGAGTGTCTAGTTGTGGAGTTTCTACTTGTGGAGTTTCTGGTTCTGGAGTTTCTAGTTGTGGAGTTTCTAGTTGTGAAGTCTGTAGTTGTGGAGTCTGTAGTTGTGAGGTTCTAGTTGTGGAGTGTAGTTGTGGAGTTTCTAGTTGCGGAGTTTCTAGCTGCAGTTCTAGTTGTGGAGTTTCTAGTTGTGGAATTAGTAGTTGTGGAGTATCTAATTGTGGTGTTTCATGTTGTGGAGTTTCTAGTTGTGGAGTTTCCAGCTGTGGAGTTTCCAGTTCTTGAGATTCCAGTTGCCGAGTGTCTAGTTGCGAAGTCTCAAGTTGCGGAGTTTCTAGCTGTGGAGTTTGTAGTTGCGGAGTCTCTAGTTGTGCAGTTTCTGGTTGTGGAGTTTCTAGTTGTGGAGTTTCTAGCTGTGGAATTTCTATTTGCGGAGTTTCTAGTTGCAGAGTTTCTAAATGCGGACTTTCTAGCTGTGGAGTTTCTAGTTGCGGAGTTTCTAGTTGTGGAGTTTCTAGTTGTCGAGTTTCTAGTTGCGAAGTTTCTAGTTGTGGAGTTTCTATTTGTTGAGTTTCTAGTTG
Source organism: Rhipicephalus microplus (assembly GCF_043290135.1). Classification (NCBI taxonomy): domain Eukaryota; kingdom Metazoa; phylum Arthropoda; class Arachnida; order Ixodida; family Ixodidae; genus Rhipicephalus; species Rhipicephalus microplus. The sequence continues at coordinate 16,831,705 of NC_134705.1, read as the reverse complement.
CCGAGTTTCTGGTTGGAAAGTCTCAAGTTGTGGAGTTTCTAGTTGTGGAGTTTCTATTCGTGGAGTTTCTAGTCAAGGAGTTTCTAGTTGTGGAGTTTTAGTTGTGAAGTGTCTAGTCGTGGAGTTTCAAGTTGCGAAGTTTTCTAGTTGTGGAGACTCTAGTTGTGGAATTTCTAGTTGCGAAGTGTCTAGTTGTAGAGTTTCTAGTTGTGGAGTTCCTAGTTGGAGTTTCTAGTTGGATTTTCTAGTTGGAGTTTTTAGTTTTCGAGTTTCTAGTGTTAGATTTTCTAGTTGCGGAGTTTCTAGTTGCGGAGTTTCTAGTTGTGTGGTTTCTAGTTGTTGAAATTCTAGCTGTGGAGTTTCTACTTATGGACTCTCTAGTCGTGGAGTTCTAGTTGTGCAGTTTCCATCTTAGGAGTTTTTAAATGCGAATTCTCCAGTTGTGCAGTCTCTAGTTGTGGAGTTTGTAGTAGTGAATATTCTAGTTGTGGAGTGTCTAGTTGTGGAGTTTCTTATTGTGGAGTTTCTAGTTGCGGAGTCTCTAGTTGTGAAGTTTCTAGTTGTGGATTTTCTAGTTGCGGATTTTCTAGTGCGGAGTTTCTAGTTGTGTAGTTTCTAGTTGGGGAGTTTGTACGCGAGTTTTTAGTTGTGGAGTTTCTAGTTGCGAAGTTTTCTAGTTGTGGAGACTCTATTTGTGGAGTTTCTAGTTGCGAAGTGTCTAGTTGTAGAGTTTCTAGTTGTGGAGTTTCTAGTTGGAGTTTATAGTTGGAGTTTTTAGTTTTCGAGTTTCTAGTTGTAGATTTTCTAGTTGCGGAGTTTCTAGTTGTGTGGTTTCAAGTTGTTGAAATTCTAGCTGTGGAGTTTCTACTTATGGACTCTCTAGTCGTGGAGTTCTAGTTGTGCAGTTTCCATCTTAGGAGTTTTTAAATGCGAATTCTCCAGTTGTGCAGTCTCTAGTTGTGGAGTTGGTAGTAGTGAATGTTCTAGTTGTAGAGTGTCTAGTTGTGGAGTTTCTAGTTGCGAAGTTTTCTAGTTGTGGAGACTCTAGTTGTGGAGTTTCAAGTTGTGGAGTTTCTAGTTGGAGTTTCTAGTTGGAGTTTTTAGTTTTCGAGTTTCTAGTTGTAGATTTTCTAGTTGCGGAGTTCCTAGTTGCGGAGTTTCTAGTTGTAGGGTTTCTAGTTGTTGAAATTCTAGCTGTGGAGTTTCTACTTATGGACTCTCTAGTCGTGGAGTTTCTAGCTGCGTAGTTTCTATCTGAGTAGTTTCAAAATGCGAAGTCTCCAGTTGTGCAGTCTCTAGTTGTGGAGTTTCTAGTAGTGAAGTTTCTAGTTGCGGAGTCTCTAGTTGTGAAGTTTCTAGTTGTGGATTTTCCAGTTGCGGAGTTTCTAGTTGCAGAGTTTCAAGTTGTGGAGTTTCTAGTTGCGGAGTCTCTAGTTGTGGAGTTTCTAGTTGCGGAGTTCCTAGCTGTGGAGTTTCAAGTTCTTGGGTTTCTAGTTGCCGAGTTTCTAGTTGCGAAGTCTCAAGTTGTGGAGTTTCTAGCTGTGAAGTTTCTAGTTGCGAAGTTTCTAGTTGTGGAGTTTGTAGTTGCAGAGTTTCAAGTTGTGGAGTTTCTAGTTGTGGAATTTGTACTTGTGGAGTATCTAGTTGTGGTGTTTCAAGTTGTGAAGTTTCTTGTTGTTGAGTTTTTAGTTGCGGAGTTTCTAGTTGTGGAGTTTCTAGTTGCGGAGTTTCTGGTTGTGTAGTTTCTAGTTGTGGAGTTTCTAGTTGTGGAGTCTGTAGTTGTGGAGTCTGTAGTTGTGGAGTTTCTAGTTGTGGAGTTTCTAGTTATTGAGTCTCTAGTTGTGGAGTTTCTAGTTGCGGAGTTTCTAGTTGCGGAATTTGTAGTTGTGGAATTTGTAGTTGTGGAGTATCTAGTTGTGATGTTTCAAGTTGTGGAGTTTCTTGTTGTGGAGTTTTTAGTTGCGGAGTTTCTAGCTGAAGAGTTTCTAGTTGCGGAGTTTCTGGTTGTGTAGTTTCTAGTTGTGGAGTTTTTAGTTGTGGATTTTCTAGTTGTGGAGTCTGAAGTTGTGGAGTCTGTAGTTGTGGAATCTCTAGTTTTGGAGTTCCCAGTTGCGGAGTTTCTACTTGCGGAGTTTCTAGTTGCGGAGTTTCTAGTTGTGGAATTTGTAGTTGTGGAGTATCTAGTTGTGGTGTTTCAAGTTGTGGAGTTTCTAGTTGTTGAATTTGTAGTTGTGGGGTATCTTATTGTGGTGTTTCAAGTTGTGGAGTTTCTAGTTGTGGAGTTTTTAGTTGCGGAGTTTCTAATTGTGGAGTTTCTAGTTGCGGAGTTTCTGGTTGTGGAGTTTCTAGTTGTGGAGTTTCTAGTTGTGGAGTCTGTAGTTGTGGAGTCTGTAGTTGAGGAGTTTCTAGTTGTGGAGTTTCTAGTTATGGAGTCTCTAGTTGTGGAGTTTCTAGTTGCGGAGTTTCTAGTTGCGGAGTTTCTAGTTGTGGAGTTTCTAGTTGCGGAATTTCTAGTTGTGGAGTCTCTAGTTGCGGAGTTTGTAGTTGCAGAGTTTCAAGTTGTGGAGTTTCTAGTTGTGGAATTTGTACTTGTGGAGTATCTAGTTGTGGTGTTTCAAGTTGTGAAGTTTCTTGTTGTTGAGTTTTTAGTTGCGGAGTTTCTAGTTGTGGAGTTTCTAGTTGCCGAGTTCTAGTTGCAAAGTCTCAAGTTGTGGAGTTTCTAGTTGTGGAGTTTTTATTTGTGGAGTTTCTCGTCAAGGAGTTTCTAGTTGTGGAGTCTCTAGTTGTGGAGTTTCTAGTTGTAGAGTTTCTAGCTGTGGAGTTTCTAGTTGCGGAGTTTCTAGTGGCGGAGTTTCTAGTTGCGGAGTTTTCTAGTTGCGGAGTTTCTAGTTGCGGAGTTTCTAGTTGTGCGGTTTCTAGTTGTTGAAACTCTAGCTGTGGAGTTTCAACTTATGGACTCTCTAGTCGTGGAGTTTATAGTTGTGTTGTTTCTATCTGAGGAGTTTCGAAATGTGAAGTTTCCAGTTGTGCAGTCTCTAGTTGTGGAGTTTATAGTTGTGGAGTTTCTAGTTGCGAAGTTTTCTAGTTGTGGAGACTCTAGTTGTGGAATTTCTAGTTGCGAAGTGTCTAGTTGTGGAGTTTCTAGTTGTGGAGTTTTTAGTTGGAGTTTCTAGTTGTAGTTTTTAGTTTTCGAGTTTCTAGTTGTAGATTTTCTAGTTGCAGAGTTCCTAGTTGCCGAGTGTCTAGTTGTGGGGTTTCTAGTTGTTGAAATTCTGGCTGTGGAGTTTCTACTTATGGACACTCTAGTCGTGGAGTTTCTATTTGTGTAGTTTCTATCTGAGGAGTTTCTAAATGTGAAGTCTCCAGTTGTGCAGTCTCCAGTTGTGCAGTCTCTAGTTGTGGAGCTTCTAGTTGTGGAGTTTCTTAATGTGGACTTTCTAGTTGCGGAGTCTCTAGTTGTGAAGTTTCTAGTCGTGGATTTTCAAGTTGCGGAGTTTCTAGTTGCAGAGTTTCTAGTTTTGTAGTTTCTAGTTGGGGAGTTTCTACTTGAGTTTTTTGTTGTGGAGTTTCTAGTTGCAGAATTTCGAGTTGTAGAGTTTGATTGATTGATATGTGGGGTTTAATGTCCCAAAACCACTATATTATTACGACGTGTATGTGCCGGATTGATAAGAGGGAATAGAAGTGTGGACTTGGGAAGAAGAAGATCTCTCGCCAGTTTTATCCGGTGCGGCCTCGCCATCCCAGCTTCCGTTCAATAAACTCCCGTACCCCTACTTCAGGCGTAACAGAGTGGTGGAGGTGCTGGGTACAGTATACGTCGACGAACCACGGAGCCACAGCTGTTCGAACTTCGCCGGAGCCGTCGTATTGCCGGTCTGCCACCGACACCAACTGCCATGGCCGAGAGCGAAGGTCACACCTTCTCAACCACACAAAGGTCAGTGCCAGCTGCACCTCGATATCACTATATGGAACCCCGCCCGTTTGCGGGAAGAGCAGGAGAAGATGTGGATGCGTGGCTGACACAGTACAAAAGGGTGAGCCGGTACAACTGCTGGGATGCCACCGACCAACTGGGAAGTGTCGCGCTGTTTCTCACGGAAACAGCTCTGATGTGGTACGAAAACCACGAAGATTCCTTAACAACGTGGGATCGTTTCACTGAAGAGCTCAAGAAATGCTTCGGCGACTCTGATTCAAAAAAGAAGAGCGCGGAGCGCACGTTGGCTCAAAGAGCTCAGACTCCTGGAGAAACGTGTACCACCTACATCGAGGAGGTCCTGATGCTCTGCAAGATCATAGACCCGTACATGACTGAAGAGGACATGGTCGGCCACCTTCTGAAGGGTATAGTAGAGGACGTCTACAACTTTTTGATAGGCAGGGAAGACCTCACTTCCGTCTCCGCCGTCCAACGCCACTGCCGTACTTTTGAGAAGCTAAAGACCCGTCGTATTGCCCCGAAATTTGGTAGGCTGGCAAATGTAACAACGGTCGCCAGCGTCGACGTGAGCCCGCCCGCCGACCTTGCCGCCACTATCCGGACAATAGTGCGGGAAGAACTACAGCGACAAGACACACTGTTCCACGACACCATCCGTCATACGCCTACCTCTTCATCCTACTACCCGGCCCCGTCAGCTCCTCTGCCACCATCAGTATGTGTGACAGACGTTCGCGAAGCTAGGGCTTCGTGGCCACGCCGAGACTCATTCCCGTCTGACCAGCGGTATGACCAACGTCTTCGTCCCGGCCCCGCCCCACAGAGGCGCGCAGCTCCCGTTCAGCAATCTGCTCCACCCCGTTCGGTTAGGCGACCCTACACAGCCCAGCGCTCTCAGCAGTGGTTCGGCGAGCGACCCCTACCCATCTGCTACAACTGTGGCGTCGAAGGCCACATTGCCAGGTACTGTAACTACCGGCAGCCGCCGAGGTACGACTGCCCACCGAGATCCCACCTGTCCGACTTTGCACAAGCACCAACGTTCCCTGGAAGCGCATCTTACGAGACACCAAGGCCGCTGCGAAACCGTTCTCCAGCCTCTGACCGCAGTCTGACACCCCCGCCAGCCCCTCGCTCCAATCGGTCGCCGTCTCCTAGGCGCCGCTACCCTTCGCCGCCTCCGGAAAACTAGGCAGCGCGGCCGCTGGGGGTGAGGTCGCTGGTGATTCGCTGCAAGAAGAGATACCTCCACCGGTGCTTATGTTTAAAAACAAAGTGCAAGTTTTTGTTGATGGTGTACATACGATGGCTTTGGTGGACACTGGAGCCGCTGTGTCGATCATGAGTGCTGCGTTCAAAGCTCGTTTGGGAAGAAAGGTGACCTTTTTGTTGGAGAAAGCGATAACGTTCTGTGGCGTGGGCGGCAACTCGTTGTGTCCGATTGGTGTTTGTACCGCGGCAGTGTTACTGAGTGATCAAGTGTTTGTGACAGAATTCACGGTTCTTCCGCGGAGCACTCATGACATCATTCTAGGCATAGATTTCTTGCGAATGTGCGGAGCCACTGTAGACTGTCGAAATGGCGAAGTTATCATAAGTGACGCTGTTCCTCATGGACTTATCGAGAATTCGGGTACGGAAAGCGGTGCGCTCCGAGTCTATGAAGATACCGTTATCCCGGCCTTCTGTGCTGTGCGCGTTCCAGTAGCTTCTTCGCATATTAACGACAATAAGACCAGTTTCGATGCGCTAGTGGAGCCTTTCCATCTAAGTTGTATAAAGAAGAACACGTTGGTACCCCACAGCATAGTTTCAGTGAGTGAAGGTCGTTCAGACCTTTGGACAACGAATTATTCAAACGAACCGGTGCTGCTACCAGGAGGACTTAAGCTAGCGTCGTTTAAAGAATACTCGCCAACAACAGTAGCTGTCCTCAGTGACGTTCGACGGGATGAACAAGTGACCGCCTGCTCAGACAGTTCGAAAGTTTTACCTATGGTTGATAAGGCGCTGACTGCCGACAAGCGCAGAATGCTTGTGGACGTTTTGTTAAAGTACTTGCAAGTTTTTGATTTCTCCCAGAGTGACCATACGCCTTCCATTCCTCCATTTCGTATACGCCATAGGATAAATACAGAAACAGCACAGCCAATCCGACAAAAACCGTACCGAGTATCGCCGTCCGAGCGCAAGATAATAGACAATCAAGTGCGTGAAATGCTCCAAAAGGGCATCATTCAAGAATCATCGAGCCCTTGGGCAGCTCCTGTGATCCTTGTGAAAAAGAAAGACGGTACCTGGAGATTTTGTGTCGACTATCGCCGTTTGAACTCCATCACGAAGAAAGATGTTTATCCTCTTCCACGAATTGATGACGCCTTGGAATGTCTCCATTCGGCGTCATACTTCTCGTCTATCGATTTACGTTCAGGCTACTGGCAGATTCCCATGCATCCAGCGGACAAGGAAAAGACTGCTTTCATAACTCCAGACGGACTTTATGAATTTAACGTGATGCCGTTTGGATTATGTAATGCTCCTGCCACATTCGAAAGGTTCATGGATACCATTCTGCGTGGCCTAAAATGGAATGTCTGTATGTGCTACCTAGATGACATCGTGATCTTTGGGCGCACATTTCGTGAGCACAACGAACGCGTGGACATTGTTCTGGAATGCATTAGAAACGCTGGCCTTGTACTTAATTCGAAGAAGTGTCATTTCGGCGAGCGACAAACCTTAGTACTTGGGCACCTTGTGAACAAAGATGGGATCAGGCCTGACCCGAGCAAGACAGCAGCTGTGAAAGCGTGCAAACCACCTCGCTCAACGAAAGAGCTTCGCAGCTTCCTAGGCCTGTGCTCGTACTTTCGCCGATTTATTCCTGCATTCGCCGACGTTGCCTTCCCCTTGACCAATCTGCTACGTCAAGGTACTAGCTTTGAATGGACACATGACTGTGAGACGTCTTTCAACCAACTCAAGTTCTTACTCACATCGCAGCCCATTCTCCGGCACTTCGACCCTTCGGCGCCGACCGAAGTTCATACTGACGCCAGTGGCATTGGCATAGGTGCAGTTCTAGTACAACGACACAGTGGAAAGGAACATGTCATTGCGTATGCCAGCAGAACTTTAAGTAAACCAGAACGGAATTACACAGTGACTGAGCAAGAATGTTTGGCACTCGTCTTCGCTGTACAGCGATTCCGTTCATACCTGTACGGTCGCCCCTTTCAAGTGGTCACAGACCATCATTCCTTGTGCTGGCTTGTAAGCCTCCGAGACCCATCTGGCCGCCTGGCACGCTGGGCCCTCCGCTTGCAAGAGTATGACTTCACGGTGTCATACAAGAGTGGCAGGAAGCACGCTGACGCTGACTGCCTTTCGCGGATGCCGCTTACTACAACACTTTGCGATGCCGACAATTTCGATCACCTAATTGCGTCAGTGACTCCAGTATTCCCGGACAAGACCACCTTTGAAAATGAACAGCGGAAGGATGTCAGCTTGGAGCCATTATTTGCTGAAGCACGAGCGTCCACTTTGGCCGGACGCTTTTGCGTTCGTGAAGGATTACTTTACAAGAGGACCTTCTCGGCCACGGGTTCCCGCTTCTTGCTGGTGGTGCCACACACACTCCGTTCCTCCATCCTGCGCGCCATGCACGACGACGCAACTTCGGGTCACCTGGGAATGACGCGAACACTCCTTCGTACACAGGAGCGATTTTACTGGCCACGCATGCGCCAGTCAGTTGAGCAGTACGTGGCCAGTTGCACTCAATGCCAGACGCACAAATCAGTCACGACTGCTCCGGCTGGACTTCTACAGCCTGTGACGCCTCCCAGCACTCCCTTTGAGCAAGTTGGCATTGACCTCGTGGGCCCTTTTCCACGCTCGGCAAAAGGCAACCGTTGGATTGTAGTGTGCGCCGATTACCTGACCCGCTACTGCGAAACGGCCGCCCTGCCATCTGCGACTGCTGGCGAAGTATCCTCCTTTCTCCTGCACTCTATCATACTGCGCCACGGACCTCCTCGCGTCATAATAAGCGACCGCGGCCGTCAGTTTACGGCAGACGTTGTTGAGGAACTGCTCCGTATGTGTGGCTCGGAACTTCGTCATTCGACACCTTACCATCCACAGACGAATGGCCTTACTGAACGAACGAACCGGACACTGGTGAATATGCTTTCAATGTACGTGGCGTCCAATCACAAGAACTGGGACGACGTCTTACCGTTCATCACGTATGCCTTCAACACTGCCCAACACGAAACCACCGGCCACAGCCCTTTCTTCCTTCTTTACGTTCGACCCCCTCGTTATACCCTGGACACTATCTTTTCGTTTTATGACAATGACGATCCTTCATTAGCTGAAACACTATGCCTTGCAGAAGAAACTCGGCGTCTTGCCCGCCTGCGTACTATAGCATCGCAAGACCGCTCAAAGCTCCGCTACGACAGCAAACACCGCCACGTCACATATGAACCGGGAGACCTTGTAATGGTGTGGAAGCCTATCCGCAAGCGTGGCTTGTCCACAAAACTTCTCGCCCACTACACTGGCCCATTCGTTGTCCTTGAGCGCCTCAGTGCAGTAGATTATAAAATAGCACGACTGACAGCTAGTGGGAGACGATCAACCAAGACCGAGGTTACCCATGTGGCTCGCCTCAAAGCTTTTAGACTGCGGGACGATGCATGAAACGCGCGGTGCGCTTCGTCTGCGAAGGGGGAAATATTACGACGTGTATGTGCCGGATTGATAAGAGGGAATAGAAGTGTGGACTTGGGAAGAAGAAGATCTCTCGCCAGTTTTATCCGGTGCGGCCTCGCCATCCCAGCTTCCGTTCAATAAACTCCCGTACCCCTACTTCAGGCGTAACAATATGATTATGAGAGACGCCGTAGTGAAGGGCCTTGGAAATTTAGACCACCTGGGGTTCTTTAACGTGCACCCAAATCTGAGTACACGGGCCTACAACATTACCGCCTCCATCGTAAATACAGCCGCCGCAGCCGAAATTCAAACCCGCGCCCTGCGGGTCAGCAGCTGAGTACCTTAGCCACTAGACCACCGCAGCGGGGCAGAGTTGCAGAGTTTCAAGTGGTGGAGTTTCTAGTTGCTGAGGCTCTAGTTGTGGAGTTTCTAGTTGCGGAGTTTCTAGCTGTGGAGTTTCCAGTTGTGGAGTTTCTAGCTGTGGAGTTTCCAGTTCCTGAGTTTCTAGTTGCGAAGTTTCTAGTTGCGAAGTTTCTAGTTGCAGAGTTTCTAGTTGTGGAGTTTCTAGTTGTGGAATTTGTAGTTGTGGAGTATCTAGTTGTGGTGTTTCAAGTTGTGGAGTTTCTTGTTAAGAATTTTTAGTTGCAGAGTTTCTAGTTGTGGAGTTTCTAGTTGCGGAGTTTCTAGTTGTGGAATTCGTAGTTGTGGAGTATCTAGTTGTTGTTTTTCAAGTTGTGGAGTTTATAGTTGTGGAGTTTATAGTTGTGGAGTTTTTAGTTGCGGAGTTTCTAGTTATTGAGTTTCTAGTTGCGGAGTTTCTGGTTGTGGAGTTTCAAGTTGTGAATTTTCTCGTTGTGGATTTTGAAGTTGTAGAGTTCCTAGTTGCGGAGTGTCTAGTTGTGGAGTTCATAGTTGTGGAGTTTCTAGCTGTGGAATTTCTAGTTGCAGAGTTTCTAGTTGCAGAGTTTCTAGTTGCGGACTTTCTAGCTGTGGAGTTTCTAGTTGCGGAGTTTCTAGTTGCGGAGTTTCTAGTTGTGGAGTTTCTAGTTGTGGAATTTGTAGTTGTAGAGTATCTAGTTGTGGACTTTCTAGCTGTAGAGTTTCTAGTTGTGGAGTTTCTAGTTGCAGAGTTTCTAGTTGTGAAGTTTCTAGTTGTGGAGTTTATAGTTGCGGAGTTTCTAGTTGTGGAGTTTCTAGTTGTGGAGTTTTTAGTTGTGGATTTTCTAGTGTAGTCTGAAGTTGTGGAGTCTGTAGTTGTGGAGTTTCCAGTTGTGGAATCTCTAGTTGTGGAGTTCCTAGTTGCGGAGTTTCTACTTGCGGAGTTTCTAGTTGCAGAGTTTCTGGTTGTGTAGTTTCTAGTTGTGGAGTTTTTAGTTGTGGATTTTCTAGTTGTGGAGTCTGAAGTTGTGGAGTCTGTAGTTGTGGAATCTCTAGTTTTGGAGTTCCCAGTTGCGGAGTTTCTACTTGCGGAGTTTCTAGTTGCGGAGTTTCTAGTTGTGGAATTTGTAGTTGTGGAGTATCTAGTTGTGGTGTTTCAAGTTGTGGAGTTTCTAGTTGTCGAGTTTCTAGCTGTGGAGTTTCCAGTTCTTGAGTTTCTAGTTGCCGAGTTTCTGGTTGCGAAGTCTCAAGTTGTGGAGTTTCTTGCTGTGAAGTTTCTAGTTGCGAAGTTTCTGGTTGCAGAGTTTCTAGTTGCAGAGTTTCTAGTTGTGGAGTTTCTAGTTGTTGAATTTGTAGTTGTGGGGTATCTTATTGTGGTGTTTCAAGTTGTGGAGTTTCTAGTTGTGGAGTTTTTAGTTGCGGAGTTTCTAATTGTGGAGTTTCTAGTTGCGGAGTTTCTGGTTGTGGAGTTTCTAGTTGTGGAGTTTGTAGTTGTGGAGTATCTAGTTGTGGTGTTTCAAGTTGTGGAGTTTCTTGTTAAGAACTTTTAGTTGCGGAGTTTCTAGTTGTGGAGTTTCTAGTTGCGGAGTTTCTAGTTGTGGAGTCTGTAGTTGTGAAGTCTGTAGTTGTGGAGTTTCTAGTTGTGGAGTTTCTAGTTATGGAGTCTCTAGTTGTGTAGTTTCTAGTTGCGGAGTTTCTAGTTGCGGAGTTTCTAGTTGTGAAGTTTCTAGTTGTGGAATTAGTAGAGTTGGAGTATCTAGTTGTGGACTTTCTAGCTGTAGAGTTTCTAGTTGTGGACTTTCTAGTTGCAGAGTTTCTAGTTGTGAAGTTTCTAGTGTTGGAGTTTATAGTTGCGGAGTTTCTAGTTGTGAAGTTTCTAGTTGCGGAGTTTCTAGTAGCGGAGTTTCTAGTTGCGGAGTTTCTGGTTGTGGAGTTTCTAGTTGTGGAGTTTCTAGTTGTGAAGTCTGTAGTCGCGGAGTTTCTAGTTGTGGAGTTTCTAGTTGTGGAGTTTCTAGTTGTGGAATTTGTAGGTGTTGAGTATCTAGTTGTGGTGTTTCAAGTTGTGGAGTTTCTAGTTGTGGAGTTTCTAGTTGCGGAGTTTCTAGTTGCAGAGTTTCTATTTGCGGAGTTTCTAGTTGTGGAGTTTCTAGTTGTGGAATTTGTAGAGTTGGAGTATCTAGTTGTGGACTTTCTAGCTGTAGAGTTTCTAGTTGTGGACTTTCTAGTTGCAGAGTTTCTAGTTGTGAAGTTTCTAGTGTTGGAGTTTATAGTTGCGGAGTTTCTAGTTGTGGAGTTTCTAGTTGCGGAGTTTCTAGTAGCGGAGTTTCTAGTTGCGGAGTTTCTGGTTGTGGAGTTTCTAGTTGTGGAGTTTCTAGTTGTGAAGTCTGTAGTCGCGGAGTTTCTAGTTGTGGAGTTTCTAGTTGTGGAATTTGTAGGTGTTGAGTATCTAGTTGTGGTGTTTCAAGTTGTGGAGTTTCTAGTTGTGGAGTTTCTAGCTATGGAGTTTCCAGTTCTTGAGTTTCTAGTGGCCGAATATCTAGTTGTGAAGTCTCAAGTTGTTGAGTTTCTAGTTGTGGAGTTTCTAGCTGGGGAGTTTCCAGTTCTTGAGCTTCTAGTTGCCGAGTTTCTAGTTGCGAAGTCTCAAGTTGTGGAGTTTCTAGCTGTGAAGTTTCTAGTTGAGAAGTTTCTAGTTGCGGAGTTTCTAGTTGCAGAGTTTATAGTTGTGGAGTTTCTAGTTGTGAAATTTGTAGTTGTGGAGTATCTAGTTGTTGTTTTTCAAGTTGTGGAGTTTATAGTTGTGGAGTTTATAGTTGTGGAGTTTTTAGTTGCGGAGTTTCTAGTTATTGAGTTTCTAGTTGCGGAGTTTCTGGTTGTGGAGTTTCAAGTTGTGAAGTTTCTCGTTGTGGATTTTGAAGTTGTAGAGTTCCTAGTTGCGGAGTGTCTAGTTGTGGAGTTCATAGTTCTGGAGTTTCTAGCTGTGGAATTTCTAGTTGCAGAGTTTCTAGTTGCAGAGTTTCTAGTTGCGGACTTTCTAGCTGTGGAGTTTCTAGTTGCGGAGTTTCTAGTTGCGGAGTTTCTAGTTGTGGAGTTTCTAGTTGTGGAATTTGTAGTTGTAGAGTATCTAGTTGTGGACTTTCTAGCTGTAGAGTTTCTAGTTGTGGAGTTTCTAGTTGCAGAGTTTCTAGTTGTGAAGTTTCTAGTTGTGGAGTTTATAGTTGCGGAGTTTCTAGTTGTGGAGTTTCTAGTTGTGGAGTTTTTAATTGTGGATTTTCTAGTGTAGTCTGAAGTTGTGGAGTCTGTAGTTGTGGAGTTTCTAGTTGTGGAATCTCTAGTTGTGGAGTTCCTAGTTGCGGAGTTTCTACTTGCGGAGTTTCTAGTTGCAGAGTTTCTGGTTGTGTAGTTTCTAGTTGTGGAGTTTTTAGTTGTGGATTTTCTAGTTGTGGAGTCTGAAGTTGTGGAGTCTGTAGTTGTGGAATCTCTAGTTTTGGAGTTCCCAGTTGCGGAGTTTCTACTTGCGGAGTTTCTAGTTGCGGAGTTTCTAGTTGTGGAATTTGTAGTTGTGGAGTATCTAGTTGTGGTGTTTCAAGTTGTGGAGTTTCTAGTTGTCGAGTTTCTAGCTGTGGAGTTTCCAGTTCTTGAGTTTCTAGTTGCCGAGTTTCTAGTTGCGAAGTCTCAAGTTGTGGAGTTTCTTGCTGTGAAGTTTCTAGTTGCGAAGTTTCTGGTTGCAGAGTTTCTAGTTGCAGAGTTTCTAGTTGTGGAGTTTCTAGTTGTTGAATTTGTAGTTGTGGGGTATCTTATTGTGGTGTTTCAAGTTGTGGAGTTTCTAGTTGTGGAGTTTTTAGTTGCGGAGTTTCTAATTGTGGAGTTTCTAGTTGCGGAGTTTCTGGTTGTGGAGTTTCTAGTTGTGGAGTTTGTAGTTGTGGAGTATCTAGTTGTGGTGTTTCAAGTTGTGGAGTTTCTTGTTAAGAACTTTTAGTTGCGGAGTTTCTAGTTGTGGAGTTTCTAGTTGCGGAGTTTCTAGTTGTGGAGTCTGTAGTTGTGAAGTCTGTAGTTGTGGAGTTTCTAGTTGTGGAGTTTCTAGTTATGGAGTCTCTAGTTGTGTAGTTTCTAGTTGCGGAGTTTCTAGTTGCGGAGTTTCTAGTTGTGGAGTTTCTAGTTGTAGAATTTGTAGAGTTGGAGTATCTAGTTGTGGACTTTCTAGCTGTAGAGTTTCTAGTTGTGGACTTTCTAGTTGCAGAGTTTCTAGTTGTGAAGTTTCTAGTGTTGGAGTTTATAGTTGCGGAGTTTCTAGTTGTGAAGTTTCTAGTTGCGGAGTTTCTAGTAGCGCAGTTTCTAGTTGCGGAGTTTCTGGTTGTGGAGTTTCTAGTTGTGGAGTTTCTAGTTGTGAAGTCTGTAGTCGCGGAGTTTCTAGTTGTGGAGTTTCTAGTTGTGGAATTTGTAGGTGTGGAGTATCTAGTTGTAGTGTTTCAAGTTGTGGAGTTTCTAGTTGTGGAGTTTCTAGCTATGGAGTTTCCAGTTCTTGAGTTTCTAGTGGCCGAATATTTAGTTGTGAAGTCTCAAGTTGTGGAGTTTCTAGTTGTGGAGTTTCTAGCTGGGGAGTTTCCAGTTCTTGAGCTTCTGGTTGCCGAGTTTCTAGTTGCGAAGTCTCAAGTTGTGGAGTTTCTAGCTGTGAAGTTTCTAGTTGCGAAGTTTCTAGTTGCGGAGTTTCTAGTTGCAGAGTTTATAGTTGTGGAGTTTCTAGTTGTGAAATTTGTAGTTGTGGAGTATCTAGTTGTTGTTTTTCAAGTTGTGGAGTTTATAATGTGGATTTTATAGTTGTGGAGTTTTTAGTTGCGGAGTTTCTAGTTATTGAGTTTCTAGTTGCGGAGTTTCTGGTTGTGGAGTTTCAAGTTGTGAAGTTTCTCGTTGTGGATTTTGAAGTTGTAGAGTTCCTAGTTGCGGAGTGTCTAGTTGTGGAGTTCATAGTTGTGGAGTTTCTAGCTGTGGAATTTCTAGTTGCAGAGTTTCTAGTTGCAGAGTTTCTAGTTGCGGACTTTCTAGCTGTGGAGTTTCTAGTTGCGGAGTTTCTAGTTGCGGAGTTTCTAGTTGTGGAGTTTCTAGTTGTGGAATTTGTAGTTGTAGAGTATCTAGTTGTGGACTTTCTAGCTGTAGAGTTTCTAGTTGTGGAGTTTCTAGTTGCAGAGTTTCTAGTTGTGAAGTTTCTAGTTGTGGAGTTTATAGTTGCGGAGTTTCTAGTTGTGGAGTTTCTAGTTGTGGAGTTTCTGGTTGTGGAGTTTCTAGTTGTGGAGTTTCTAGTTGTGAAGTCTGTAGTCGCGGAGTTTCTAGTTGTGGAGTTTCTAGTTGTGGAGTTTCTAGTTGTGGAATTTGTAGGTGTTGAGTATCTAGTTGTGGTGTTTCAAGTTGTGGAGTTTCTAGTTGTGGAGTTTCTAGTTGCGGAGTTTCTAGTTGCAGAGTTTCTATTTGCGGAGTTTCTAGTTGTGGAGTTTCTAGTTGTGGAATTTGTAGAGTTGGAGTATCTAGTTGTGGACTTTCTAGCTGTAGAGTTTCTAGTTGTGGACTTTCTAGTTGCAGAGTTTCTAGTTGTGAAGTTTCTAGTGTTGGAGTTTATAGTTGCGGAGTTTCTAGTTGTGGGGTTTCTAGTTGCGGAGTTTCTAGTAGCGGAGTTTCTAGTTGCGGAGTTTCTGGTTGTGGAGTTTCTAGTTGTGGAGTTTCTAGTTGTGAAGTCTGTAGTCGCGGAGTTTCTAGTTGTGGAGTTTCTAGTTGTGGAATTTGTAGGTGTTGAGTATCTAGTTGTGGTGTTTCAAGTTGTGGAGTTTCTAGTTGTGGAGTTTCTAGCTATGGAGTTTCCAGTTCTTGAGTTTCTAGTGGCCGAATATCTAGTTGTGAAGTCTCAAGTTGTTGAGTTTCTAGTTGTGGAGTTTCTAGCTGGGGAGTTTCCAGTTCTTGAGCTTCTAGTTGCCGAGTTTCTAGTTGCGAAGTCTCAAGTTGTGGAGTTTCTAGCTGTGAAGTTTCTAGTTGAGAAGTTTCTAGTTGCGGAGTTTCTAGTTGCAGAGTTTATAGTTGTGGAGTTTCTAGTTGTGAAATTTGTAGTTGTGGAGTATCTAGTTGTTGTTTTTCAAGTTGTGGAGTTTATAGTTGTGGAGTTTATAGTTGTGGAGTTTTTAGTTGCGGAGTTTCTAGTTATTGAGTTTCTAGTTGCGGAGTTTCTGGTTGTGGAGTTTCAAGTTGTGAAGTTTCTCGTTGTGGATTTTGAAGTTGTAGAGTTCCTAGTTGCGGAGTGTCTAGTTGTGGAGTTCATAGTTCTGGAGTTTCTAGCTGTGGAATTTCTAGTTGCAGAGTTTCTAGTTGCAGAGTTTCTAGTTGCGGACTTTCTAGCTGTGGAGTTTCTAGTTGCGGAGTTTCTAGTTGCGGAGTTTCTAGTTGTGGAGTTTCTAGTTGTGGAATTTGTAGTTGTAGAGTATCTAGTTGTGGACTTTCTAGCTGTAGAGTTTCTAGTTGTGGAGTTTCTAGTTGCAGAGTTTCTAGTTGTGAAGTTTCTAGTTGTGGAGTTTATAGTTGCGGAGTTTCTAGTTGTGGAGTTTCTAGTTGTGGAGTTTTTAATTGTGGATTTTCTAGTGTAGTCTGAAGTTGTGGAGTCTGTAGTTGTGGAGTTTCTAGTTGTGGAATCTCTAGTTGTGGAGTTCCTAGTTGCGGAGTTTCTACTTGCGGAGTTTCTAGTTGCAGAGTTTCTGGTTGTGTAGTTTCTAGTTGTGGAGTTTTTAGTTGTGGATTTTCTAGTTGTGGAGTCTGAAGTTGTGGAGTCTGTAGTTGTGGAATCTCTAGTTTTGGAGTTCCCAGTTGCGGAGTTTCTACTTGCGGAGTTTCTAGTTGCGGAGTTTCTAGTTGTGGAATTTGTAGTTGCGGAGTATCTAGTTGTGGTGTTTCAAGTTGTGGAGTTTCTAGTTGTCGAGTTTCTAGCTGTGGAGTTTCCAGTTCTTGAGTTTCTAGTTGCCGAGTTTCTAGTTGCGAAGTCTCAAGTTGTGGAGTTTCTTGCTGTGAAGTTTCTAGTTGCGAAGTTTCTGGTTGCAGAGTTTCTAGTTGCAGAGTTTCTAGTTGTGGAGTTTCTAGTTGTTGAATTTGTAGTTGTGGGGTATCTTATTGTGGTGTTTCAAGTTGTGGAGTTTCTAGTTGTGGAGTTTTTAGTTGCGGAGTTTCTAATTGTGGAGTTTCTAGTTGCGGAGTTTCTGGTTGTGGAGTTTCTAGTTGTGGAGTTTGTAGTTGTGGAGTATCTAGTTGTGGTGTTTCAAGTTGTGGAGTTTCTAGTTGTGGAGTTTTTAGTTGCGGAGTTTCTAGTTGTGAAGTCTGTAGTCGCGGAGTTTCTAGTTGTGGAGTTTCTAGTTGTGGAGTTTCTAGTTGTGGAATTTGTAGGTGTTGAGTATCTAGTTGTGGTGTTTCAAGTTGTGGAGTTTCTAGTTGCGAAGTCTCAAGTTGTGGAGTTTCTTGCTGTGAAGTTTCTAGTTGCGAAGTTTCTGGTTGCAGAGTTTCTAGTTGCAGAGTTTCTAGTTGTGGAGTTTCTAGTTGTTGAATTTGTAGTTGTGGGGTATCTTATTGTGGTGTTTCAAGTTGTGGAGTTTCTAGTTGTGGAGTTTTTAGTTGCGAAGTTTCTGGTTGCAGAGTTTCAAGTTGCAGAGTTTCTAGTTGTGGAGTTTCTAGTTGTTGAATTTGTAGTTGTGGGGTATCTTATTGTGGTGTTTCAAGTTGTGGAGTTTCTAGTTGTGGAGTTTTTAGTTGCGGAGTTTCTAGTTGTGAAGTCTGTAGTCGCGGAGTTTCTAGTTGTGGAGTTTCTAGTTGTGGAGTTTCTAGTTGTGGAATTTGTAGGTGTTGAGTATCTAGTTGTGGTGTTTCAAGTTGTGGAGTTTCTAGTTGTGGAGTTTCTAGTTGCGGAGTTTCTAGTTGCAGAGTTTCTATTTGCGGAGTTTCTAGTTGTGGAGTTTCTAGTTGTGGAATTTGTAGAGTTGGAGTATCTAGTTGTGGACTTTCTAGCTGTAGAGTTTCTAGTTGTGGACTTTCTAGTTGCAGAGTTTCTAGTTGTGAAGTTTCTAGTGTTGGAGTTTATAGTTGCGGAGTTTCTAGTTGTGGGGTTTCTAGTTGCGGAGTTTCTAGTAGCGGAGTTTCTAGTTGCGGAGTTTCTGGTTGTGGAGTTTCTAGTTGTGGAGTTTCTAGTTGTGAAGTCTGTAGTCGCGGAGTTTCTAGTTGTGGAGTTTCTAGTTGTGGAATTTGTAGGTGTTGAGTATCTAGTTGTGGTGTTTCAAGTTGTGGAGTTTCTAGTTGTGGAGTTTCTAGCTATGGAGTTTCCAGTTCTTGAGTTTCTAGTGGCCGAATATCTAGTTGTGAAGTCTCAAGTTGTTGAGTTTCTAGTTGTGGAGTTTCTAGCTGGGGAGTTTCCAGTTCTTGAGCTTCTAGTTGCCGAGTTTCTAGTTGCGAAGTCTCAAGTTGTGGAGTTTCTAGCTGTGAAGTTTCTAGTTGAGAAGTTTCTAGTTGCGGAGTTTCTAGTTGCAGAGTTTATAGTTGTGGAGTTTCTAGTTGTGAAATTTGTAGTTGTGGAGTATCTAGTTGTTGTTTTTCAAGTTGTGGAGTTTATAGTTGTGGAGTTTATAGTTGTGGAGTTTTTAGTTGCGGAGTTTCTAGTTATTGAGTTTCTAGTTGCGGAGTTTCTGGTTGTGGAGTTTCAAGTTGTGAAGTTTCTCGTTGTGGATTTTGAAGTTGTAGAGTTCCTAGTTGCGGAGTGTCTAGTTGTGGAGTTCATAGTTCTGGAGTTTCTAGCTGTGGAATTTCTAGTTGCAGAGTTTCTAGTTGCAGAGTTTCTAGTTGCGGACTTTCTAGCTGTGGAGTTTCTAGTTGCGGAGTTTCTAGTTGCGGAGTTTCTAGTTGTGGAGTTTCTAGTTGTGGAATTTGTAGTTGTAGAGTATCTAGTTGTGGACTTTCTAGCTGTAGAGTTTCTAGTTGTGGAGTTTCTAGTTGCAGAGTTTCTAGTTGTGAAGTTTCTAGTTGTGGAGTTTATAGTTGCGGAGTTTCTAGTTGTGGAGTTTCTAGTTGTGGAGTTTTTAATTGTGGATTTTCTAGTGTAGTCTGAAGTTGTGGAGTCTGTAGTTGTGGAGTTTCTAGTTGTGGAATCTCTAGTTGTGGAGTTCCTAGTTGCGGAGTTTCTACTTGCGGAGTTTCTAGTTGCAGAGTTTCTGGTTGTGTAGTTTCTAGTTGTGGAGTTTTTAGTTGTGGATTTTCTAGTTGTGGAGTCTGAAGTTGTGGAGTCTGTAGTTGTGGAATCTCTAGTTTTGGAGTTCCCAGTTGCGGAGTTTCTACTTGCGGAGTTTCTAGTTGCGGAGTTTCTAGTTGTGGAATTTGTAGTTGCGGAGTATCTAGTTGTGGTGTTTCAAGTTGTGGAGTTTCTAGTTGTCGAGTTTCTAGCTGTGGAGTTTCCAGTTCTTGAGTTTCTAGTTGCCGAGTTTCTAGTTGCGAAGTCTCAAGTTGTGGAGTTTCTTGCTGTGAAGTTTCTAGTTGCGAAGTTTCTGGTTGCAGAGTTTCTAGTTGCAGAGTTTCTAGTTGTGGAGTTTCTAGTTGTTGAATTTGTAGTTGTGGGGTATCTTATTGTGGTGTTTCAAGTTGTGGAGTTTCTAGTTGTGGAGTTTTTAGTTGCGGAGTTTCTAATTGTGGAGTTTCTAGTTGCGGAGTTTCTGGTTGTGGAGTTTCTAGTTGTGGAGTTTGTAGTTGTGGAGTATCTAGTTGTGGTGTTTCAAGTTGTGGAGTTTCTTGTTAAGAACTTTTAGTTGCGGAGTTTCTAGTTGTGGAGTTTCTAGTTGCGGAGTTTCTAGTTGTGGAGTCTGTAGTTGTGAAGTCTGTAGTTGTGGAGTTTCTAGTTGTGGAGTTTCTAGTTATGGAGTCTCTAGTTGTGTAGTTTCTAGTTGCGGAGTTTCTAGTTGCGGAGTTTCTAGTTGTGGAGTTTCTAGTTGTGGAATTTGTAGAGTTGGAGTATCTAGTTGTGGACTTTCTAGCTGTGGAGTTTCCAGTTCTTGAGCTTCTGGTAGCCGAGTTTCTAGTTGCGAAGTCTCAAGTTGTGGAGTTTCTAGCTGTGAAGTTTCTAGTTGCGAAGTTTCTAGTTGCGGAGTTTCTAGTTGCAGAGTTTATAGTTGTGGAGTTTCTAGTTGTGAAATTTGTAGTTGTGGAGTATCTAGTTGTTGTTTTTCAAGTTGTGGAGTTTATAATGTGGATTTTATAGTTGTGGAGTTTTTAGTTGCGGAGTTTCTAGTTATTGAGTTTCTAGTTGCGGAGTTTCTGGTTGTGGAGTTTCAAGTTGTGAAGTTTCTCGTTGTGGATTTTGAAGTTGTAGAGTTCCTAGTTGCGGAGTGTCTAGTTGTGGAGTTCATAGTTGTGGAGTTTCTAGCTGTGGAATTTCTAGTTGCAGAGTTTCTAGTTGCAGAGTTTCTAGTTGCGGACTTTCTAGCTGTGGAGTTTCTAGTTGCGGAGTTTCTAGTTGCGGAGTTTCTAGTTGTGGAGTTTCTAGTTGTGGAATTTGCAGTTGTAGAGTATCTAGTTGTGGACTTTCTAGCTGTAGAGTTTCTAGTTGTGGAGTTTCTAGTTGCAGAGTTTCTAGTTGTGAAGTTTCTAGTTGTGGAGTTTATAGTTGCGGAGTTTCTAGTTGTGGAGTTTCTAGTTGTGGAGTTTCTGGTTGTGGAGTTTCTAGTTGTGGAGTTTCTAGTTGTGAAGTCTGTAGTCGCGGAGTTTCTAGTTGTGGAGTTTCTAGTTGTGGAATTTGTAGGTGTTGAGTATCTAGTTGTGGTGTTTCAAGTTGTGGAGTTTCTAGTTGTGGAGTTTCTAGTTGCGGAGTTTCTAGTTGCAGAGTTTCTATTTGCGGAGTTTCTAGTTGTGGAGTTTCTAGTTGTGGAATTTGTAGAGTTGGAGTATCTAGTTGTGGACTTTCTAGCTGTAGAGTTTCTAGTTGTGGACTTTCTAGTTGCAGAGTTTCTAGTTGTGAAGTTTCTAGTGTTGGAGTTTATAGTTGCGGAGTTTCTAGTTGTGGAGTTTCTAGTTGCGGAGTTTCTAGTAGCGGAGTTTCTAGTTGCGGAGTTTCTGGTTGTGGAGTTTCTAGTTGTGGAGTTTCTAGTTGTGAAGTCTGTAGTCGCGGAGTTTCTAGTTGTGGAGTTTCTAGTTGTGGAATTTGTAGGTGTTGAGTATCTAGTTGTGGTGTTTCAAGTTGTGGAGTTTCTAGTTGTGGAGTTTCTAGCTATGGAGTTTCCAGTTCTTGAGTTTCTAGTGGCCGAATATCTAGTTGTGAAGTCTCAAGTTGTTGAGTTTCTAGTTGTGGAGTTTCTAGCTGGGGAGTTTCCAGTTCTTGAGCTTCTAGTTGCCGAGTTTCTAGTTGCGAAGTCTCAAGTTGTGGAGTTTCTAGCTGTGAAGTTTCTAGTTGAGAAGTTTCTAGTTGCGGAGTTTCTAGTTGCAGAGTTTATAGTTGTGGAGTTTCTAGTTGTGAAATTTGTAGTTGTGGAGTATCTAGTTGTTGTTTTTCAAGTTGTGGAGTTTATAGTTGTGGAGTTTATAGTTGTGGAGTTTTTAGTTGCGGAGTTTCTAGTTATTGAGTTTCTAGTTGCGGAGTTTCTGGTTGTGGAGTTTCAAGTTGTGAAGTTTCTCGTTGTGGATTTTGAAGTTGTAGAGTTCCTAGTTGCGGAGTGTCTAGTTGTGGAGTTCATAGTTCTGGAGTTTCTAGCTGTGGAATTTCTAGTTGCAGAGTTTCTAGTTGCAGAGTTTCTAGTTGCGGACTTTCTAGCTGTGGAGTTTCTAGTTGCGGAGTTTCTAGTTGCGGAGTTTCTAGTTGTGGAGTTTCTAGTTGTGGAATTTGTAGTTGTAGAGTATCTAGTTGTGGACTTTCTAGCTGTAGAGTTTCTAGTTGTGGAGTTTCTAGTTGCAGAGTTTCTAGTTGTGAAGTTTCTAGTTGTGGAGTTTATAGTTGCGGAGTTTCTAGTTGTGGAGTTTCTAGTTGTGGAGTTTTTAATTGTGGATTTTCTAGTGTAGTCTGAAGTTGTGGAGTCTGTAGTTGTGGAGTTTCTAGTTGTGGAATCTCTAGTTGTGGAGTTCCTAGTTGCGGAGTTTCTACTTGCGGAGTTTCTAGTTGCAGAGTTTCTGGTTGTGTAGTTTCTAGTTGTGGAGTTTTTAGTTGTGGATTTTCTAGTTGTGGAGTCTGAAGTTGTGGAGTCTGTAGTTGTGGAATCTCTAGTTTTGGAGTTCCCAGTTGCGGAGTTTCTACTTGCGGAGTTTCTAGTTGCGGAGTTTCTAGTTGTGGAATTTGTAGTTGTGGAGTATCTAGTTGTGGTGTTTCAAGTTGTGGAGTTTCTAGTTGTCGAGTTTCTAGCTGTGGAGTTTCCAGTTCTTGAGTTTCTAGTTGCCCAGTTTCTAGTTGCGAAGTCTCAAGTTGTGGAGTTTCTTGCTGTGAAGTTTCTAGTTGCGAAGTTTCTGGTTGCAGAGTTTCTAGTTGCAGAGTTTCTAGTTGTGGAGTTTCTAGTTGTTGAATTTGTAGTTGTGGGGTATCTTATTGTGGTGTTTCAAGTTGTGGAGTTTCTAGTTGTGGAGTTTTTAGTTGCGGAGTTTCTAATTGTGGAGTTTCTAGTTGCGGAGTTTCTGGTTGTGGAGTTTCTAGTTGTGGAGTTTGTAGTTGTGGAGTATCTAGTTGTGGTGTTTCAAGTTGTGGAGTTTCTTGTTAAGAACTTTTTAGTTGCGGAGTTTCTAGTTGTGGAGTTTCTAGTTGCGGAGTTTCTAGTTGTGGAGTGTGTAGTTGTGAAGTCTGTAGTTGTGGAGTTTCTAGTTGTGGAGTTTCTAGTTATGGAGTCTCTAGTTGTGTAGTTTCTAGTTGCGGAGTTTCTAGTTGCGGAGTTTCTAGTTGCGGAGTTTCTAGTTGTGGAGTTTCTAGTTGTTGAATTTGTAGAGTTGGAGTATCTAGTTGTGGACTTTCTAGCTGTAGAGTTTCTAGTTGTGGACTTTCTAGTTGCAGAGTTTCTAGTTGTGAAGTTTCTAGTGTTGGAGTTTATAGTTGCGGAGTTTCTAGTTGTGAAGTTTCTAGTTGCGGAGTTTCTAGTAGCGGAGTTTCTAGTTGCGGAGTTTCTGGTTGTGGAGTTTCTAGTTGTGGAGTTTCTAGTTGTGAAGTCTGTAGTCGCGGAGTTTCTAGTTGTGGAGTTTCTAGTTGTGGAATTTGTAGGTGTGGAGTATCTAGTTGTAGTGTTTCAAGTTGTGGAGTTTCTAGTTGTGGAGTTTCTAGCTATGGAGTTTCCAGTTCTTGAGTTTCTAGTGGCCGAATATTTAGTTGTGAAGTCTCAAGTTGTGGAGTTTCTAGTTGTGGAGTTTCTAGCTGTGGAGTTTCCAGTTCTTGAGCTTCTGGTTGCCGAGTTTCTAGTTGCGAAGTCTCAAGTTGTGGAGTTTCTAGCTGTGAAGTTTCTAGTTGCGAAGTTTCTAGTTGCGGAGTTTCTAGTTGCAGAGTTTATAGTTGTGGAGTTTCTAGTTGTGGAGTTTCTAGTTGTGGAGTTTTTAGTTGTGGATTTTCTAGTGTAGTCTGAAGTTGTGGAGTTTCTAGTTCTGGAATCTCTAGTTGTGAAGTTCCTAGTTGCGGAGTTTCTACTTGCGGAGTTTCTAGTTGTGGAATTTGTAGTTGTGGAGTATCTAGTTGTGGTGTTTCAAGTTGTGGAGTTTCTAGTTGTCGAGTTTCTAGCTGCGGAGTTTCCAGTTCTTGAGTTTCTAGTTGCCGAGTTTCTAGTTGCGAAGTCTCAAGTTGTGGAGTTTCTTGCTGTGAAGTTTCTAGTTGCGAAGTTTCTGGTTGCAGAGTTTCTAGTTGCAGAGTTTCTAGTTGTGGAGTTTCTAGTTGTTGAATTTGTAGTTGTGGGGTATCTTATTGTGGTGTTTCAAGTTGTGGAGTTTCTAGTTGTGGAGTTTTTAGTTGCGGAGTTTCTAATTGTGGAGTTTCTAGTTGCGGAGTTTCTGGTTGTGGAGTTTCTAGTTGTGGAGTTTCTAGTTGTGGAGTCTGTAGTTGTGGAGTCTGTAGTTGAGGAGTTTCAATTGTGGAGTTTCTAGTTATGGAGTCTCTGGTTGTGGAGTTTCTAGTTGCGGAGTTTCTAGTTGCGGAGTTTCTAGTTGTGGAGTTTCTAGTTGCGGAATTTCTAGTTGTTGAGTCTCTAGTTGCGGACTTTCTAGCTGTAGAGTTTCTAGTTGTGGAGTTCCTAGCTGTGGAGTTTCCAGTTGTTGAGTTTCTAGTTGCACAGTTTCTAGTTGTGGAGTTTCTAGTTGTTGAATTTGTAGTTGTGGGGTATCAAGTTGTGGTGTTTCAAGTTGTGGAGATTCTAGTTGTGGAGTTTTTAGTTGCGGAGTTTCGAGTTCCGGAGTTTCTGGTTGTGTAGTTTCTAGTTGTGGAGTTTCTAGTTGCGGAGTCTGTAGTTGTGGAGTCTGTAGTTGTGGAGTTTCTAGTTATTGAGTCTCTAGTTATTGAGTCTCTAGTTGTGGAGTTTCTAGTTGCGGAGTTTCTAGTTGCGGAATTTGTAGTTGTGGAATTTGTAGTTGTGGAGTATCTAGTTGTGATGTTTCAAGTTGTGGAGTTTCTTGTTGTGGAGTTTTTAGTTGCGGAGTTTCTAGTTGTGGAGTTTCTATATGCGGAGTTTCTGGTTGTGGAGTTTCTAGTTGTGGAGTTTCTAGTTGTGAAGTCTGTAGTTGCGGAGTTTTTAGTTGCGGAGTTTCTAGTTGTTGAGTTTGTAGTTGCGGAGTTTCTGGTTGTGGAGTTTCTAGTTGTGGAGTTTCTAGTTGTGGAGTCTGTAGTTGGGGAGTCTGTGGGTGTGGAGTTTCTAGTTGTGGAGTTTCTAGTTATGGAGTCTCTAGCTGTGGAGTTCCTAGTTGCGGAGTTTCTAGTTGTGGAGTTTCTAGTTGTGGAATTTGTAGTTGTTGAGTATCTAGTTGCGGACTTTCTAGCTGTAGAGTTTCTAGTTGTGGAGTTTCAAGTTGCAGAGTTTCTAGTTGTGGAGTTTCTAGTTGTGTAATTTGTAGTTGTGGAGTATCTAGTTGTGGCGTTCCAAGTTGTGGAGTTTCTAGTTGTGGAGTTTCTAGTTGTGGAGTTTCTAGTTGTTGAGTTTCTAGTTGCAGAGTTTCTAGTTGCAAAGTCTCAAGTTGTGGAGTTTCTAGTTGTGGAGTTTTTTTTTTGTGGAGTTTCTAGTCATGGAGTTTCTAGTTGTGGAGTTTTAGTTGTGGAGTCTCTAGTTGTGGAGTTTCTAGTTGTGGAGTTTCTAGCTGTGGAGTTTCTAGTTGCGGAGTTTCTAGTTGCGGAGTTTGGAGTTGCGGAGTTTTCTAGTTGCGGAGTTTCTAGTTGCGGAGTTTCTAGTTGCGGAGTTTCAAGTTGTGGAGTTTCTACTTGTGAAGTTTCTAGTTGTGGAGTTTATAGTTGTGGAGTATCTAGTTGTGGAGTTTCAAGTTGTCAAGTTTCTCGTTGTGGATTTTGAAGTTGTAGAGTTCCTAGTTGCGGAGTGTCTAGTTGTGGAGTTTCTACTTGTGGAGTTTCTGGTTCTGGAGTTTCTAGTTGTGGAGTTTCTAGTTGTGAAGTCTGTAGTTGTGGAGTCTGTAGTTGTGAGGTTCTAGTTGTGGAGTCTAGTTGTGGAGTTTCTAGTTGCGGAGTTTCTAGCTGCGGTTCTAGTTGTGGAGTTTCTAGTTGTGGAATTAGTAGTTGTGGAGTATCTAATTGTGGTGTTTCATGTTGTGGAGTTTCTAGTTGTGGAGTTTCCAGCTGTGGAGTTTCCAGTTCTTGAGATTCCAGTTGCCGAGTGTCTAGTTGCGAAGTCTCAAGTTGCGGAGTTTCTAGCTGTGGAGTTTGTAGTTGCGGAGTCTCTAGTTGTGCAGTTTCTGGTTGTGGAGTTTCTAGTTGTGGAGTTTCTAGCTGTGGAATTTCTATTTGCGGAGTTTCTAGTTGCAGAGTTTCTAAATGCGGACTTTCTAGCTGTGGAGTTTCTAGTTGCGGAGTTTCTAGTTGTGGAGTTTCTAGTTGTCGAGTTTCTAGTTGCGAAGTTTCTAGTTGTGGAGTTTCTATTTGTTGAGTTTCTAGTTGCCGAGTTTCTAGTTGGAAAGTCTCAAGTTGTGGAGTTTCTAGTTGTGGAGTTTCTATTCGTGGAGTTTCTAGTCAAGGAGTTTCTAGTCGTGGAGTTTTAGTTGTGAAGTGTCTAGTCGTGGGGTTTCAAGTTGCGAAGTTTTCTAGTTGTGGAGACTCTAGTTGTGGAATTTCTAGTTGCGAAGTGTCTAGTTGTAGAGTTTCTAGTTGTGGAGTTCCTAGTTGGAGTTTCTAGTTGGAGTTTCTAGTTGGAGTTTTTAGTTTTCGAGTTTCTAGTGTTAGATTTTCTAGTTGCGGAGTTCCTAGTTGCGGAGTTTCTAGTTGTGTGGTTTCTAGTTGTTGAAATTCTAGCTGTGGAGTTTCTACTTATGGACTCTCTAGTCGTGGAGTTCTAGTTGTGCAGTTTCCATCTTAGGAGTTTTTAAATGCGAATTCTCCAGTTGTGCAGTCTCTAGTTGTGGAGTTTGTAGTAGTGAATATTCTAGTTGTGGAGTGTCTAGTTGTGGAGTTTCTTATTGTGGAGTTTCTAGTTGCGGAGTCTCTAGTTGTGAAGTTTCTAGTTGTGGATTTTCTAGTTGCGGATTTTCTAGTGCGGAGTTTCTAGTTGTGTAGTTTCTAGTTGGGGAGTTTGTACGCGAGTTTTTAGTTGTGGAGTTTCTAGTTGCGAAGTTTTCTAGTTGTGGAGACTCTAGTTGTGGAGTTTCTAGTTGCGAAGTGTCTAGTTGTAGAGTTTCTAGTTGTGGAGTTTCTAATTGGAGTTTATAGTTGGAGTTTTTAGTTTTCGAGTTTCTAGTTGTAGATTTTCTAGTTGCGGAGTTCCTAGTTGCGGAGTTTCTAGTTGTGTGGTTTCTAGTTGTTGAAATTCTAGCTGTGGAGTTTCTACTTATGGACTCTCTAGTCGTGGAGTTCTAGTTGTGCAGTTTCCATCTTAGGAGTTTTTAAATGAGAATTCTCCTGTTGTGCAGTCTCTAGTTGTGGAGTTGGTAGTAGTGAATGTTCTAGTTGTGGAGTGTCTAGTTGTGGAGTTTCTTATTGTGGAGTTTCTAGTTGCGGAGTCTCTAGTTGTGAAGTTTCTAGTTGTGGATTTTCTAGTTGCAGATTTTCTAGTGCGGAGTTTCTAGTTGTGTAGTTTCTATTTGGGGAGTTTGTACTTGAGTTTTTAGTTGTGGAGTTTCTAGTTGCGAAGTATTCTACTTGTGGAGACTCTAGTTGTGGAGTTTCAAGTTGTGGAGTTTCTAGTTGGAGTTTCTAGTTGGAGTTTTTAGTTTTCGAGTTTCTAGTTGTAGATTTTCTAGTTGCGGAGTTCCTAGTTGCGGAGTTTCTAGTGGTAGGGTTTCTAGTTGTTGAAATTCTAGCTGTGGAGTTTCTACTTATGGACTCTCTAGTCGTGGAGTTTCTAGTTGCGTAGTTTCTATCTGAGTAGTTTCAAAATGCGAAGTCTCCAGTATGCAGTCTGTAGTTGTGGAGTTTCTAGTAGTGAAGTTTCTAGTTGCGGAGTCTCTAGTTGTGAAGTTTCTAGTTGTGGATTTTCCAGTTGCGGAGTTTCTAGTTGCAGAGTTTCAAGTTGTGGAGTTTCTAGTTGTGGAGTTTTAGTTGTGGAGTATCTAGTTGTGGTGTTTCAAGTTGTGGAGTTTCTTGTTGTTGAGTTTTTAGTTGCGGAGTTTCTAGTTGGGGAGTTTCTAGTTCCGGAGTTTCTGGTTGTGTAGTTTCTAGTTGTGGAGTTTCTAGTTGCGGAGTCTGTAGTTGTGGAGTCTGTAGTTGTGGAGTTTCTAGTTATTGAGTCTCTAGTTATTGAGTCTCTAGTTGTGGAGTTTCTAGTTGCGGAGTTTCTAGTTGCGGAATTTGTAGTTGTGGAATTTGTAGTTGTGGAGTATCTAGTTGTGATGTTTCAAGTTGTGGAGTTTCTTGTTGTGGAGTTTTTAGTTGCGGAGTTTCTAGCTGGGGAGTTTCTAGTTGCGGAGTTTCTGGTTGTGTAGTTTCTAGTTGTGGAGTTTTTAGTTGTGGAATTTCTAGTTGTGGAGTCTGAAGTTGTGGAGTCTGTAGTTGTGGAATCTCTAGTTTTGGAGTTCCCAGTTGCGGAGTTTCTACTTGCGGAGTTTCTAGTTGCGGAGTTTCTAGTTGTGGAATTTGTAGTTGTGGAGTATCTAGTTGTGGTGTTTCAAGTTGTGGAGTTTCTAGTTGTTGAATTTGTAGTTGTGGGGTATCTTATTGTGGTGTTTCAAGTTGTGGAGTTTCTAGTTGTGGAGTTTTTAGTTGCGGAGTTTCTAATTGTGGAGTTTCTAGTTGCGGATTTTCTGGTTGTGGAGTCTCTAGTTGCGGACTTTCTAGCTGTAGAGTTTCTAGTTGTGGAGTTCCTAGCTGTGGAGTTTCCAGTTCTTGAGTTTCTAGTTGCACAGTTTCTAGTTGTGGAGTTTCTACATGTTGAATTTGTAGTTGTGGGGTATCTAGTTGTGGTGTTTCAAGTTGTGGAGATTCTAGTTGTGGAGTTTTTAGTTGCGGAGTTTCGAGTTGTAGAGTTTCTACTTGTGGAGTTTCTGGTTGTGGAGTTTCTAGTTGTGGAGTTTCTAGTTGTGAAGTCTGTAGATGTGGAGTCTGTAGTTTTGGAGTCTCTAGTTGTTGAGTTTCTAGTTGTGGAGTTTCTGGTTGCGGAGTTTCTAGTTGCGGAATTTTTAGGTTGGAATTTGTAGTTGTGGAGTATCTAGTTGCGGAGTTTCTAGTTGTGGAGTTTTTAGTTGTGGAATTTGTAGTTGTGGAGTATCTAGTTGCGGACTTTCTAGCTGTAGAGTTTCTAGTTGTGGAGTTTCGAGTTGCAGAGTTTCTATTTGTGGAGTTTCTAGTTGTGTAATTTGTAGTTTTGGAGTATCTAGTTGTGGTGTTCCATGTTGTGGAGTTGCTAGTTGTGGAGTTTCTAGTTGTGGAGTTTCTAGTTGTGGAGTTTCTAGTTGTTGAGTTTCTAGTTGCCGAGTTCTAGTTGCAAAGTCTCAAGTTGTGGAGTTTCTAGTTGTGGAGTTTTTATTTGTGGAGTTTCTCGTCAAGGAGTTTCTAGTTGTGGAGTCTCTAGTTGTGGAGTTTCTAGTTGTAGAGTTTCTAGCTGTGGAGTTTCTAGTTGCGGAGTTTCTAGTGGCGGAGTTTCTAGTTGCGGAGTTTTCTAGTTGCGGAGTTTCTAGTTGCGGAGTTTCTAGTTGTGCGGTTTCTAGTTGTTGAAACTCTAGCTGTGGAGTTTCAACTTATGGACTGTCTAGTCGTGGAGTTTATAGTTGTGTTGTTTCTATCTGAGGAGTTTCGAAATGTGAAGTTTCCAGTTGTGCAGTCTCTAGTTGTGGAGTTTCTAGTTGTGGAGTTTCTAGTTGCAGATTTTCTAGTTGTGTAGTTTCTAGTTGGAGAGTTTGTACTTGAGTTTATAGTTGTGGAGTTTCTAGTTGCGAAGTTTTCTAGTTGTGGAGACTCTAGTTGTGGAATTTCTAGTTGCGAAGTGTCTAGTTGTGGAGTTTCTAGTTGTGGAGTTTTTAGTTGGAGTTTCTAGTTGTAGTTTTTAGTTTTCGAGTTTCTAGTTGTAGATTTTCTAGTTGCGGAGTTCCTAGTTGCCGAGTGTCTAGTTGTGGGGTTTCTAGTTGTTGAAATTCTGGCTGTGGAGTTTCTACTTATGGACACTCTAGTCGTGGAGTTTCTATTTGTG
Organism: Rhipicephalus microplus; assembly: GCF_043290135.1. Taxonomy (NCBI): domain Eukaryota; kingdom Metazoa; phylum Arthropoda; class Arachnida; order Ixodida; family Ixodidae; genus Rhipicephalus; species Rhipicephalus microplus. The sequence continues at coordinate 16,802,884 of NC_134705.1, read as the reverse complement.
TAGTTTCTATCTGAGGAGTTTCTAAATGTGAAGTCTCCAGTTGTGCAGTCTCCAGTTGTGCAGTCTCTAGTTGTGGAGCTTCTAGTTGTGGAGTTTCTTATTGTGGACTTTCTAGTTGCGGAGTCTCTAGTTGTGAAGTTTCTAGTCGTGGATTTTCAAGTTGCGGAGTTTCTAGTTGCAGAGTTTCTAGTTGGGGAGTTTCTACTTGAGTTTTTTGTTGTGGAGTTTCTAGTTGCAGAATTTCGAGTTGTAGAGTTTGATTGATTGATAGGTGGGGTTTAATGTCCCAAAACCACTATATGATTATGAGAGACGCCGTAGTGAAGGGCCTTGGAAATTTAGACCACCTGGGGTTCTTTAACGTGCACCCAAATCTGAGTACACGGGCCTACAACATTACCGCCTCCATCGTAAATACAGCCGCCGCAGCCGAAATTCAAACCCGCGCCCTGCGGGTCAGCAGCTGAGTACCTTAGCCACTAGACCACCGCAGCGGGGCAGAGTTGCAGAGTTTCAAGTGGTGGAGTTTCTAGTTGCTGAGGCTCTAGTTGTGGAGTTTCTAGTTGCGGAGTTTCTAGCTGTGGAGTTTCCAGTTGTGGAGTTTCTAGCTGTGGAGTTTCCAGTTCCTGAGTTTCTAGTTGCGAAGTTTCTAGTTGCGAAGTTTCTAGTTGCAGAGTTTCTAGTTGTGGAGTTTCTAGTTGTGGAATTTGTAGTTGTGGAGTATCTAGTTGTGGTGTTTCAAGTTGTGGAGTTTCTTGTTAAGAATTTTCAGTTGCAGAGTTTCTAGTTGTGGAGTTTCTAGTTGCGGAGTTTCTAGTTGTGGAGTCTGTAGTTGTGAAGTCTGTAGTTGTGGAGTTTCTAGTTGTGGAGTTTCTAGTTATGGAGTCTCTAGTTGTGTAGTTTCTAGTTGCAGAGTTTCTATTTGCGGAGTTTCTAGTTGTGGAGTTTCTAGTTGTGGAATTTGTAGAGTTGGAGTATCTAGTTGTGGACTTTCTAGCTGTAGAGTTTCCAGTTGTGGACTTTCTAGTTGCAGAGTTTCTAGTTGTGAAGTTTCTAGTGTTGGAGTTTATAGTTGCGGAGTTTCTAGTTGTGGAGTTTCTAGTTGCGGAGTTTCTAGTAGCGGAGTTTCTAGTTGCGGAGTTTCTGGTTGTGGAGTTTCTAGTTGTGGAGTTTCGAGTTGTGAAGTCTGTAGTCGCGGAGTTTCTAGTTGTGGAGTTTCTAGTTGTGGAATTTGTAGGTGTTGAGTATCTAGTTGTGGTGTTTCAAGTTGTGGAGTTTCTAGTTGTGGAGTTTCTAGCTATGGAGTTTCCAGTTCTTGAGTTTCTAGTGGCCGAATATCTAGTTGTGAAGTCTCAAGTTGTTGAGTTTCTAGTTGTGGAGTTTTTGCTGTGGAGTTTCCAGTTCTTGAGCTTCTAGTTGCCGAGTTTCTAGTTGCGAAGTCTCAAGTTGTGGAGTTTCTAGCTGTGAAGTTTCTAGTTGCGAAGTTTCTAGTTGCGGAGTTTCTAGTTGCAGAGTTTATAGTTGTGGAGTTTCTAGTTGTGGAATTTGTAGTTGTGGAGTATCTAGTTGTTGTTTTTCAAATTGTGGAGTTTATAGTTGTGGAGTTTATAGTTGTGGAGTTTTTAGTTGTGGAGTTTCTAGTTATTGAGTTTCTAGTTGCGGAGTTTCTGGTTGTGGAGTTTCAAGTTGTGAAGTTTCTCGTTGTGGATTTTGAAGTTGTAGAGTTCCTAGTTGCGGAGTGTCTAGTTGTGGAGTTCATAGTTGTGGAGTTTCTAGCTGTGGAATTTCTAGTTGCAGAGTTTCTAGTTGCAGAGTTTCTAGTTGCGGACTTTCTAGCTGTGGAGTTTCTAGTTGTGAAGTTTCTAGTTGTGGAATTAGTAGAGTTGGAGTATCTAGTTGTGGACTTTCTAGCTGTAGAGTTTCTAGTTGTGGACTTTCTAGTTGCAGAGTTTCTAGTTGTGAAGTTTCTAGTGTTGGAGTTTATAGTTGCGGAGTTTCTAGTTGTGAAGTTTCTAGTTGCGGAGTTTCTAGTAGCGGAGTTTCTAGTTCCGGAGTTTCTGGTTGTGGAGTTTCTAGTTGTGGAGTTTCTAGTTGTGAAGTCTGTAGTCACGGAGTTTCTAGTTGTGGAGTTTCTAGTTGTGGAGTTTCTAGTTGTGGAATTTGTAGGTGTTGAGTATCTAGTTGTGGTGTTTCAAGTTGTGGAGTTTCTAGTTGTGGAGTTTCTAGCTATGGAGTTTCGAGTTCTTGAGTTTATTGTGGCCGAATATCTAGTTGTGAAGTCTCAAGTTGTGGAGTTTCTAGTTGTGGAGTTTCTAGCTGTGGAGTTTCCAGTTCTTGAGCTTCTAGTTGCCGAGTTTCTAGTTGCGAAGTCTCAAGTTGTGGAGTTTCTAGCTGTGAAGTTTCTAGTTGCGAAGTTTCTAGTTGCGGAGTTTCTAGTTGCAGAGTTTATAGTTGTGGAGTTTCTAGTTGTGAAATTTGTAGTTGTGGAGTATCTAGTTGTTGTTTTTCAAGTTGTGGAGTTTATAATGTGGATTTTATAGTTGTGGAGTTTTTAGTTGCGGAGTTTCTAGTTATTGAGTTTCTAGTTGCGGAGTTTCTGGTTGTGGAGTTTCAAGTTGTGAAGTTTCTCGTTGTGGATTTTGAAGTTGTAGAGTTCCTAGTTGCGGGGTGTCTAGTTGTGGAGTTCATAGTTGTGGAGTTTCTAGCTGTGGAATTTCTAGTTGCAGAGTTTCTAGTTGCAGAGTTTCTAGTTGCGGACTTTCTAGCTGTGGAGTTTCTAGTTGCGGAGTTTCTAGTTGCGGAGTTTCTAGTTGTGGAGTTTCTAGTTGTGGAATTTGTAGTTGTAGAGTATCTAGTTGTGGACTTTCTAGCTGTAGAGTTTCTAGTTGTGGAGTTTCTAGTTGCGGAGTTTCTAGTTGTGGAATTTGTAGTTGTGGAGTATCTAGTTGTGGTGTTTCAAGTTGTGGAGTTTCTAGTTGTCGAGTTTCTAGCTGTGGAGTTTCCAGTTCTTGAGTTTCTAGTTGCCGAGTTTCTAGTTGCGAAGTCTCAAGTTGTGGAGTTTCTTGCTGTGAAGTTTCTAGTTGTGAAGTTTCTGGTTGCAGAGTTTCTAGTTGCAGAGTTTCTAGTTGTGGAGTTTCTAGTTGTTGAAGTTGTAGTTGTGGGGTATCTTATTGTGGTGTTTCAAGTTGTGGAGTTTCTAGTTGTGGAGTTTTAGTTGCGGAGTTTCTAATTGTGGAGTTTCTAGTTGCGGAGTTTCTGGTTGTGGAGTTTCTAGTTGTGGAGTTTCTAGTTGTGGAGTCTGTAGTTGTGGAGTCTGTAGTTGAGGAGTTTCTAGTTGTGGAGTTTCTAGTTATGGAGTCTCTAGTTGTGGAGTTTCTAGTTGCGGAGTTTCTAGTTGCGGAGTTTCTAGTTGTGGAGTTTCTAGTTGCGGAATTTCTAGTTGTTGAGTCTCTAGTTGCGGACTTTCTAGCTGTAGAGTTTCTAGTTGTGGAGTTCCTAGCTGTGGAGTTTTCAGTTCTTGAGTTTCTAGTTGCACAGTTTCTAGTTGTGGAGTTTCTAGTTGTTGAATTTGTAGTTGTGGGGTATCAAGTTGTGGTGTTTCAAGTTGTGGAGATTCTAGTTGTGGAGTTTTTAGTTGCGGAGTTTCGAGTTGTGGAGTTTCTACTTGTGGAGTTTCTGGTTGTGGAGTTTCTAGTTGTGGAGTTTCTAGTTGTGAAGTCTGTAGATGTGGAGTCTGTAGTTTTGGAGTCTCTAGTTGTGGAGTTTCTAGTTGTGGAGTTTCTAGTTGCGGAGTTTCTAGTTGCAGAATTTTTAGGTTGGAATTTGTAGTTGTGGAGTATCTAGTTGTGGTGTTTCAAGTTGTGGAGTTTCTTGTTGTGGAGTTTTTAGTTGCGGAGTTTCTAGTTGTGGAGTTTCTATATGCGGAGTTTCTGGTTGTGTAGTTTCTAGTTGTGGAGTTTTAGTTGTGGATTTTCTAGTTGTGGAGTCTGAAGTTGTGGAGTCTGTAGTTGTGGAGTTTCTAGTTGTGGAATCTCTAGTTTAGGAGTTCCTAGTTGCGCAGTGTCTAGTTGTGGAGTTCCTAGTTGCGGAGTTTCTAGTTGCGGAGTTTTCCAGTTGCGGAATCTATAGTTGTGGAGTTTGTAGTTGTGGAGTTTCTAGTTGTGGAGTTTCAACAGTGGAGTTTCTAGTTTCAGAGTTTCTAGTTGCAGAGTTTCTAGTTGCGGACTTTCTAGCTGTGGAGTTTCTAGTTGCGGAGTTTCTGGTTGTGGAGTTTCCAGTCCTGAAGTTTCAAGTTGGGGAATTTATAGGTGTGGAGTTTCTAGTTGGACTTTCTAGTTGTCGGGTTTCTAGTTGCGGAGTTTCTAGTTTAGGAGTTTCTAGTTGTGGCGTTTTTAGTTGTGGACTCTCTAGTTGTGGAGTCTCTAGCTGTGGAATTTCTAGTTGCGGAGTTTCTAGTTGTGGAGTATCTAGTTGTGGTTTTTCAAGTTGTGGAGTTTATAGTTGTGGAGTTTTTAGTTGCGGAGTTTCTAGTTGTTGAGTTTGTAGTTGCGGAGTTTCTGGTTGTGGAGTTTCTAGTTGTGGAGTTTCTAGTTGTGGAGTCTGTAGTTGTGGAGTCTGTGGGTGTGGAGTTTCTAGTTGTGGAGTTTCTAGTTATGGAGTCTCTAGCTGTGGAGTTCCTAGTTGCGGAGTTTCTAGTTGTGGAGTTTCTAGTTGTGGAATTTGTAGTTGTTGAGTATCTAGTTGCGGACTTTCTAGCTGTAGAGTTTCTAGTTGTGGAGTTTCTAGTTGCAGAGTTTCTAGTTGTGGAGTTTCTAGTTGTGTAATTTGTAGTTGTGGAGTATCTAGTTGTGGCGTTCCAAGTTGTGGAGTTTCTAGTTGTGGAGTTTCTAGTTGTGGAGTTTCTAGTTGTTGAGTTTCTAGTTGCAGAGTTTCTAGTTGCAAAGTCTCAAGTTGTGGAATTTCGAGTTGTGGAGTTTTTATTTGTGGAGTTTCTAGTCATGGAGTTTCTAGTTGTGGAGTTTTAGTTGTGGAGTCTCTAGTTGTGGAGTTTCTAGTTGTGGAGTTTCTAGCTGTGGAGTTTCCAGTTGCGGAGTTTCTAGTTGCGGAGTTTGGAGTTGCGGAGTTTGGAGTTGCGGAGTTTTCTAGTTACGGAGCTTCTAGTTGCGGAGTTTCTAGTTGCGGAGTTTCAAGTTGTGGAGTTTCTACTTGTGAAGTTTCTAGTTGTAGAGTTTATAGTTGTGGAGTATCTAGTTGTGGAGTTTCAAGTTGTCAAGTTTCTCGTTGTGGATTTTGAAGTTGTAGAGTTCCTAGTTGCGGAGTGTCTAGTTGTGGAGTTTCTACTTGTGGAGTTTCTGGTTCTGGAGTTTCTAGTTGTGGAGTTTCTAGTTGTGAAGTCTGTAGTTGTGGAGTCTGTAGTTGTGAGGTTCTAGTTGTGGAGTCTAGTTGTGGAGTTTCTAGTTGCGGAGTTTCTAGCTGCGGTTCTAGTTGTGGAGTTTCTAGTTGTGGAATTAGTAGTTGTGGAGTATCTAATTGTGGTGTTTCATGTTGTGGAGTTTCTAGTTGTGGAGTTTCCAGCTGTGGAGTTTCCAGTTCTTGAGATTCCAGTTGCCGAGTGTCTAGTTGCGAAGTCTCAAGTTGCGGAGTTTCTAGCTGTGAAGTTTCTAGTTGTGGAGTTTATAGTTGCGGAGTTTCTAGTTGTGGAGTTTCTAGTTGTGGAGTTTTTAGTTGTGGATTTTCTAGTGTAGTCTGAAGTTGTGGAGTCTGTAGTTGTGGAGTTTCTAGTTGTGGAATCTCTAGTTGTGGAGTTCCTAGTTGCGGAGTTTCTACTTGCGGAGTTTCTAGTTGCAGAGTTTCTGGTTGTGTAGTTTCTAGTTGTGGAGTTTTTAGTTGTGGATTTTCTAGTTGTGGAGTCTGAAGTTGTGGAGTCTGTAGTTGTGGAATCTCTAGTTTTGGAGTTCCCAGTTGCGGAGTTTCTACTTGCGGAGTTTCTAGTTGCGGAGTTTCTAGTTGTGGAATTTGTAGTTGTGGAGTATCTAGTTGTGGTGTTTCAAGTTGTGGAGTTTCTAGTTGTCGAGTTTCTAGCCGTGGAGTTTCCAGTTCTTGAGTTTCTAGTTGCCGAGTTTCTAGTTGCGAAGTCTCAAGTTGTGGAGTTTCTTGCTGTGAAGTTTCTAGTTGCGAAGTTTCTGGTTGCAGAGTTTCTAGTTGCAGAGTTTCTAGTTGTGGAGTTTCTAGTTGTTGAATTTGTAGTTGTGGGGTATCTTATTGTGGTGTTTCAAGTTGTGGAGTTTCTAGTTGTGGAGTTTTTAGTTGCGGAGTTTCTAATTGTGGAGTTTCTAGTTGCGGAGTTTCTGGTTGTGGAGTTTCTAGTTGTGGAGTTTGTAGTTGTGGAGTATCTAGTTGTGGTGTTTCAAGTTGTGGAGTTTCTTGTTAAGAACTTTTAGTTGCGGAGTTTCTAGTTGTGGAGTTTCTAGTTGCGGAGTTTCTAGTTGTGGAGTCTGTAGTTGTGAAGTCTGTAGTTGTGGAGTTTCTAGTTGTGGAGTTTCTAGTTATGGAGTCTCTAGTTGTGTAGTTTCTAGTTGCGGAGTTTCTAGTTGCGGAGTTTCTAGTTGTGAAGTTTCTAGTTGTGGAATTAGTAGAGTTGGAGTATCTAGTTGTGGACTTTCTAGCTGTAGAGTTTCTAGTTGTGGACTTTCTAGTTGCAGAGTTTCTAGTTGTGAAGTTTCTAGTGTTGGAGTTTATAGTTGCGGAGTTTCTAGTTGTGAAGTTTCTAGTTGCGGAGTTTCTAGTAGCGGAGTTTCTAGTTGCGGAGTTTCTGGTTGTGGAGTTTCTAGTTGTGGAGTTTCTAGTTGTGAAGTCTGTAGTCACGGAGTTTCTAGTTGTGGAGTTTCTAGTTGTGGAGTTTCTAGTTGTGGAATTTGTAGGTGTTGAGTATCTAGTTGTGGTGTTTCAAGTTGTGGAGTTTCTAGTTGTGGAGTTTCTAGCTATGGAGTTTCGAGTTCTTGAGTTTATTGTGGCCGAATATCTAGTTGTGAAGCCTCAAGTTGTGGAGTTTCTAGTTGTGGAGTTTCTAGCTGTGGAGTTTCCAGTTCTTGAGCTTCTAGTTGCCGAGTTTCTAGTTGCGAAGTCTCAAGTTGTGGAGTTTCTAGCTGTGAAGTTTCTAGTTGCGAAGTTTCTAGTTGCGGAGTTTCTAGTTGCAGAGTTTATAGTTGTGGAGTTTCTAGTTGTGAAATTTGTAGTTGTGGAGTATCTAGTTGTTGTTTTTCAAGTTGTGGAGTTTATAATGTGGATTTTATAGTTGTGGAGTTTTTAGTTGCGGAGTTTCTAGTTATTGAGTTTCTAGTTGCGGAGTTTCTGGTTGTGGAGTTTCAAGTTGTGAAGTTTCTCGTTGTGGATTTTGAAGTTGTAGAGTTCCTAGTTGCGGGGTGTCTAGTTGTGGAGTTCATAGTTGTGGAGTTTCTAGCTGTGGAATTTCTAGTTGCAGAGTTTCTAGTTGCAGAGTTTCTAGTTGCGGACTTTCTAGCTGTGGAGTTTCTAGTTGCGGAGTTTCTAGTTGCGGAGTTTCTAGTTGTGGAGTTTCTAGTTGTGGAATTTGTAGTTGTAGAGTATCTAGTTGTGGACTTTCTAGCTGTAGAGTTTCTAGCTGCGGTTCTAGTTGTGGAGTTTCTAGTTGTGGAATTAGTAGTTGTGGAGTATCTAATTGTGGTGTTTCATGTTGTGGAGTTTCTAGTTGTGGAGTTTCCAGCTGTGGAGTTTCCAGTTCTTGAGATTCCAGTTGCCGAGTGTCTAGTTGCGAAGTCTCAAGTTGCGGAGTTTCTAGCTGTGAAGTTTCTAGTTGTGGAGTTTATAGTTGCGGAGTTTCTAGTTGTGGAGTTTCTAGTTGTGGAGTTTTTAGTTGTGGATTTTCTAGTGTAGTCTGAAGTTGTGGAGTCTGTAGTTGTGGAGTTTCTAGTTGTGGAATCTCTAGTTGTGGAGTTCCTAGTTGCGGAGTTTCTACTTGCGGAGTTTCTAGTTGCAGAGTTTCTGGTTGTGTAGTTTCTAGTTGTGGAGTTTTTAGTTGTGGATTTTCTAGTTGTGGAGTCTGAAGTTGTGGAGTCTGTAGTTGTGGAATCTCTAGTTTTGGAGTTCCCAGTTGCGGAGTTTCTACTTGCGGAGTTTCTAGTTGCGGAGTTTCTAGTTGTGGAATTTGTAGTTGTGGAGTATCTAGTTGTGGTGTTTCAAGTTGTGGAGTTTCTAGTTGTCGAGTTTCTAGCCGTGGAGTTTCCAGTTCTTGAGTTTCTAGTTGCCGAGTTTCTAGTTGCGAAGTCTCAAGTTGTGGAGTTTCTTGCTGTGAAGTTTCTAGTTGCGAAGTTTCTGGTTGCAGAGTTTCTAGTTGCAGAGTTTCTAGTTGTGGAGTTTCTAGTTGTTGAATTTGTAGTTGTGGGGTATCTTATTGTGGTGTTTCAAGTTGTGGAGTTTCTAGTTGTGGAGTTTTTAGTTGCGGAGTTTCTAATTGTGGAGTTTCTATTTGCGGAGTTTCTGGTTGTGGAGTTTCTAGTTGTGGAGTTTGTAGTTGTGGAGTATCTAGTTGTGGTGTTTCAAGTTGTGGAGTTTCTTGTTAAGAACTTTTAGTTGCGGAGTTTCTAGTTGTGGAGTTTCTAGTTGCAGAGTTTCTAGTTGTGAAGTTTCTAGTTGTGGAGTTTATAGTTGCGGAGTTTCTAGTTGTGGAGTTTCTTGCTGTGAAGTTTCTAGTTGCGAAGTTTCTGGTTGCAGAGTTTCTAGTTGCAGAGTTTCTAGTTGTGGAGTTTCTAGTTGTTGAATTTGTAGTTGTGGGGTATCTTATTGTGGTGTTTCAAGTTGTGGAGTTTCTAGTTGTGGAGTTTTTAGTTGCGGAGTTTCTAATTGTGGAGTTTCTAGTTGCGGAGTTTCTGGTTGTGGAGTTTCTAGTTGTGGAGTTTGTAGTTGTGGAGTATCTAGTTGTGGTGTTTCAAGTTGTGGAGTTTCTTGTTAAGAACTTTTAGTTGCGGAGTTTCTAGTTGTGGAGTTTCTAGTTGCAGAGTTTCTAGTTGTGAAGTTTCTAGTTGTGGAGTTTATAGTTGCGGAGTTTCTAGTTGTGGAGTTTCTAGTTGTGGAGTTTTTAGTTGTGGATTTTCTAGTGTAGTCTGAAGTTGTGGAGTCTGTAGTTGTGGAGTTTCTTGTTGTGGAATCTCTAGTTGTGGAGTTCCTAGTTGCGGAGTTTCTACTTGCGGAGTTTCTAGTTGCAGAGTTTCTGGTTGTGTAGTTTCTAGTTGTGGAGTTTTTAGTTGTGGATTTTCTAGTTGTGGAGTCTGAAGTTGTGGAGTCTGTAGTTGTGGAATCTCTAGTTTTGGAGTTCCCAGTTGCGGAGTTTCTACTTGCGGAGTTTCTAGTTGCGGAGTTTCTAGTTGTGGAATTTGTAGTTGTGGAGTATCTAGTTGTGGTGTTTCAAGTTGTGGAGTTTCTAGTTGTCGAGTTTCTAGCCGTGGAGTTTCCAGTTCTTGAGTTTCTAGTTGCCGAGTTTCTAGTTGCGAAGTCTCAAGTTGTGGAGTTTCTTGCTGTGAAGTTTCTAGTTGCGAAGTTTCTGGTTGCAGAGTTTCTAGTTGCAGAGTTTCTAGTTGTGGAGTTTCTAGTTGTTGAATTTGTAGTTGTGGGGTATCTTATTGCGGTGTTTCAAGTTGTGGAGTTTCTAGTTGTGGAGTTTTTAGTTGCGGAGTTTCTAATTGTGGAGTTTCTAGTTGCGGAGTTTCTGGTTGTGGAGTTTCTAGTTGTGGAGTTTGTAGTTGTGGAGTATCTAGTTGTGGTGTTTCAAGTTGTGGAGTTTCTTGTTAAGAACTTTTAGTTGCGGAGTTTCTAGTTGTGGAGTTTCTAGTTGCGGAGTTTCTAGTTGTGGAGTCTGTAGTTGTGAAGTCTGTAGTTGTGGAGTTTCTAGTTGTGGAGTTTCTAGTTATGGAGTCTCTAGTTGTGTAGTTTCTAGTTGCGGAGTTTCTAGTTGCGGAGTTTCTAGTTGTGAAGTTTCTAGTTGTGGAATTAGTAGAGTTGGAGTATCTAGTTGTGGACTTTCTAGCTGTAGAGTTTCTAGTTGTGGACTTTCTAGTTGCAGAGTTTCTAGTTGTGAAGTTTCTAGTGTTGGAGTTTATAGTTGCGGAGTTTCTAGTTGTGAAGTTTCTAGTTGCGGAGTTTCTAGTAGCGGAGTTTCTAGTTGCGGAGTTTCTGGTTGTGGAGTTTCTAGTTGTGGAGTTTCTAGTTGTGAAGTCTGTAGTCACGGAGTTTCTAGTTGTGGAGTTTCTAGTTGTGGAGTTTCTAGTTGTGGAATTTGTAGGTGTTGAGTATCTAGTTGTGGTGTTTCAAGTTGTGGAGTTTCTAGTTGTGGAGTTTCTAGCTATGGAGTTTCGAGTTCTTGAGTTTATTGTGGCCGAATATCTAGTTGTGAAGCCTCAAGTTGTGGAGTTTCTAGTTGTGGAGTTTCTAGCTGTGGAGTTTCCAGTTCTTGAGCTTCTAGTTGCCGAGTTTCTAGTTGCGAAGTCTCAAGTTGTGGAGTTTCTAGCTGTGAAGTTTCTAGTTGCGAAGTTTCTAGTTGCGGAGTTTCTAGTTGCAGAGTTTATAGTTGTGGAGTTTCTAGTTGTGAAATTTGTAGTTGTGGAGTATCTAGTTGTTGTTTTTCAAGTTGTGGAGTTTATAATGTGGATTTTATAGTTGTGGAGTTTTTAGTTGCGGAGTTTCTAGTTATTGAGTTTCTAGTTGCGGAGTTTCTGGTTGTGGAGTTTCAAGTTGTGAAGTTTCTCGTTGTGGATTTTGAAGTTGTAGAGTTCCTAGTTGCGGGGTGTCTAGTTGTGGAGTTCATAGTTGTGGAGTTTCTAGCTGTGGAATTTCTAGTTGCAGAGTTTCTAGTTGCAGAGTTTCTAGTTGCGGACTTTCTAGCTGTGGAGTTTCTAGTTGCGGAGTTTCTAGTTGCGGAGTTTCTAGTTGTGGAGTTTCTAGTTGTGGAATTTGTAGTTGTAGAGTATCTAGTTGTGGACTTTCTAGCTGTAGAGTTTCTAGCTGCGGTTCTAGTTGTGGAGTTTCTAGTTGTGGAATTAGTAGTTGTGGAGTATCTAATTGTGGTGTTTCATGTTGTGGAGTTTCTAGTTGTGGAGTTTCCAGCTGTGGAGTTTCCAGTTCTTGAGATTCCAGTTGCCGAGTGTCTAGTTGCGAAGTCTCAAGTTGCGGAGTTTCTAGCTGTGAAGTTTCTAGTTGTGGAGTTTATAGTTGCGGAGTTTCTAGTTGTGGAGTTTCTAGTTGTGGAGTTTTTAGTTGTGGATTTTCTAGTGTAGTCTGAAGTTGTGGAGTCTGTAGTTGTGGAGTTTCTAGTTGTGGAATCTCTAGTTGTGGAGTTCCTAGTTGCGGAGTTTCTACTTGCGGAGTTTCTAGTTGCAGAGTTTCTGGTTGTGTAGTTTCTAGTTGTGGAGTTTTTAGTTGTGGATTTTCTAGTTGTGGAGTCTGAAGTTGTGGAGTCTGTAGTTGTGGAATCTCTAGTTTTGGAGTTCCCAGTTGCGGAGTTTCTACTTGCGGAGTTTCTAGTTGCGGAGTTTCTAGTTGTGGAATTTGTAGTTGTGGAGTATCTAGTTGTGGTGTTTCAAGTTGTGGAGTTTCTAGTTGTCGAGTTTCTAGCCGTGGAGTTTCCAGTTCTTGAGTTTCTAGTTGCCGAGTTTCTAGTTGCGAAGTCTCAAGTTGTGGAGTTTCTTGCTGTGAAGTTTCTAGTTGCGAAGTTTCTGGTTGCAGAGTTTCTAGTTGCAGAGTTTCTAGTTGTGGAGTTTCTAGTTGTTGAATTTGTAGTTGTGGGGTATCTTATTGTGGTGTTTCAAGTTGTGGAGTTTCTAGTTGTGGAGTTTTTAGTTGCGGAGTTTCTAATTGTGGAGTTTCTAGTTGCGGAGTTTCTGGTTGTGGAGTTTCTAGTTGTGGAGTTTGTAGTTGTGGAGTATCTAGTTGTGGTGTTTCAAGTTGTGGAGTTTCTTGTTAAGAACTTTTAGTTGCGGAGTTTCTAGTTGTGGAGTTTCTAGTTGCAGAGTTTCTAGTTGTGAAGTTTCTAGTTGTGGAGTTTATAGTTGCGGAGTTTCTAGTTGTGGAGTTTCTTGCTGTGAAGTTTCTAGTTGCGAAGTTTCTGGTTGCAGAGTTTCTAGTTGCAGAGTTTCTAGTTGTGGAGTTTCTAGTTGTTGAATTTGTAGTTGTGGGGTATCTTATTGTGGTGTTTCAAGTTGTGGAGTTTCTAGTTGTGGAGTTTTTAGTTGCGGAGTTTCTAATTGTGGAGTTTCTAGTTGCGGAGTTTCTGGTTGTGGAGTTTCTAGTTGTGGAGTTTGTAGTTGTGGAGTATCTAGTTGTGGTGTTTCAAGTTGTGGAGTTTCTTGTTAAGAACTTTTAGTTGCGGAGTTTCTAGTTGTGGAGTTTCTAGTTGCAGAGTTTCTAGTTGTGAAGTTTCTAGTTGTGGAGTTTATAGTTGCGGAGTTTCTAGTTGTGGAGTTTCTAGTTGTGGAGTTTTTAGTTGTGGATTTTCTAGTGTAGTCTGAAGTTGTGGAGTCTGTAGTTGTGGAGTTTCTAGTTGTGGAATCTCTAGTTGTGGAGTTCCTAGTTGCGGAGTTTCTACTTGCGGAGTTTCTAGTTGCAGAGTTTCTGGTTGTGTAGTTTCTAGTTGTGGAGTTTTTAGTTGTGGATTTTCTAGTTGTGGAGTCTGAAGTTGTGGAGTCTGTAGTTGTGGAATCTCTAGTTTTGGAGTTCCCAGTTGCGGAGTTTCTACTTGCGGAGTTTCTAGTTGCGGAGTTTCTAGTTGTGGAATTTGTAGTTGTGGAGTATCTAGTTGTGGTGTTTCAAGTTGTGGAGTTTCTAGTTGTCGAGTTTCTAGCCGTGGAGTTTCCAGTTCTTGAGTTTCTAGTTGCCGAGTTTCTAGTTGCGAAGTCTCAAGTTGTGGAGTTTCTTGCTGTGAAGTTTCTAGTTGCGAAGTTTCTGGTTGCAGAGTTTCTAGTTGCAGAGTTTCTAGTTGTGGAGTTTCTAGTTGTTGAATTTGTAGTTGTGGGGTATCTTATTGCGGTGTTTCAAGTTGTGGAGTTTCTAGTTGTGGAGTTTTTAGTTGCGGAGTTTCTAATTGTGGAGTTTCTAGTTGCGGAGTTTCTGGTTGTGGAGTTTCTAGTTGTGGAGTTTGTAGTTGTGGAGTATCTAGTTGTGGTGTTTCAAGTTGTGGAGTTTCTTGTTAAGAACTTTTAGTTGCGGAGTTTCTAGTTGTGGAGTTTCTAGTTGCGGAGTTTCTAGTTGTGGAGTCTGTAGTTGTGAAGTCTGTAGTTGTGGAGTTTCTAGTTGTGGAGTTTCTAGTTATGGAGTCTCTAGTTGTGTAGTTTCTAGTTGCGGAGTTTCTAGTTGCGGAGTTTCTAGTTGTGAAGTTTCTAGTTGTGGAATTAGTAGAGTTGGAGTATCTAGTTGTGGACTTTCTAGCTGTAGAGTTTCTAGTTGTGGACTTTCTAGTTGCAGAGTTTCTAGTTGTGAAGTTTCTAGTGTTGGAGTTTATAGTTGCGGAGTTTCTAGTTGTGAAGTTTCTAGTTGCGGAGTTTCTAGTAGCGGAGTTTCTAGTTGCGGAGTTTCTGGTTGTGGAGTTTCTAGTTGTGGAGTTTCTAGTTGTGAAGTCTGTAGTCACGGAGTTTCTAGTTGTGGAGTTTCTAGTTGTGGAGTTTCTAGTTGTGGAATTTGTAGGTGTTGAGTATCTAGTTGTGGTGTTTCAAGTTGTGGAGTTTCTAGTTGTGGAGTTTCTAGCTATGGAGTTTCGAGTTCTTGAGTTTATTGTGGCCGAATATCTAGTTGTGAAGCCTCAAGTTGTGGAGTTTCTAGTTGTGGAGTTTCTAGCTGTGGAGTTTCCAGTTCTTGAGCTTCTAGTTGCCGAGTTTCTAGTTGCGAAGTCTCAAGTTGTGGAGTTTCTAGCTGTGAAGTTTCTAGTTGCGAAGTTTCTAGTTGCGGAGTTTCTAGTTGCAGAGTTTATAGTTGTGGAGTTTCTAGTTGTGAAATTTGTAGTTGTGGAGTATCTAGTTGTTGTTTTTCAAGTTGTGGAGTTTATAATGTGGATTTTATAGTTGTGGAGTTTTTAGTTGCGGAGTTTCTAGTTATTGAGTTTCTAGTTGCGGAGTTTCTGGTTGTGGAGTTTCAAGTTGTGAAGTTTCTCGTTGTGGATTTTGAAGTTGTAGAGTTCCTAGTTGCGGGGTGTCTAGTTGTGGAGTTCATAGTTGTGGAGTTTCTAGCTGTGGAATTTCTAGTTGCAGAGTTTCTAGTTGCAGAGTTTCTAGTTGCGGACTTTCTAGCTGTGGAGTTTCTAGTTGCGGAGTTTCTAGTTGCGGAGTTTCTAGTTGTGGAGTTTCTAGTTGTGGAATTTGTAGTTGTAGAGTATCTAGTTGTGGACTTTCTAGCTGTAGAGTTTCTAGTTGTGGAGTTTCTAGTTGCGGAGTTTCTAGTTGTGGAATTTGTAGTTGTGGAGTATCTAGTTGTGGTGTTTCAAGTTGTGGAGTTTCTAGTTGTCGAGTTTCTAGCTGTGGAGTTTCCAGTTCTTGAGTTTCTAGTTGCCGAGTTTCTAGTTGCGAAGTCTCAAGTTGTGGAGTTTCTTGCTGTGAAGTTTCTAGTTGTGAAGTTTCTGGTTGCAGAGTTTCTAGTTGCAGAGTTTCTAGTTGTGGAGTTTCTAGTTGTTGAAGTTGTAGTTGTGGGGTATCTTATTGTGGTGTTTCAAGTTGTGGAGTTTCTAGTTGTGGAGTTTTAGTTGCGGAGTTTCTAATTGTGGAGTTTCTAGTTGCGGAGTTTCTGGTTGTGGAGTTTCTAGTTGTGGAGTTTCTAGTTGTGGAGTCTGTAGTTGTGGAGTCTGTAGTTGAGGAGTTTCTAGTTGTGGAGTTTCTAGTTATGGAGTCTCTAGTTGTGGAGTTTCTAGTTGCGGAGTTTCTAGTTGCGGAGTTTCTAGTTGTGGAGTTTCTAGTTGCGGAATTTCTAGTTGTTGAGTCTCTAGTTGCGGACTTTCTAGCTGTAGAGTTTCTAGTTGTGGAGTTCCTAGCTGTGGAGTTTTCAGTTCTTGAGTTTCTAGTTGCACAGTTTCTAGTTGTGGAGTTTCTAGTTGTTGAATTTGTAGTTGTGGGGTATCAAGTTGTGGTGTTTCAAGTTGTGGAGATTCTAGTTGTGGAGTTTTTAGTTGCGGAGTTTCGAGTTGTGGAGTTTCTACTTGTGGAGTTTCTGGTTGTGGAGTTTCTAGTTGTGGAGTTTCTAGTTGTGAAGTCTGTAGATGTGGAGTCTGTAGTTTTGGAGTCTCTAGTTGTGGAGTTTCTAGTTGTGGAGTTTCTAGTTGCGGAGTTTCTAGTTGCAGAATTTTTAGGTTGGAATTTGTAGTTGTGGAGTATCTAGTTGTGGTGTTTCAAGTTGTGGAGTTTCTTGTTGTGGAGTTTTTAGTTGCGGAGTTTCTAGTTGTGGAGTTTCTATATGCGGAGTTTCTGGTTGTGTAGTTTCTAGTTGTGGAGTTTTAGTTGTGGATTTTCTAGTTGTGGAGTCTGAAGTTGTGGAGTCTGTAGTTGTGGAGTTTCTAGTTGTGGAATCTCTAGTTTAGGAGTTCCTAGTTGCGCAGTGTCTAGTTGTGGAGTTCCTAGTTGCGGAGTTTCTAGTTGCGGAGTTTTCCAGTTGCGGAATCTATAGTTGTGGAGTTTGTAGTTGTGGAGTTTCTAGTTGTGGAGTTTCAACAGTGGAGTTTCTAGTTTCAGAGTTTCTAGTTGCAGAGTTTCTAGTTGCGGACTTTCTAGCTGTGGAGTTTCTAGTTGCGGAGTTTCTGGTTGTGGAGTTTCCAGTCCTGAAGTTTCAAGTTGGGGAATTTATAGGTGTGGAGTTTCTAGTTGGACTTTCTAGTTGTCGGGTTTCTAGTTGCGGAGTTTCTAGTTTAGGAGTTTCTAGTTGTGGCGTTTTTAGTTGTGGACTCTCTAGTTGTGGAGTCTCTAGCTGTGGAATTTCTAGTTGCGGAGTTTCTAGTTGTGGAGTATCTAGTTGTGGTTTTTCAAGTTGTGGAGTTTATAGTTGTGGAGTTTTTAGTTGCGGAGTTTCTAGTTGTTGAGTTTGTAGTTGCGGAGTTTCTGGTTGTGGAGTTTCTAGTTGTGGAGTTTCTAGTTGTGGAGTCTGTAGTTGTGGAGTCTGTGGGTGTGGAGTTTCTAGTTGTGGAGTTTCTAGTTATGGAGTCTCTAGCTGTGGAGTTCCTAGTTGCGGAGTTTCTAGTTGTGGAGTTTCTAGTTGTGGAATTTGTAGTTGTTGAGTATCTAGTTGCGGACTTTCTAGCTGTAGAGTTTCTAGTTGTGGAGTTTCTAGTTGCAGAGTTTCTAGTTGTGGAGTTTCTAGTTGTGTAATTTGTAGTTGTGGAGTATCTAGTTGTGGCGTTCCAAGTTGTGGAGTTTCTAGTTGTGGAGTTTCTAGTTGTGGAGTTTCTAGTTGTTGAGTTTCTAGTTGCAGAGTTTCTAGTTGCAAAGTCTCAAGTTGTGGAATTTCGAGTTGTGGAGTTTTTATTTGTGGAGTTTCTAGTCATGGAGTTTCTAGTTGTGGAGTTTTAGTTGTGGAGTCTCTAGTTGTGGAGTTTCTAGTTGTGGAGTTTCTAGCTGTGGAGTTTCTAGTTGCGGAGTTTCTAGTTGCGGAGTTTGGAGTTGCGGAGTTTTCTAGTTACGGAGCTTCTAGTTGCGGAGTTTCTAGTTGCGGAGTTTCAAGTTGTGGAGTTTCTACTTGTGAAGTTTCTAGTTGTAGAGTTTATAGTTGTGGAGTATCTAGTTGTGGAGTTTCAAGTTGTCAAGTTTCTCGTTGTGGATTTTGAAGTTGTAGAGTTCCTAGTTGCGGAGTGTCTAGTTGTGGAGTTTCTACTTGTGGAGTTTCTGGTTCTGGAGTTTCTAGTTGTGGAGTTTCTAGTTGTGAAGTCTGTAGTTGTGGAGTCTGTAGTTGTGAGGTTCTAGTTGTGGAGTCTAGTTGTGGAGTTTCTAGTTGCGGAGTTTCTAGCTGCGGTTCTAGTTGTGGAGTTTCTAGTTGTGGAATTAGTAGTTGTGGAGTATCTAATTGTGGTGTTTCATGTTGTGGAGTTTCTAGTTGTGGAGTTTCCAGCTGTGGAGTTTCCAGTTCTTGAGATTCCAGTTGCCGAGTGTCTAGTTGCGAAGTCTCAAGTTGCGGAGTTTCTAGCTGTGGAGTTTGTAGTTGCGGAGTCTCTAGTTGTGCAGTTTCTGGTTGTGGAGTTTCTAGCTGTGGAATTTCTATTTGCGGAGTTTCTAGTTGCAGAGTTTCTAAATGCGGACTTTCTAGCTGTGGAGTTTTTAGTTGCGGAGTTTCTAGTTGTGGAGTTTCTAGTTGTCGAGTTTCTAGTTGCGAAGTTTCTAGTTGTGGAGTTTCTATTTGTTGAGTTTCTAGTTGCCGAGTTTCTAGTTGGAAAGTCTCAAGTTGTGGAGTTTCTAGTTGCGGAGTTTCTATTCGTGGAGTTTCTAGTCAAGGAGTTTCTAGTTGTGGAGTTTTAGTTGTGAAGTGTCTAGTCGTGGAGTTTCAAGTTGCGAAGTTTTCTAGTTGTGGAGACTCTAGTTGTGGAATTTCTAGTTGCGAAGTGTCTAGTTGTAGAGTTTCTAGTTGTGGAGTTCCTAGTTGGAGTTTCTAATTGGAGTTTCTAGTTGGAGTTTTTAGTTTTCGAGTTTCTAGTGTTAGATTTTCTAGTTGCGGAGTTCCTAGTTGCGGAGTTTCTAGTTGTGTGGTTTCTAGTTGTTGAAATTCTAGCTGTGGAGTTTCTACTTATGGACTCTCTAGTCGTGGAGTTCTAGTTGTGCAGTTTCCATCTTAGGAGTTTTTAAATGCGAATTCTCCAGTTGTGCAGTCTCTAGTTGTGGAGTTTGTAGTAGTGAATATTCTAGTCGTGAAGTGTCTAGTTGTGGAGTTTCTTATTGTGGAGTTTCTAGTTGCGGAGTCTCTAGTTGTGAAGTTTCTAGTTGTGGATTTTCTAGTTGCGGATTTTCTAGTGCGGAGTTTCTAGTTGTGTAGTTTCTAGTTGGGGAGTTTGTACGCGAGTTTTTAGTTGTGGAGTTTCTAGTTGCGAAGTTTTCTAGTTGTGGAGACTCTAGTTGTGGAGTTTCTAGTTGCGAAGTGTCTAGTTGTAGAGTTTCTAGTTGTGGAGTTTCTAGTTGGAGTTTATAGTTGGAGTTTTTAGTTTTCGAGTTTCTAGTTGTAGATTTTCTAGTTGCGGAGTTCCTAGTTGCGGAGTTTCTAGTTGTGGGGATTCTAGTTGTTGAAATTCGAGCTGTGGAGTTTCTACTTATGGACTCTCTAGTCGTGGAGTTTCTAGTTGCGTAGTTTCTATCTGAGTAGTATCAAAATGCGGAGTCTCCAGTTGTGCAGTCTCTAGTTGTGGAGTTTCTAGTAGTGAAGTTTCTAGTTGCGGAGTCTCTAGTTGTGAAGTTTCTAGTTGCGGAGTCTCTAGTTGTGAAGTTTCTAGTTGTGGATTTTGTAGTTGCGGAGTTTATAGTTGCAGAGTTTCTAGTTGTGTAGTTTCTAGTTGGGGAGTTTCTACTTGAGTTTATAGTTGTGGAGTTTCTAGTTGCAGAATTTCGAGTTGCAGAGTTTCGAGTTGTGGAGTTTCTAGTTGCAGAGTCTCTAGTAGTGGAGCTTCTAGTTGCGGAGTTTCTAGCTGTGGAGTTTCCAGTCCTTGAGTTTCAGTTGCCGAGTTTCTAGTTGCGAAGTCTCAATTTGTGGAGATTCTAGCTGTGAAGTTTCTAGTTGCGAAGTTTTTAGTTGCGGAGTTTCTAGTTGCAGAGTTTCTAGCTGTGGAGTTTCTAGTTGTGGAATTTTTAGTTGTGGAGTATCTAGTTTTGGTGTTTCAAGTTGTGGAGTTTCTAGTTGCAGAGTTTTTAGTTGCGGAGTTTCTAGGCTTGGTGTTTCTAGTTGCGGAGTTTCTGGTTGTGGAGTTTTTAGTTGTGGAGTTTCTAGTTGTGGAGTTTCTAGTGTTGGTGTTTCAAGTTGTGGAGTTTCTTGTTGTGGAGTTTTTAGTTGCGGAGTTTCTAGTTGTGGAGTTTCTAGTTGCGGAGTTTTTGGTTGTGGAGTTTCTAGTTGTGGAGTTTCTATTTGCGGAGTTTCTAGTCAAGAAGCTTCTAGTTGCGAAGTTTTCTAGTTGTTGAGACTCTAGTTGTGCAACTTCTAGTTGCGAAGTGTCTAGTTGTGGAGTTTCTAGTTGTGGAGTTTCTAGTTATGGAGTTTCTAGTTGGAGTTTTTAGTTTTCGAGTTTCTAGTTGTAGATTTTCTAGTTGCGGAGTTCCTATTTGCGGAGTTTCTAGTTGTGTGGTTTCTAGTTGTTGAAATTCTAGCTGTGGAGTTTCTACTTATGGAATCTCTAGTCGTGGAGTTCTAGTTGTGCAGTTTCCATCTTAGGAGTTTTTAAATGCGAATTCTCCAGTTGTGCAGTCTCTAGTTGTGGAGTTGGTAGTAGTGAATGTTCTAGTTGTGGAGTGTCTAGTTGTGGAGTTTCTTATTGTGGAGTTTCTAGTTGCGGAGTCTCTAGTTGTGATGTTTCTAGTTGTGGATTTTCTAGTTGCAGATTTTCTAGTGCGGAGTTTCTAGTTGTGTAGTTTCTAGTTGGGAAGTTTGTACTTGAGTTTTTAGTTGTGGAGTTTCTAGTTGCGAAGTTTTCTAGTTGTGGAGACTCTAGTTGTGGAGTTTCAAGTTGTGGAGTTTCTAGTTGGAGTTTCTAGTTGGAGTTTTTAGTTTTCGAGTTTCTAGTTGTAGATTTTCTAGTTGCGGAGTTCCTAGTTGCGGAGTTTCTAGTTGTAGGGTTTCTAGTTGTTGAAATTCTAGCTGTGGAGTTTCTACTTATGGACTCTCTAGTCGTTGAGTTTCTAGTTGTGTAGTTTCTATCTGAGGAGTTTCTAAATGTGAAGTCTCCAGTTGTGCAGTCTCTAGTTGTGGAGTTTCTAGTTGTGGAGTTTCTTATTGTGGAGTTTCTAGTTATAGAGTTTCTAGTTGGAGTTTTTAGTTTTCGAGTTTCTAGTTGTAGATTTTCTAGTTGCGGAGTTCCTAGTTGCGGAGTTTCTAGTTGTGGGGTTTCTAGTTGTTGAAATTCTAGCTGTGGAGTTTCTACTTATTGACTCTCTAGTCGTGGAGTTTCTAGTTGCGTAGTTTCTATCTGAGTAGTTTCAAAATGCGAAGTCTCCAGTTGTGCAGTCTCTAGTTGTGGAGTTTCTAGTAGTGAAGTTTCTAGTTGCGGAGTCTCTAGTTGTGAAGTTTCTAGTTGTGGATTTTCCAGTTGCGGAGTTTCTAGTTGCAGAGTTTCAAGTTGTGGAGTTTCTAGTTGCGGAGTCTCTAGTTGTGGAGTTTCTAGTTGCGGAGTTCCTAGCTGTGGAGTTTCAAGTTCTTGGGTTTCTAGTTGCCGAGTTTCTAGTTGCGAAGTCTCAAGTTGTGGAGTTTCTAGCTGTGAAGTTTCTAGTTGCGAAGTTTCTAGTTGTGGAGTTTGTAGTTGCAGAGTTTCAAGTTGTGGAGTTTCTAGTTGTGGAATTTGTACTTGTGGAGTATCTAGTTGTGGTGTTTCAAGTTGTGGAGTTTCTTGTTGTTGAGTTTTTAGTTGCGGATTTTCTAGTTGTGGAGTTTCTAGTTGCGGAGTTTCTGGTTGTGTAGTTTCTAGTTGTGGAGTTTCTAGTTGTGGAGTCTGTAGTTGTGGAGTCTGTAGTTGTGGAGTTTCTAGTTGTGGAGTTTCTAGTTATTGAGTCTCTAGTTGTGGAGTTTCTAGTTGCGGAGTTTCTAGTTGCGGAATTTGTAGTTGTGGAATTTGTAGTTGTGGAGTATCTAGTTGTGATGTTTCAAGTTGTGGAGTTTCTTGTTGTGGAGTTTTTAGTTGCGGAGTTTCTAGCTGGGGAGTTTCTAGTTGCGGAGTTTCTGGTTGTGTAGTTTCTAGTTGTGGAGTTTTTAGTTGTGGATTTTCTAGTTGTGGAGTCTGAAGTTGTGGAGTCTGTAGTTGTGGAATCTCTAGTTTTGGAGTTCCCAGTTGCGGAGTTTCTACTTGCGGAGTTTCTAGTTGCGGAGTTTCTAGTTGTGGAATTTGTAGTTGTGGAGTATCTAGTTGTGGAGTTTCTAGTTGTTGAATTGGTAGTTGTGGGGTATCTTATTGTGGTGTTTCAAGTTGTGGAGTTTCTAGTTGTGGAGTTTTTAGTTGCGGAGTTTCTAATTGTGGAGTTTCTAGTTGCGGAGTTTCTGGTTGTGGAGTTTCTAGTTGTGGAGTTTCTAGTTGTGGAGTCTGTAGTTGTGGAGTCTGTAGTTGAGGAGTTTCTAGTTGTGGAGTTTCTAGTTATGGAGTCTCTAGTTGTGGAGTTTCTGGTTGCGGAGTTTCTAGTTGCGGAGTTTCTAGTTGTGGAGTTTCTAGTTGCGGAATTTCTAGTTGTGGAGTCTCTAGTTGCGGACTTTCTAGCTGTAGAGTTTCTAGTTGTGGAGTTCCTAGCTGTGGAGTTTCCAGTTCTTGAGTTTATAGTTGCACAGTTTCTAGTTGTGGAGTTTCTACATGTTGAATTTGTAGTTGTGGGGTATCTAGTAGTGGTGTTTCAAGTTGTGGAGATTCTAGTTGTGGAGTTTTTAATTGCGGAGTTTCGAGTTGTAGAGTTTCTACTTGTGGAGTTTCTGGTTGTGGAGTTTCTAGTTGTGGAGTTTCTAGTTGTGAAGTCTGTAGATGTGGAGTCTGTAGTTTTGGAGTCTCTAGTTGTGGAGTTTCTAGTTGTGGAGTTTCTAGTTGCGGAGTTTCTAGTTGCAGAATTTTTAGGTTGGAATTTGTAGTTGTGGAGTATCTAGTTGTGGTGTTTCAAGTTGTGGAGTTTCTTGTTGTGGGGTTTTTAGTTGTGGAGTTTCTAGTTGTGGAGTTTCTATATGCGGAGTTTCTGGTTGTGTAGTTTCTAGTTGTGGAGTTTTAGTTGTGGATTTTCTAGTTGTGGAGTCTGAAGTTGTGGAGTCTGTAGTTGTGGAGTTTCTAGTTGTGGAATCTCTAGTTTAGGAGTTCCTAGTTGCGGAGTGTCTAGTTGTGGAGTTCCTAGTTGCGGAGTTTCTAGTTGCGGAGTTTTCCAGTTGCGGAGTCTGTAGTTGTGGAGTTTCTAGTTGTGGAGTTTCTAGTTGTGGAGTTTCTAGCAGTGGAGTTTCTAGTTTCAGAGTTTCTAGTTGCAGAGTTTCTAGTTGCGGACTTTCTAGCTGTGGAGTTTCTAGTTGCGGAGTTTCTAGTTATGGAGTTTCCAGTCGTGAAGTTTCAAGTTGTGGAATTTATAGGTGTGGAGTTTCTAGTTGGAGTTTCTAGTTGTCGGGTTTCTAGTTGCGGAGTTTCTAGTTTTGGAGTTTCTAGTTGTGGCGTTTTTAGTTGTGGACTCTCTAGTTGTGGAGTCTCTAGCTGTGGAATTTCTAGTTGCGGAGTTTCTAGTTGCGGAGTTTCTAGTAGCGGAGTTTCTAGTTGCGGAGTTTCTGGTTGTGGAGTTTCTAGTTGTGGAGTTTCTAGTTGTGAAGTCTGTAGTTGCGGAGTTTCTAGTTGTGGAGTTTCTAGTTGTGGAATTTGTAGGTGTGGAGTATCTAGTTGTGGTGTTTCAAGTTGTGGAGTTTCTAGCTATGGAGTTTCCAGTTCTTGAGTTTCTAGTTGCCGAATATCTAGTTGTGAAGTCTCAAGTTGTGGAGTTTCTAGTTGTGGAGTTTCTAGCTGTGGAGTTTCCAGTTCTTGAGCTTCTAGTTGCCGAGTTTCTAGTTGCGAAGTCTCAAGTTGTGGAGTTTCTAGCTGTGAATTTTCTAGTTGCGGAGTTTCTAGTTGCAGAGTTTATAGTTGTGGAGTATCTAGTTGTGAAATTTGTAGTTGTGGAGTATCTAGTTGTGGTTTTTCAAGTTGTGGAGTTTATAGTTGTGGAGTTTTTAGTTGCGGAGTTTCTAGTTGTTGAGTTTGTAGTTGCGGAGTTTCTGGTTGTGGAGTTTCTAGATGTGGAGTTTCTAGTTGTGGAGTCTGTAGTTGTGGAGTCTGTGGTTGCAGAGTTTCTAGTTGCGGACTTTCTAGCTGTGGAGTTTCTAGTTGCGGAGTTTCTAGTTGCGGAGTTTCTAGTTGTGGAGTTTCTAGTTGTGGAATTTGTAGTTGTAGAGTATCTAGTTGTGGACTTTCTAGCTGTAGAGTTTCTAGTTGTGGAGTTTCTAGTTGCAGAGTTTCTAGTTGTGAAGTTTCTAGTTGTGTAGTTTATAGTTGCGGAGTTTCTAGTTGTGGAGTTTCTAGTTGTGGAGTTTTTAGTTGTGGATTTTCTAGTGTAGTCTGAAGTTGTGGAGTCTGTAGTTGTGGAGTTTCTAGTTGTGGAATCTCTAGTTGTGGAGTTCCTAGTTGCGGAGTTTCTACTTGCGGAGTTTCTAGTTGCAGAGTTTCTGGTTGTGTAGTTTCTGGTTGTGGAGTTTTTAGTTGTGGATTTTCTAGTTGTGGAGTCTGAAGTTGTGGAGTCTGTAGTTGTGGAATCTCTAGTTTTGGAGTTTCCAGTTGCGGAGTTTCTATTTGCGGAGTGTCTAGTTGCGGAGTTTCTAGTTGTGGAATTTGTAGTTGTGGAGTATCTAGTTGTGGTGTTTCAAGTTGTGGAGTTTATAGTTGTCGAGTTTCTAGCTGTGGAGTTTCCAGTTCTTGAGTTTCTAGTTGCCGAGTTTCTAGTTGCGAAGTCTCAAGTTGTGGAGTTTCTTGCTGTGAAGTTTCTAGTTGCGAAGTTTCTGGTTGCAGAGTTTCTAGTTGCAGAGTTTCTAGTTGTGGGGTTTCTAGTTGTTGAATTTGTAGTTGTGGGGTATCTTATTGTGGTGTTTCAAGTTGTGGAGTTTCTAGTTGTGGAGTTTTTAGTTGCGGAGTTTCTAATTGTGGAGTTTCTAGTTGCGGAGTTTCTGGTTGTTGAGTTTCTAGTTGTGGAGTTTCTAGTTGTGGAGTCTGTAGTTGTGGAGTCTGTAGTTGAGGAGTTTCTAGTTGTGGAGTTTCTAGTTATGGAGTCTCTAGTTGTGGAGTTTCTAGTTGCGGAGTTTCTAGTTGCGGAGTTTCTAGTTGTGGAGTTTCTAGTTGCGGAAATTCTAGTTGTTGAGTCTCTAGTTGCGGACTTTCTAGCTGTAGAGTTTCTAGTTGTGGAGTTCCTATCTGTGGAGTTTCCAGTTCTTGAGTTTCTAGTTGCACAGTTTCTAGTTGTGGAGTTTCTAGTTGTGAAATTTGTAGTTGTGGAGTATCTAGTTGTGGTTTTTCAAGTTGTGGAGTTTATAGTTGTGGAGTTTTTAGTTGCGGAGTTTCTAGTTGTTGAGTTTGTAGTTGCGGAGTTTCTGGTTGTGGAGTTTCTAGATGTGGAGTTTCTAGTTGTGGAGTCTGTAGTTGTGGAGTCTGTGGTTGTGGAGTTTCTAGTTGTGGAGTTTCTAGTTATGGAGTCTCTAGCTGTGGAGCTCCTAGTTGCGGAGTTTCTAGTTGTGGAGTTTCTAGTTGTGGAATTTGTAGTTGTTGAGTATCTAGTTGCGGACTTTCTAGCTGTAGAGTTTCTAGTTGTGGAGTTTCTAGTTGCAGAGTTTCTAGTTGTGGAGTTTCTAGTTGTGTAATTTGTAGATGTGGAGTATCTAGTTGTGGCGTTCCAAGTTGTGGAGTTTCTAGTTGTGGAGTTTCTAGTTGTGGAGTTTCTAGTTGCAGAGTTTCTAGTTGCAAAGTCACAAGTTGTGGAGTTTCTAGTTGTGGAGTTTTTATTTGTGGAGTTTCTAGTCATGGAGTTTCTAGTTGTGGAGTTTTAGTTGTGGAGTCTCTAGTTGTGGAGTTTCTAGTTGTGGAGTTTCTAGCTGTGGAGTTTCTAGTTGCGGAATTTATAGGTGTGGAGTTTCTAGTTGTGGAGTTTCTAGTTGTCGGGTTTCTAGTTGCGGAGTTTCTAGTTTTGGAGTTTCTAGTTGTGGCGTTTTTAGTTGTGGACTCTCTAGTTGTGGAGTCTCTAGCTGTGGAATTTTTAGTTGCGGAGTTTCTAGTTGCGGAGTTTCTAGTAGCGGAGTTTCCAGTTGCGGAGTTTCTGGTTGTGGAGTTTCTAGTTGTGGAGTTTCTAGTTGTGAAGTCTGTAGTTGCGGAGTTTGTAGTTGTGGAGTTTCTAGTTGTGGAACTTGTAGGTGTTGAGTATCTAGTTGTGGTGTTTCAAGTTGTGGAGTTTCTAGTTGTGAAGTTTCTAGCTATGGAGTTTCCAGTTCTTGAGTTTCTAGTGGCCGAATATTTAGTTGTGAAGTCTCAAGTTGTGGAGTTTCTAGTTGTGGAGTTTCTAGCTGTGGAGTTTCCAGTCCTTGAGCTTCTAGTTGCCGAGTTTCTAGTTGCGAAGTCTCAAGTTGTGGAGTTTCTAGCTGTGATGTTCCTAGTTGCGAAGTTTCTAGTTGCGGAGTTTCTAGTTGCAGAGTTTATAGTTGTGGAGTTTCTAGTTGTGATATTTGTAGTTGTGGAGTACCTAGTTGTGGTTTTTGAAGTTGTGGAGTTTATAGTTGTGAAGTTTTTAGTTGCGGAGTTTCTAGTTGTTGAGTTTCTAGTTGCGGAGTTTCTGGTTGTGGAGTTTCTAGTTGTGGAGTTTCTAGTTGTGGAGTCTGTAGTTGTGGTGTCTGTGGTTGTGGAGTTTCCAGTTGTGGAGTTTATAGTTATGGAGTCTCTAGCTGTGGAGTTCCTAGTTGTGGAGTTTCTAGTTGTGGAGTTTCTAGTTGTGGAATTTGTCGTTGTGGAGTATCTAGTTGCGGACTTTCTAGCTGTAGAGTTTCTAGTTGTGGAGTTTCTAGTTGCAGAGTTTCTAGTTTCCGAGTTTCTAGTTGCAAAGTCTCACATTGTGGAGTTTCTAGTTGTGCAGTTTTTATTTGTGGAGTTTCTAGTCATGGAGTTTCTAGTTGTGGAGTTTTAGTTGTGGAGTCTCTAGTTGTGGAGTTTCTAGTTGTGGAGTTTCTAGCTGTGGAGTTTCTAGTTGCGGATTTTCTAGTTGCGGAGTTTGTAGTTCTGTAGTTTTCTAGTTGCGGAGTTTATAGTTGCGGAGTTTCTAGTTGCGCAGTTTCAAGTTGTGGAGTTCCTACTTGTGAAGTTTCTAGTTGTGGAGTTTATAGTTGTGGAGTATCTAGTTTTGGAGTTTCAAGTTGTGAAACTTCTCGTTGTGGATTTTGAAGTTGTAGAGTTCCTAGTTGCGAAGTGTCTAGTTGTGGAGTTTCTACTTGTGGAGTTTCTGGTTGTGGAGTTTCTAGTTGCGGAGTTTCTAGTTGTGGAATTTCTAGTTGTTGAGTTTCTAGTTTCCGAGTTTCTAGTTGCAAAGTCTCACGTTGTGGAGTTTCTAGTTGTGCAGTTTTTATTTGTGGAGTTTCTAGTCATGGAGTTTCTAGTTGTGGAGTTTTAGTTGTGGAGTCTCTAGTTGTGGATTTTTTAGTTGTGGAGTTTCTAGCTGTGGAGTTTCTAGTTGCGGATTTTCTAGTTGCGGAGTTTGTAGTTGCGGAGTTTTCTAGTTGCGGAGTTTATAGTTGCGGAGTTTCTAGTTGCGCAGTTTCAAGTTGTGGAGTTCCTACTTGTGAAGTTTCTAGTTGTGGAGTTTATAGTGTTGGAGTATCTAGTTTTGGAGTTTCAAGTTGTGAAGTTTCTCGTTGTGGATTTTGAAGTTGTAGAGTTCCTAGTTGCGGAGTGTCTAGTTGTGGAGTTTCTACTTGTGGAGTTTCTGGTTGTGGAGTTTCTAGTTGTGGAGTTTCTAGTTGCGGAGTTTCTAGTTGTGGAGTTTCTAGCTGTGGAGTTTCCAGTTCTTGAGATTCTAGTTGCCGAGTGTCTAGTTGCGAAGTCTCAAGTTGCGGAGTTTCTAGCTGTGGAGTTTGTAGTTGCGGAGTCTCTAGTTGTGCAGTTTCTGGTTGTGGAGTTTCTAGTTGTGGAGTTTCTAGCTGTGGAGTTTCTATTTGCGGAGTTTCTAGTTGCAGAGTTTCTAAATGCGGACTTTCTAGCTGTGGAGTTTCTAGTTGCGGAGTTTCTAGTTGTGGAGTTTCTAGTTGCGAAGTTTCCAGTTGTGGAGTTTCTAGTTGTTGAGTTTCTAGTTGCCGAGTTTCTAGTTGGAAAGTCTCAAGTTGTGGAGTTGCTAGTTGTGGAGTTTCTATTTGTGGAGTTTTTAGTCAAGGAGTTTCTAGTTGTGGAGTTTTAGTTGTGAAGTGTCTAGTCGTGGAGTTTCAAGTTGCGAAGTTTTCTAGTTGTGGAGACTCTAGTTGTGGAATTTCTAGTTGCGAAGTGTCTAGTTGTAGAGTTTCTAGTTGTGGAGTTTCTAGTTGGAGTTTCTAGTTGGAGTTTTTAGTTTTCGAGTTTCTAGTTGTAGATTTTCTAGTTGCGGAGTTCCTAGTTGCGGAGTTTCTAGTTGTGGGGTTTCTAGTTGTTGAAAATCTAGCTGTGGAGTTTCTACTTATGGACTCTCTAGTCGTGGAGTTTCTATTTGTGTAGTTTTTATCTGAGGAGTTTCTAATTGCGAAGTCTCCACTTGTGCAGTCTCTAGTTGTAGAGTTTCTAGTAGTGGAATTTCTAGTTGTGGAATTTCTTATTGTGGACTTTCTAGTTGCGGAGTCTCTAGTTGTGAAGTTTCTAGTTGTGGATTTTCCAGTTGCAGAGTTTCTAGTTGCAGAGTTTCGAGTTGCAGAGTTTCAAGTTGTGGAGTTTCTAGTTGCGGAGTCTCTAGTTGTGCAGTTTCTAGTTGCGTGGTTTCTAGCTGTGGACTTTCAAGTTCTTGAGTTTCTAGTTACCGTGTTTCTAGTTGCGAAGTCTCAAGTTGTGAAGTTTCTAGCTGTTAAGTTTCTAGTTGCGAAGTTTCTAGTTGCGAAGTTTCTAGTTGCAGAGTTTCTAGTTGTGGAGTTTCTAGTTGTGGAATTTGTAGTTGTGGAGTATCTAGTTGTGGTGTTTCTAGTTGCGGAGTTTCTAGTTGTGGAGTTTCTAGTTGTGGAATTTGTAGTTGTGGAGTATCTAGTTGTGGACTTTCTAGCTGTAGAGTTTCTAGTTGTGGAATTTCTAGTTGCAGAGTTTCTAGTTGTGAAGTTTCTAGTTGTGGAGTTTCTAGTTGCGGAGTTTCTAGTTGTGGAGTTTCTAGTTGTGGAGTTTTTAGTTGTGGATTTTCTAGTGTAGTCTGAAGTTGTGGAGTCTGTATTTGTGGAGTTTCTAGTTGTGGAATCTCTAGTTGTGGAGTTCCTAGCTGCGGAGTTTCTACCTGCGGAGTTTCTAGTTGCGGAGTTTCTAGTTGTGGAATTTGTAGTTGTGGAGTATCTAGTTGCAGAGTCTCTAGTAGTGGAGCTTCTAGTTGCGGAGTTTCTAGCTGTGGAGTTTTCAGTTCTTGAGTTTCAGTTGCCGAGTTTCTAGTTGCGAAGTCTCAATTTGTGGAGTTTCTAGCTGTGAAGTTTCTAGTTGCGAAGTTTCTAGTTGCGGAGTTTCTAGTTGCAGAGTTTCTAGCTGTGGAGTTTCTAGTTGTGGAATTTTTAGTTGTGGAGTATCTAGTTTTGGTGTTTCAAGTTGTGGAGTTTCTAGTTGCAGAGTTTTTAGTTGCGGAGTTTCTAGGCTTGGTGTTTCTAGTTGCGGAGTTTCTGGTTGTGGAGTTTTTAGTTGTGGAGTTTCTAGTTGTGGAGTTTCTAGTTGTGGTGTTTCAAGTTGTGGAGTTTCTTGTTGTGAAGTTTTTAGTTGCGGAGTTTCTAGTTGTGGAGTTTCTAGTTGCGGAGTTTCTGGTTGTGGAGTTTCTAGTTGTGGAGTTTCTATTTGCGGAGTTTCTAGTCAAGAAGCTTCTAGTTGCGAAGTTTTCTAGTTGTTGAGACTATAGTTGTGCAATTTCTAGTTGCGAAGTGTCTAGTTGTGGAGTTTCTAGTTGTGGAGTTTCTAGTTATGGAGTTTCTAGTTGGAGTTTTTAGTTTTCGAGATTCTAGTTGTAGATTTTCTAGTTGCGGAGTTCCTAGTTGCGGAGTTTCTAGTTGTGTGGTTTCTAGTTGTTGAAATTCTAGCTGTGGAGTTTCTACTTATGGACTCTCTAGTCGTGGAGTTCTAGTTGTGCAGTTTCCATCTTAGGAGTTTTTAAATGCGAATTCTCCAGTTGTGCAGTCTCTAGTTGTGGAGTTGGTAGTAGTGAATATTCTAGTTGTGGAGTGTCAAGTTGTGGAGTTTCTTATTGTGGAAATTCTAGTTGCGGAGTCTCTAGTTGTGAAGTTTCTAGTTGTGGATTTTCTAGTTGCAGATTTTCTAGTGCGGAGTTTCTAGTTGTGTAGTTTCTAGTTGGGGAGTTTGTACTTGAGTTTTTAGTTCTGGAGTTTCTAGTTGCGAAGTTTTCTAGTTGTGGAGACTCTAGTTGTGGAGTTTCTAGTTGTGGAGTTTCTAGTTGGAGTTTCTAGTTGGAGTTTTTAGTTTTCGAGTTTCTAGTTGTAGATTTTCTAGTTGCGGAGTTCCTAGTTGCGGAGTTTCTAGTTGTGGGGTTTCTAGTTGTTGAAATTCTAGCTGTGGAGTTTCTACTTATGGACTCTCTAGTCGTGGAGTTTCTAGTTGCGTAGTTTCTATCTGAGTAGTTTCAAAATGCGAAGTCTCCAGTTGTGCAGTCTCTAGTTGTGGAGTTTCTAGAAGTGAAGTTTCTAGTTGCGGAGTCTCTAGTTGTGAAGTTTCTAGTTGTGGATTTTCCAGTTGCGGAGTTTCTAGTTGCAGAGTTTCAAGTTGTGGAGTTTCTAGTTGCGGAGTCTCTAGTTGTGGAGTTTCTAGTTGCGGAGTTCCTAGCTGTGGAGTTTCAAGTTCTTGGGTTTCTAGTTGCCGAGTTTCTAGTTGCGAAGTCTCAAGTTGTGGTTTCTAGCTGTGAAGTTTCTAGTTGCGAAGTTTTTAGTTGCGGAGTTTCTAGTTGCGGAGTTTCTAGTTGTGGAGTTTCTGGTTGTGTAGTTTCTAGTTGTGGAGTTTCTAGTTGTGGAGTCTGTAGTTGTGGAGTCTGTAGTTGTGGAGTTTCTAGTTGTGGAGTTTCTAGTTATTGAGTCTCTAGTTGTGGAGTTTCTAGTTGCGGAGTTTCTAGTTGCGGAATTTGTAGTTGTGGAATTTGTAGTTGTGGAGTATCTAGTTGTGATGTTTCAAGTTGTGGAGTTTCTTATTGTGGAGTTTTTAGTTGCGGAGTTTCTAGCTGGGGAGTTTCTAGTTGCGGAGTTTCTGGTTGTGTAGTTTCTAGTTGTGGAGTTTTTATTTGTGGATTTTCTAGCTGTGGAGTCTGAAGTTGTGGAGTCTGTAGTTGTGGAATCTCTAGTTTTGGAGTTCCCAGTTGCGGAGTTTCTACTTGCGGAGTTTCTAGTTGCGGAGTTTCTAGTTGTGGAATTTGTAGTTGTGGAGTATCTAGTTGTGGTGTTTCAAGTTGTGGAGTTTCTAGTTGTGGAGTCTGTTGTTGTGGGGTCTGTAGTTGTGGAGTTTCTAGTTGTGGAGTTTCTAGTTATGGAGTCTCTATTTGTGGAGTTTCTAGTTGCGGAGTTTCTAGTTGCGGAGTTTCTAGTTGTGGAGTTTTTAGTTGTGGAATTTGTAGTTGTGGAGTATCTAGTTGCGGACTTTCTAGCTGTAGAGTTTCTAGTTGTGGAGTTTCGAGTTGCAGAGTTTCTAGTTGTGGAGTTTCTAGTTGTGTAATTTGTAGTTGTGGAGTTGCTAGTTGTGGAGTTTCTAGTTGTGGAGTTTTTAGTTGTGGAGTTTCTAGTTGTTGAGTTTCTAGTTGCCGAGTTCTAGTTGCAAAGTCTCAAGTTGTGGAGTTTCTAGTTGTGGAGTTTTTATTTGTGGAGTTTCTCGTCAAGGAGTTTCTAGTTGTGGAGTCTCTAGTTGTGGATTTTCTAGTTGTAGAGTTTCTAGCTGTGGAGTTTCTAGTTGCGGAGTTTCTAGTGGCGGAGTTTCTAGTTGCGGAGTTTTCTAGTTGCGGAGTTTCTAGTTGCGGAGTTTCTAGTTGTGCGGTTTCTAGTTGTTGAAATTCTAGCTGTGGAGTTTCAACTTATGGACTCTCTAGTCGTGGAGTTTATAGTTGTGTTGTTTCTATCTGAGGAGTTTCGAAATGTGAAGTTTCCAGTTGTGCAGTTTCTAGTTGCGGATTTTCTAGTTGCGGTGTTTCTAGTTGTGGAGTTTTTAGTTGTGGAATTTGTAGTTGTGGAGTATCTAGTTGCGGACTTTCTAGCTGTAGAGTTTCTAGTTGTGGAGTTTCGAGTTGCAGAGTTACGAGTTGTGGAGTTTCTAGTTGTGTAATTTGTAGTTGTGGAGTATCTAGTTGTGGTGTTCCATGTTGTGGAGTTGCTAGTTGTGGAGTTTCTAGTTGTGGAGTTTCTAGTTGTGGAGTTTCTAGTTGTTGAGTTTCTAGTTGCCGAGTTCTAGTTGCAAAGTCTCAAGTTGTGGAGTTTCTAGTTGTGGAGTTTTTATTTGTGGAGTTTCTCGTCAAGGAGTTTCTAGTTGTGGAGTCGCTAGTTGTGGAGTTTCTAGTTGTAGAGTTTCTAGCTGTGGAGTTTCTAGTTGCGGAGTTTCTAGTGGCGGAGTTTGTAGTTGCGGAGTTTTCTAGTTGCGGAGTTTCTAGTTGCGGAGTTTCTAGTTGTGCGGTTTCTAGTTGTTGAAATTCTAGCTGTGGAGTTTCAACTTATGTGCTCTCTAGTCGTGGAGTTTATAGTTGTGTTGTTTCTATCTGATGAGTTTCGAAATGTGAAGTTTCCAGTTGTGCAGTCTCTAGTTGTGGAGTTTCTAGTTGTGGAGTTTCTAGTTGCAGATTTTCTAGTTGTGTAGTTTCTAGTTGGAGAGTTTGTACTTGAGTTTATAGTTGTGGAGTTTCTAGTTGCAGAATTTCGAGTTGCAGAGTTTGATTGATTGATATGTGGGGTTTAATGTCCCAAAACCACTATATGATTATGAGAGACGCCGTAGTGAAGGGCCTTGGAAATTTAGACCACCTGGGGTTCTTTAACGTGCACCCAAATCTGAGTACACGGGCCTACAACATTACCGCCTCCATCGTAAATACAGCCGCCGCAGCCGAAATTCAAACCTGCGCCCTGCGGGTCAGCAGCTGAGTACCTTAGCCACTAGACCACCGCAGCGGGGCAGAGTTGCAAAGTTTCAAGTGGTGGAGTTTCTAGTTGCGGAGGCTCTAGTTGTGGAGTTTCTAGTTGCGGAGTTTCTAGCTGTGGAGTTTCCAGTTGTGGAGTTTCTAGCTGTGGAGTTTCCAGTTCCTGAGTTTCTAGTTGCGAAGTTTCTAGTTGCGAAGTTTCTAGTTGCAGAGTTTCTAGTTGTGGAGTTTCTAGTTGTGGAATTTGTAGTTGTGGAGTATCTAGTTGTGGTGTTTCAAGTTGTGGAGTTTCTTGTTAAGAATTTTTAGTTGCGGAGTTTCTAGTTGTGGAGTTTCTAGTTGCGGAGTTTCTAGTTGTGGAGTCTGTAGTTGTGAAGTCTGTAGTTGTGGAGTTTCTAGTTGTGGAGTTTCTAGTTATGGAGTCTCTAGTTGTGTAGTTTCTAGTTGCGGAGTTTCTAGTTGCGGAGTTTCTAGTTGTGGAGTTTCTAGTTGTGGAATTTGTAGAGTTGGAGTATCTAGTTGTGGACTTTCTAGCTGTAGAGTTTCAAGTTGTGGACTTTCTAGTTGCAGAGTTTCTAGTTGTGAAGTTTCTAGTGTTGGAGTTTATAGTTGCGGAGTTTCTAGTTGTGGAGTTTCTAGTTGCGGAGTTTCTAGTAGCGGAGTTTCTAGTTGCGGAGTTTCTGGTTGTGGAGTTTCTAGTTGTGGAGTTTCTAGTTGTGAAGTCTGTAGTCGCGGAGTTTCTAGTTGTGGAGTTTCTAGTTGTAGAATTTGTAGGTGTTGAGTATCTAGTTGTGGTGTTTCAAGTTGTGGAGTTTCTAGTTGTGGAGTTTCTAGCTATGGAGTTTCCAGTTCTTGAGTTTCTAGTTGCCGAATATCTATTTGTGAAGTCTCAAGTTGTGGAGTTTCTAGTTGTGGAGTTTCTAGCTGTGGAGTTTCCAGTTCTTGAGCTTCTAGTTGCCGAGTTTCTAGTTGCGAAGTCTCAAGTTGTGGAGTTTCTAGCTGTGAAGTTTCTAGTTGCGAAGTTTCTAGTTGCGGAGTTTCTAGTTGCAGAGTTTATAGTTGTGGAGTTTCTAGTTGTGAAATTTGTAGTTGTGGAGTATCTAGTTGTTGTTTTTCAAGTTGTGGAGTTTATAGTTGTGGAGTTTATAGTTGTGGAGTTTTTAGTTGCGGAGTTTCTAGTTATTGAGTTTCTAGTTGCGGAGTTTCTGGTTGTGGAGTTTCAAGTTGTGAAGTTTCTCGTTGTGGATTTTGAAGTTGTAGAGTTCCTAGTTGCGGAGTGTCTAGTTGTGGAGTTCATAGTTGTGGAGTTTCTAGCTGTGGAATTTCTAGTTGCAGAGTTTCTAGTTGCAGAGTTTCTAGTTGCGGACTTTCTAGCTGTGGAGTTTCTAGTTGCGGAGTTTCTAGTTGCGGAGTTTCTAGTTGTGGAGTTTCTAGTTGTGGAATTTGTAGTTGTAGAGTATCTAGTTGTGGACTTTCTAGCTGTAGAGTTTCTAGTTGTGAAGTTTCTAGTTGTGGAGTTTATAGTTGCGGAGTTTCTAGTTGTGGAGTTTCTAGTTGTGGAGTTTTTAGTTGTGGATTTTCTAGTGTAGTCTGAAGTTGTGGAGTCTGTAGTTGTGGAGTTTCTAGTTGTGGAATCTATAGTTGTGGAGTTCCTAGTTGCGGAGTTTCTACTTGCGGAGTTTCTAGTTGCGGAGTTTCTAGTTGTGGAATTTGTAGTTATGGAGTATCTAGTTGTGGTGTTTCAAGTTGTGGAGGTTCTAGTTGTCGAGTTTCTAGCTGTGGAGTTTCCAGTTCTTGAGTTTCTAGTTGCCGAGTTTCTAGTTGCGAAGTCTCAAATTGTGGAGTTTCTAGCTGCGAAGTTTCTAGTTGCGAAGTTTCTGGTTGCGGAGTTTCTAGTTGCAGAATTTCTAGTTGTGGAGTTTCTAGTTGTTGAATTTGTAGTTATGGGGTATCTAGGTGTGGTGTTTCATGTTGCGGAGTTTTCTAGTTGCGGAGTCTGTAGTTGTGGAGTTTCTAGTTGCGGAGTTTCTAGTTGTGGAGCTTCCAGTAGTGAATTTTCAAGTTGTGGATTTTATAGGTGTGGAGTTTCTAATTGTGGAGTTTCTAGTTGTCGGGTTTCTAGTTGCGGAGTTTCCAGTTGTGGAGTTTGTAGTTGTGGAGCTTCTAGTTGTGGCGTTTTTAGTTGTGGACTCTCTAGTTGTGAGTCTCTAGCTGTGGAATTTCTAGTTGCGGAGTTTCTAGTTGCGGAGTTTCTAGTTGCGGAGTTTCAAGTAGCGGAGTGTCTAGTTGCGGAGTTTCTGGTTGTGGAGTTTCTAGTTGTGGAGTTTCTAGTTGTGAAGTCTGTAGTTGCGGAGTTTCTAGTTGTGGAGTTTCTAGTTGGGGAATTGGTAGGTGTTGAGTATCTAGTCGTGGAGTTTCTAGTTGTGGAGTTTCTAGCTGTGGAGTTTCCAGTTCTTGAGTTTCTAGTTGCCGAGTTTCTAGTTGCGAAGTCTCAAGTTGTGGAGTTTCTAGCTGTGAAGATTCTAGTTGCGAAGTTTCTAGTTGCGGAGTTTCTAGTTGCAGAGTTTCTAGTTCTGGAGTTTCTAGTTGTGGAATTTGTAGTTGTGGAGTATCTAGTTGTGGTGTTTCAAGTTGTGGAGTTTCTAGTTGTAGAGTTTCTAGTTATGGAGTCTCTAGTTGTGGAGTTTCTAGTTGCGGAGTTTCTAGCTGTAGAGTTTCTAGTTGTGGAATTTGTAGTTGTGGAGTATCTAGTTGCGGACTTTCTAGCTGTAGAGTTTCTAGTTGTGGAGTTTCGAGTTGCAGAGTTTCTAATTGTGGAGTTTCAGGTTGTGTAATTTGTAGTTGTGGAGTATCTAGTTGTGGTGTTCCAAGTTGTGGAGTTGCTAGTTGTGGAGTTTCTAGTTGTGGAGTTTCTAGTTGTGGAGTTTCTAGTTGTTGAGTTTCTAGTTGCCGAGTTCTAGTTGCAAAGTCTCAAGTTGTTGAGTTTCTAGTTGTGGAGTTTTTATTTGTGGAGTTTCTCGTCAAGGAGTTTCTAGTTGTGGAGTCTCTAGTTGTGGAGTTTCTAGTTGTAGAGTTTCTAGCTGTGGAGTTTCTAGTTGCGGAGTTTCTAGTGGCGGAGTTTCTAGTTGCGGAGTTTTCTAGTGTCGGAGTTTCTAGTTGCGGAGTTTCTAGTTTTGCGGTTTCTAGTTGTTGAAATTCTAGCTGTGGAGATTCAACTTATGGACTCTCTAGTCGTGGAGTTTATAGTTGTGTTGTTTCTATCTGAGGAGTTTCGAAATGTGAAGTCTCCAGTTGTGCAGTCTCTAGTTGTGGAGTTTCTAGGTGTGGAGTTTCTAGTTGTGGAGTTTCTTGTTGTGGAGTTTCTAGTTATGCAGTTTCTAGTTGGAGTTTTTAGTTTTTGAGTTTCTAGTTGTAGATTTTCTAGTTGTGGAGTTCCTAGTTGCGGAGTTTCTAGTTGTGTAGTTTCTATCTAAAGAGTTTCTAACTGCGAAGTCTCCAGTTGTGCAGTCTCTAGTTGTGGAGTTTCTAGTAGGGGAGTTTCTAGAAGTGAAGTTTCTAGTTGCGGAGTCTCTAGTTGTGAAGTTTCTAGTTGTGGATTTTCCAGTTGCGGAGTTTCTAGTTGCAGAGTTTCAAGTTGTGGAGTTTCTAGTTGCGGAGTCTCTAGTTGTGGAGTTTCTAGTTGCGGAGTTCCTAGCTGTGGAGTTTCAAGTTCTTGGGTTTCTAGTTGCCGAGTTTCTAGTTGCGAAGTCTCAAGTTGTGGAGTTTCTAGCTGTGAAGTTTCTAGTTGCGAAGTTTTTAGTTGCGGAGTTTCTAGTTGCGGAGTTTCTAGTTGTGGAGTTTCTGGTTGTGTAGTTTCTAGTTGTGGAGTTTCTAGTTGTGGAGTCTGTAGTTGTGGAGTCTGTAGTTGTGGAGTTTCTAGTTGTGGAGTTTCTAGTTATTGAGTCTCTAGTTGTGGAGTTTCTAGTTGCGGAGTTTCTAGATGCGGAATTTGTAGTTGTGGAATTTGTAGTTGTGGAGTATCTAGTTGTGATGTTTCAAGTTGTGGAGTTTCTTATTGTGGAGTTTTTAGTTGCGGAGTTTCTAGCTGGGGAGTTTCTCGTTGCGGAGTTTCTGGTTGTGTAGTTTCTAGTTGTGGAGTTTTTATTTGTGGATTTTCTAGTTGTGGAGTCTGAAGTTGTGGAGTCTGTAGTTGTGGAATCTCTAGTTTTGGAGTTCCCAGTTGCGGAGTTTCTACTTGCGGAGTTTCTAGTTGCGGAGTTTCTAGTTGTGGAATTTGTAGTTGTGGAGTATCTAGTTGTGGTGTTTCAAGTTGTGGAGTTTCTAGTTGTGGAGTCTGTTGTTGTGGGGTCTGTAGTTGTGGAGTTTCTAGTTGTGGAGTTTCTAGTTATGGAGTCTCTATTTGTGGAGTTTCTAGTTGCGGAGTTTCTAGTTGCGGAGTTTCTAGTTGTGGAGTTTTTAGTTGTGGAATTTGTAGTTGTGGAGTATCTAGTTGCGGACTTTCTAGATGTAGAGTTTCTAGTTGTGGAGTTTCGAGTTGCAGAGTTTCTAGTTGTGGAGTTTCTAGTTGTGTAATTTGTAGTTGTGGAGTATCTAGTTGTGGTGTTCCAAGTTGTGCAGTTGCTAGTTGTGGAGTTTCTAGTTGTGGAGTTTTTAGTTGTGGAGTTTCTAGTTGTTGAGTTTCTAGTTGCCGAGTTCTAGTTGCAAAGTCTCAAGTTGTGGAGTTTCTAGTTGTGGAGTTTTTATTTGTGGAGTTTCTCGTCAAGGAGTTTCTAGTTGTGGAGTCTCTAGTTGTGGATTTTCTAGTTGTAGAGTTTCTAGCTGTGGAGTTTCTAGTTGCGGAGTTTCTAGTGGCGGAGTTTCTAGTTGCGGAGTTTTCTAGTTGCGGAGTTTCTAGTTGCGGAGTTTCTAGTTGTGCGGTTTCTAGTTGTTGAAATTCTAGCTGTGGAGTTTCAACTTATGGACTCTCTAGTCGTGGAGTTTATAGTTGTGTTGTTTCTATCTGATGAGTTTCGAAATGTGAAGTTTCCAGTTGTGCAGTCTCTAGTTGTGGAGTTTCTAGTTGTGGAGTTTCTAGTTGCAGATTTTCTAGTTGTGTAGTTTCTAGTTGGAGAGTTTGTACTTGAGTTTATAGTTGTGGAGTTTCTAGTTGCAGAATTTCGAGTTGCAGAGTTTGATTGATTGATATGTGGGGTTTAATGTCCCAAAACCACTATATGATTATGAGAGACGCCGTAGTGAAGGGCCTTGGAAATTTAGACCACCTGGGGTTCTTTAACGTGCACCCAAATCTGAGTACACGGGCCTACAACATTACCGCCTCCATCGTAAATACAGCCGCCGCAGCCGAAATTCAAACCCGCGCCCTGCGGGTCAGCAGCTGAGTACCTTAGCCACTAGACCACCGCAGCGGGGCAGAGTTGCAAAGTTTCAAGTGGTGGAGTTTCTAGTTGCGGAGGCTCTAGTTGTGGAGTTTCTAGTTGCGGAGTTTCTAGCTGTGGAGTTTCCAGTTGTGGAGTTTCTAGCTGTGGAGTTTCCAGTTCCTGAGTTTCTAGTTGCGAAGTTTCTAGTTGCGAAGTTTCTAGTTGCAGAGTTTCTAGTTGTGGAGTTTCTAGTTGTGGAATTTGTAGTTGTGGAGTATCTAGTTGTGGTGTTTCAAGTTGTGGAGTTTCTTGTTAAGAATTTTTAGTTGCGGAGTTTCTAGTTGTGGAGTTTCTAGTTGCGGAGTTTCTAGTTGTGGAGTCTGTAGTTGTGAAGTCTGTAGTTGTGGAGTTTCTAGTTGTGGAGTTTCTAGTTATGGAGTCTCTAGTTGTGTAGTTTCTAGTTGCGGAGTTTCTAGTTGCGGAGTTTCTAGTTGTGGAGTTTCTAGTTGTGGAATTTGTAGAGTTGGAATATCTAGTTGTGGACTTTCTAGCTGTAGAGTTTCTAGTTGTGGACTTTCTAGTTGCAGAGTTTCTAGTTGTGAAGTTTCTAGTGTTGGAGTTTATAGTTGCGGAGTTTCTAGTTGTGGAGTTTCTAGTTGCGGAGTTTCTAGTAGCGGAGTTTCTAGTTGCGGAGTTTCTGGTTGTGGAGTTTCTAGTTGTGGAGTTTCTAGTTGTGAAGTCTGTAGTCGCGGAGTTTCTAGTTGTGGAGTTTCTAGTTGTGGAATTTGTAGGTGTTGAGTATCTAGTTGTGGTGTTTCAAGTTGTGGAGTTTCTAGTTGTGGAGTTTCTAGCTATGGAGTTTCCAGTTCTTGAGTTTCTAGTTGCCGAATATCTAGTTGTGAAGTCTCAAGTTGTGGAGTTTCTAGTTGTGGAGTTTCTAGCTGTGGAGTTTCCAGTTCTTGAGCTTCTAGTTGCCGAGTTTCTAGTTGCGAAGTCTCAAGTTGTGGAGTTTCTAGCTGTGAAGTTTCTAGTTGCGAAGTTTCTAGTTGCGGAGTTTCTAGTTGCAGAGTTTATAGTTGTGGAGTTTCTAGTTGTGAAATTTGTAGTTGTGGAGTATCTAGTTGTTGTTTTTCAAGTTGTGGAGTTTATAGTTGTGGAGTTTATAGTTGTGGAGTTTTTAGTTGCGGAGTTTCTAGTTATTGAGTTTCTAGTTGCGGAGTTTCTGGTTGTGGAGTTTCAAGTTGTGAAGTTTCTCGTTGTGGATTTTGAAGTTGTAGAGTTCCTAGTTGCGGAGTGTCTAGTTGTGGAGTTCATAGTTGTGGAGTTTCTAGCTGTGGAATTTCTAGTTGCAGAGTTTCTAGTTGCAGAGTTTCTAGTTGCGGACTTTCTAGCTGTGGAGTTTCTAGTTGCGGAGTTTCTAGTTGCGGAGTTTCTAGTTGTGGAGTTTCTAGTTGTGGAATTTGTAGTTGTAGAGTATCTAGTTGTGGACTTTCTAGCTGTAGAGTTTCTAGTTGTGAAGTTTCTAGTTGTGGAGTTTATAGTTGCGGAGTTTCTAGTTGTGGAGTTTCTAGTTGTGGAGTTTTTAGTTGTGGATTTTCTAGTGTAGTCTGAAGTTGTGGAGTCTGTAGTTGTGGAGTTTCTAGTTGTGGAATCTCTAGTTGTGGAGTTCCTAGTTGCGGAGTTTCTACTTGCGGAGTTTCTAGTTGCGGAGTTTCTAGTTGTGGAATTTGTAGTTATGGAGTATCTAGTTGTGGTGTTTCAAGTTGTGGAGGTTCTAGTTGTCGAGTTTCTAGCTGTGGAGTTTCCAGTTCTTGAGTTTCTAGTTGCCGAGTTTCTAGTTGCGAAGTCTCAAATTGTGGAGTTTCTAGCTGCGAAGTTTCTAGTTGCGAAGTTTCTGGTTGCGGAGTTTCTAGTTGCAGAATTTCTAGTTGTGGAGTTTCTAGTTGTAGAGTTTCTAGCTGTGGAGTTTCTAGTTGCGGAGTTTCTAGTGGCGGAGTTTGTAGTTGCGGAGTTTTCTAGTTGCGGAGTTTCTAGTTGCGGAGTTTCTAGTTGTGCGGTTTCTAGTTGTTGAAATTCTAGCTGTGGAGTTTCAACTTATGTGCTCTCTAGTCGTGGAGTTTATAGTTGTGTTGTTTCTATCTGATGAGTTTCGAAATGTGAAGTTTCCAGTTGTGCAGTCTCTAGTTGTGGAGTTTCTAGTTGTGGAGTTTCTAGTTGCAGATTTTCTAGTTCTGTAGTTTCTAGTTGGAGAGTTTGTACTTGAGTTTATAGTTGTGGAGTTTCTAGTTGCAGAATTTCGAGTTGCAGAGTTTGATTGATTGATATGTGGGGTTTAATGTCCCAAAACCACTATATGATTATGAGAGACGCCGTAGTGAAGGGCCTTGGAAATTTAGACCACCTGGGGTTCTTTAACGTGCACCCAAATCTGAGTACACGGGCCTACAACATTACCGCCTCCATCGTAAATACAGCCGCCGCAGCCGAAATTCAAACCCGCGCCCTGCGGGTCAGCAGCTGAGTACCTTAGCCACTAGACCACCGCAGCGGGGCAGAGTTGCAAAGTTTCAAGTGGTGGAGTTTCTAGTTGCGGAGGCTCTAGTTGTGGAGTTTCTAGTTGCGGAGTTTCTAGCTGTGGAGTTTCCAGTTGTGGAGTTTCTAGCTGTGGAGTTTCCAGTTCCTGAGTTTCTAGTTGCGAAGTTTCTAGTTGCGAAGTTTCTAGTTGCAGAGTTTCTAGTTGTGGAGTTTCTAGTTGTGGAATTTGTAGTTGTGGAGTATCTAGTTGTGGTGTTTCAAGTTGTGGAGTTTCTTGTTAAGAATTTTTAGTTGCGGAGTTTCTAGTTGTGGAGTTTCTAGTTGCGGAGTTTCTAGTTGTGGAGTCTGTAGTTGTGAAGTCTGTAGTTGTGGAGTTTCTAGTTGTGGAGTTTCTAGTTATGGAGTCTCTAGTTGTGTAGTTTCTAGTTGCGGAGTTTCTAGTTGCGGAGTTTCTAGTTGTGGAGTTTCTAGTTGTGGAATTTGTAGAGTTGGAGTATCTAGTTGTGGACTTTCTAGCTGTAGAGTTTCAAGTTGTGGACTTTCTAGTTGCAGAGTTTCTAGTTGTGAAGTTTCTAGTGTTGGAGTTTATAGTTGCGGAGTTTCTAGTTGTGGAGTTTCTAGTTGCGGAGTTTCTAGTAGCGGAGTTTCTAGTTGCGGAGTTTCTGGTTGTGGAGTTTCTAGTTGTGGAGTTTCTAGTTGTGAAGTCTGTAGTCGCGGAGTTTCTAGTTGTGGAGTTTCTAGTTGTAGAATTTGTAGGTGTTGAGTATCTAGTTGTGGTGTTTCAAGTTGTGGAGTTTCTAGTTGTGGAGTTTCTAGCTATGGAGTTTCCAGTTCTTGAGTTTCTAGTTGCCGAATATCTATTTGTGAAGTCTCAAGTTGTGGAGTTTCTAGTTGTGGAGTTTCTAGCTGTGGAGTTTCCAGTTCTTGAGCTTCTAGTTGCCGAGTTTCTAGTTGCGAAGTCTCAAGTTGTGGAGTTTCTAGCTGTGAAGTTTCTAGTTGCGAAGTTTCTAGTTGCGGAGTTTCTAGTTGCAGAGTTTATAGTTGTGGAGTTTCTAGTTGTGAAATTTGTAGTTGTGGAGTATCTAGTTGTTGTTTTTCAAGTTGTGGAGTTTATAGTTGTGGAGTTTATAGTTGTGGAGTTTTTAGTTGCGGAGTTTCTAGTTATTGAGTTTCTAGTTGCGGAGTTTCTGGTTGTGGAGTTTCAAGTTGTGAAGTTTCTCGTTGTGGATTTTGAAGTTGTAGAGTTCCTAGTTGCGGAGTGTCTAGTTGTGGAGTTCATAGTTGTGGAGTTTCTAGCTGTGGAATTTCTAGTTGCAGAGTTTCTAGTTGCAGAGTTTCTAGTTGCGGACTTTCTAGCTGTGGAGTTTCTAGTTGCGGAGTTTCTAGTTGCGGAGTTTCTAGTTGTGGAGTTTCTAGTTGTGGAATTTGTAGTTGTAGAGTATCTAGTTGTGGACTTTCTAGCTGTAGAGTTTCTAGTTGTGAAGTTTCTAGTTGTGGAGTTTATAGTTGCGGAGTTTCTAGTTGTGGAGTTTCTAGTTGTGGAGTTTTTAGTTGTGGATTTTCTAGTGTAGTCTGAAGTTGTGGAGTCTGTAGTTGTGGAGTTTCTAGTTGTGGAATCTCTAGTTGTGGAGTTCCTAGTTGCGGAGTTTCTACTTGCGGAGTTTCTAGTTGCGGAGTTTCTAGTTGTGGAATTTGTAGTTATGGAGTATCTAGTTGTGGTGTTTCAAGTTGTGGAGGTTCTAGTTGTCGAGTTTCTAGCTGTGGAGTTTCCAGTTCTTGAGTTTCTAGTTGCCGAGTTTCTAGTTGCGAAGTCTCAAATTGTGGAGTTTCTAGCTGCGAAGTTTCTAGTTGCGAAGTTTCTGGTTGCGGAGTTTCTAGTTGCAGAATTTCTAGTTGTGGAGTTTCTAGTTGTTGAATTTGTAGTTATGGGGTATCTAGGTGTGGTGTTTCATGTTGCGGAGTTTTCTAGTTGCGGAGTCTGTAGTTGTGGAGTTTCTAGTTGCGGAGTTTCTAGTTGTGGAGCTTCCAGTAGTGAATTTTCAAGTTGTGGATTTTATAGGTGTGGAGTTTCTAATTGTGGAGTTTCTAGTTGTCGGGTTTCTAGTTGCGGAGTTTCCAGTTGTGGAGTTTGTAGTTGTGGAGCTTCTAGTTGTGGCGTTTTTAGTTGTGGACTCTCTAGTTGTGAGTCTCTAGCTGTGGAATTTCTAGTTGCGGAGTTTCTAGTTGCGGAGTTTCTAGTTGCGGAGTTTCAAGTAGCGGAGTGTCTAGTTGCGGAGTTTCTGGTTGTGGAGTTTCTAGTTGTGGAGTTTCTAGTTGTGAAGTCTGTAGTTGCGGAGTTTCTAGTTGTGGAGTTTCTAGTTGGGGAATTGGTAGGTGTTGAGTATCTAGTCGTGGAGTTTCTAGTTGTGGAGTTTCTAGCTGTGGAGTTTCCAGTTCTTGAGTTTCTAGTTGCCGAGTTTCTAGTTGCGAAGTCTCAAGTTGTGGAGTTTCTAGCTGTGAAGATTCTAGTTGCGAAGTTTCTAGTTGCGGAGTTTCTAGTTGCAGAGTTTCTAGTTCTGGAGTTTCTAGTTGTGGAATTTGTAGTTGTGGAGTATCTAGTTGTGGTGTTTCAAGTTGTGGAGTTTCTAGTTGTAGAATTTCTAGTTATGGAGTCTCTAGTTGTGGAGTTTCTAGTTGCGGAGTTTCTAGCTGTAGAGTTTCTAGTTGTGGAATTTGTAGTTGTGGAGTATCTAGTTGCGGACTTTCTAGCTGTAGAGTTTCTAGTTGTGGAGTTTCGAGTTGCAGAGTTTCTAATTGTGGAGTTTCAGGTTGTGTAATTTGTAGTTGTGGAGTATCTAGTTGTGGTGTTCCAAGTTGTGGAGTTGCTAGTTGTGGAGTTTCTAGTTGTGGAGTTTCTAGTTGTGGAGTTTCTAGTTGTTGAGTTTCTAGTTGCCGAGTTCTAGTTGCAAAGTCTCAAGTTGTTGAGTTTCTAGTTGTGGAGTTTTTATTTGTGGAGTTTCTCGTCAAGGAGTTTCTAGTTGTGGAGTCTCTAGTTGTGGAGTTTCTAGTTGTAGAGTTTCTAGCTGTGGAGTTTCTAGTTGCGGAG
Organism: Rhipicephalus microplus; assembly: GCF_043290135.1. Lineage (NCBI taxonomy): Eukaryota > Metazoa > Arthropoda > Arachnida > Ixodida > Ixodidae > Rhipicephalus > Rhipicephalus microplus. The sequence continues at coordinate 16,759,919 of NC_134705.1, read as the reverse complement.
TTTCTAGTGGCGGAGTTTCTAGTTGCGGAGTTTTCTAGTGTCGGAGTTTCTAGTTGCGGAGTTTCTAGTTTTGCGGTTTCTAGTTGTTGAAATTCTAGCTGTGGAGATTCAACTTATGGACTCTCTAGTCGTGGAGTTTATAGTTGTGTTGTTTCTATCTGAGGAGTTTCGAAATGTGAAGTCTCCAGTTGTGCAGTCTCTAGTTGTGGAGTTTCTAGGTGTGGAGTTTCTAGTTGTGGAGTTTCTTGTTGTGGAGTTTCTAGTTATGCAGTTTCTAGTTGGAGTTTTTAGTTTTTGAGTTTCTAGTTGTAGATTTTCTAGTTGTGGAGTTCCTAGTTGCGGAGTTTCTAGTTGTGTAGTTTCTATCTAAAGAGTTTCTAACTGCGAAGTCTCCAGTTGTGCAGTCTCTAGTTGTGGAGTTTCTAGTAGGGGAGTTTCTAGAAGTGAAGTTTCTAGTTGCGGAGTCTCTAGTTGTGAAGTTTCTAGTTGTGGATTTTCCAGTTGCGGAGTTTCTAGTTGCAGAGTTTCAAGTTGTGGAGTTTCTAGTTGCGGAGTCTCTAGTTGTGGAGTTTCTAGTTGCGGAGTTCCTAGCTGTGGAGTTTCAAGTTCTTGGGTTTCTAGTTGCCGAGTTTCTAGTTGCGAAGTCTCAAGTTGTGGAGTTTCTAGCTGTGAAGTTTCTAGTTGCGAAGTTTTTAGTTGCGGAGTTTCTAGTTGCGGAGTTTCTAGTTGTGGAGTTTCTGGTTGTGTAGTTTCTAGTTGTGGAGTTTCTAGTTGTGGAGTCTGTAGTTGTGGAGTCTGTAGTTGTGGAGTTTCTAGTTGTGGAGTTTCTAGTTATTGAGTCTCTAGTTGTGGAGTTTCTAGTTGCGGAGTTTCTAGTTGCGGAATTTGTAGTTGTGGAATTTGTAGTTGTGGAGTATCTAGTTGTGATGTTTCAAGTTGTGGAGTTTCTTATTGTGGAGTTTTTAGTTGCGGAGTTTCTAGCTGGGGAGTTTCTAGTTGCGGAGTTTCTGGTTGTGTAGTTTCTAGTTGTGGAGTTTTTATTTGTGGATTTTCTAGTTGTGGAGTCTGAAGTTGTGGAGTCTGTAGTTGTGGAATCTCTAGTTTTGGAGTTCCCAGTTGCGGAGTTTCTACTTGCGGAGTTTCTAGTTGCGGAGTTTCTAGTTGTGGAATTTGTAGTTGTGGAGTATCTAGTTGTGGTGTTTCAAGTTGTGGAGTTTCTAGTTGTGGAGTCTGTTGTTGTGGGGTCTGTAGTTGTGGAGTTTCTAGTTGTGGAGTTTCTAGTTATGGAGTCTCTATTTGTGGAGTTTCTAGTTGCGGAGTTTCTAGTTGCGGAGTTTCTAGTTGTGGAGTTTTTAGTTGTGGAATTTGTAGTTGTGGAGTATCTAGTTGCGGACTTTCTAGCTGTAGAGTTTCTAGTTGTGGAGTTTCGAGTTGCAGAGTTTCTAGTTGTGGAGTTTCTAGTTGTGTAATTTGTAGTTGTGGAGTATCTAGTTGTGGTGTTCCAAGTTGTGCAGTTGCTAGTTGTGGAGTTTCTAGTTGTGGAGTTTTTAGTTGTGGAGTTTCTAGTTGTTGAGTTTCTAGTTGCCGAGTTCTAGTTGCAAAGTCTCAAGTTGTGGAGTTTCTAGTTGTGGAGTTTTTATTTGTGGAGTTTCTCGTCAAGGAGTTTCTAGTTGTGGAGTCTCTAGTTGTGGATTTTCTAGTTGTAGAGTTTCTAGCTGTGGAGTTTCTAGTTGCGGAGTTTCTAGTGGCGGAGTTTCTAGTTGCGGAGTTTTCTAGTTGCGGAGTTTCTAGTTGCGGAGTTTCTAGTTGTGCGGTTTCTAGTTGTTGAAATTCTAGCTGTGGAGTTTCAACTTATGGACTCTCTAGTCGTGGAGTTTATAGTTGTGTTGTTTCTATCTGAGGAGTTTCGAAATGTGAAGTTCCCAGTTGTGCAGTTTCTAGTTGCGGATTTTCTAGTTGCGGTGTTTCTAGTTGTGGAGTTTTTAGTTGTGGAATTTGTAGTTGTGGAGTATCTAGTTGCGGACTTTCTCGCTGTAGAGTTTCTAGTTGTGGAGTTTCGAGTTGCAGAGTTTCGAGTTGTGGAGTTTCTAGTTGTGTAATTTGTAGTTGTGGAGTATCTAGTTGTGGTGTTCCATGTTGTGGAGTTGCTAGTTGTGGAGTTTCTAAATGTGGAGTTTCTAATTGTGGAGTTTCTAGTTGTTGAGTTTCTAGTTGCCGAGTTCTAGTTGCAAAGTCTCAAGTTGTGGAGTTTCTAGTTGTGGAGTTTTTATTTGTGGAGTTTCTCGTCATGGAGTTTCTAGTTGTGGAGTCTCTAGTTGTGGAGTTTCTAGTTGTAGAGTTTCTAGCTGTGGAGTTTCTAGTTGCGGAGTTTCTAGTGGCGGAGTTTCTAGTTGCGGAGTTTTCTAGTTGCGGAGTTTCTAGTTGCGGAGTTTCTAGTTGTGCGGTTTCTAGTTGTTGAAATTCTAGCTGTGGAGTTTCAACTTATGTGCTCTCTAGTCGTGGAGTTTATAGTTGTGTTGTTTCTATCTGATGAGTTTCGAAATGTGAAGTTTCCAGTTGTGCAGTCTCTAGTTGTGGAGTTTCTAGTTGTGGAGTTTCTAGTTGCAGATTTTCTAGTTGTGTAGTTTCTAGTTGGAGAGTTTGTACTTGAGTTTATAGTTGTGGAGTTTCTAGTTGCAGAATTTCGAGTTGCAGAGTTTGATTGATTGATATGTGGGGTTTAATGTCCCAAAACCACTATATGATTATGAGAGACGCCGTAGTGAAGGGCCTTGGAAATTTAGACCACCTGGGGTTCTTTAACGTGCACCCAAATCTGAGTACACGGGCCTACAACATTACCGCCTCCATCGTAAATACAGCCGCCGCAGCCGAAATTCAAACCCGCGCCCTGCGGGTCAGCAGCTGAGTACCTTAGCCACTAGACCACCGCAGCGGGGCAGAGTTGCAAAGTTTCAAGTGGTGGAGTTTCTAGTTGCGGAGGCTCTAGTTGTGGAGTTTCTAGTTGCGGAGTTTCTAGCTGTGGAGTTTCCAGTTGTGGAGTTTCTAGCTGTGGAGTTTCCAGTTCCTGAGTTTCTAGTTGCGAAGTTTCTAGTTGCGAAGTTTCTAGTTGCAGAGTTTCTAGTTGTGGAGTTTCTAGTTGTGGAATTTGTAGTTGTGGAGTATCTAGTTGTGGTGTTTCAAGTTGTGGAGTTTCTTGTTAAGAATTTTTAGTTGCGGAGTTTCTAGTTGTGGAGTTTCTAGTTGCGGAGTTTCTAGTTGTGGAGTCTGTAGTTGTGAAGTCTGTAGTTGTGGAGTTTCTAGTTGTGGAGTTTCTAGTTATGGAGTCTCTAGTTGTGTAGTTTCTAGTTGCGGAGTTTCTAGTTGCGGAGTTTCTAGTTGTGGAGTTTCTAGTTGTGGAATTTGTAGAGTTGGAATATCTAGTTGTGGACTTTCTAGCTGTAGAGTTTCTAGTTGTGGACTTTCTAGTTGCAGAGTTTCTAGTTGTGAAGTTTCTAGTGTTGGAGTTTATAGTTGCGGAGTTTCTAGTTGTGGAGTTTCTAGTTGCGGAGTTTCTAGTAGCGGAGTTTCTAGTTGCGGAGTTTCTGGTTGTGGAGTTTCTAGTTGTGGAGTTTCTAGTTGTGAAGTCTGTAGTCGCGGAGTTTCTAGTTGTGGAGTTTCTAGTTGTGGAATTTGTAGGTGTTGAGTATCTAGTTGTGGTGTTTCAAGTTGTGGAGTTTCTAGTTGTGGAGTTTCTAGCTATGGAGTTTCCAGTTCTTGAGTTTCTAGTTGCCGAATATCTAGTTGTGAAGTCTCAAGTTGTGGAGTTTCTAGTTGTGGAGTTTCTAGCTGTGGAGTTTCCAGTTCTTGAGCTTCTAGTTGCCGAGTTTCTAGTTGCGAAGTCTCAAGTTGTGGAGTTTCTAGCTGTGAAGTTTCTAGTTGCGAAGTTTCTAGTTGCGGAGTTTCTAGTTGCAGAGTTTATAGTTGTGGAGTTTCTAGTTGTGAAATTTGTAGTTGTGGAGTATCTAGTTGTTGTTTTTCAAGTTGTGGAGTTTATAGTTGTGGAGTTTATAGTTGTGGAGTTTTTAGTTGCGGAGTTTCTAGTTATTGAGTTTCTAGTTGCGGAGTTTCTGGTTGTGGAGTTTCAAGTTGTGAAGTTTCTCGTTGTGGATTTTGAAGTTGTAGAGTTCCTAGTTGCGGAGTGTCTAGTTGTGGAGTTCATAGTTGTGGAGTTTCTAGCTGTGGAATTTCTAGTTGCAGAGTTTCTAGTTGCAGAGTTTCTAGTTGCGGACTTTCTAGCTGTGGAGTTTCTAGTTGCGGAGTTTCTAGTTGCGGAGTTTCTAGTTGTGGAGTTTCTAGTTGTGGAATTTGTAGTTGTAGAGTATCTAGTTGTGGACTTTCTAGCTGTAGAGTTTCTAGTTGTGAAGTTTCTAGTTGTGGAGTTTATAGTTGCGGAGTTTCTAGTTGTGGAGTTTCTAGTTGTGGAGTTTTTAGTTGTGGATTTTCTAGTGTAGTCTGAAGTTGTGGAGTCTGTAGTTGTGGAGTTTCTAGTTGTGGAATCTCTAGTTGTGGAGTTCCTAGTTGCGGAGTTTCTACTTGCGGAGTTTCTAGTTGCGGAGTTTCTAGTTGTGGAATTTGTAGTTATGGAGTATCTAGTTGTGGTGTTTCAAGTTGTGGAGGTTCTAGTTGTCGAGTTTCTAGCTGTGGAGTTTCCAGTTCTTGAGTTTCTAGTTGCCGAGTTTCTAGTTGCGAAGTCTCAAATTGTGGAGTTTCTAGCTGCGAAGTTTCTAGTTGCGAAGTTTCTGGTTGCGGAGTTTCTAGTTGCAGAATTTCTAGTTGTGGAGTTTCTAGTTGTTGAATTTGTAGTTATGGGGTATCTAGTTGTGGTGTTTCATGTTGCGGAGTTTTCTAGTTGCGGAGTCTGTAGTTGTGGAGTTTCTAGTTGCGGAGTTTCTAGTTGTGGAGCTTCCAGTAGTGAATTTTCAAGTTGTGGATTTTATAGGTGTGGAGTTTCTAATTGTGGAGTTTCTAGTTGTCGGGTTTCTAGTTGCGGAGTTTCCAGTTGTGGAGTTTGTAGTTGTGGAGCTTCTAGTTGTGGCGTTTTTAGTTGTGGACTCTCTAGTTGTGAGTCTCTAGCTGTGGAATTTCTAGTTGCGGAGTTTCTAGTTGCGGAGTTTCTAGTTGCGGAGTTTCAAGTAGCGGAGTGTCTAGTTGCGGAGTTTCTGGTTGTGGAGTTTCTAGTTGTGGAGTTTCTAGTTGTGAAGTCTGTAGTTGCGGAGTTTCTAGTTGTGGAGTTTCTAGTTGGGGAATTGGTAGGTGTTGAGTATCTAGTCGTGGAGTTTCTAGTTGTGGAGTTTCTAGCTGTGGAGTTTCCAGTTCTTGAGTTTCTAGTTGCCGAGTTTCTAGTTGCGAAGTCTCAAGTTGTGGAGTTTCTAGCTGTGAAGATTCTAGTTGCGAAGTTTCTAGTTGCGGAGTTTCTAGTTGCAGAGTTTCTAGTTCTGGAGTTTCTAGTTGTGGAATTTGTAGTTGTGTAGTATCTAGTTGTGGTGTTTCAAGTTGTGGAGTTTCTAGTTGTAGAGTTTCTAGTTATGGAGTCTCTAGTTGTGGAGTTTCTAGTTGCGGAGTTTCTAGCTGTAGAGTTTCTAGTTGTGGAATTTGTAGTTGTGGAGTATCTAGTTGCGGACTTTCTAGCTGTAGAGTTTCTAGTTGTGGAGTTTCGAGTTGCAGAGTTTCTAATTGTGGAGTTTCAGGTTGTGTAATTTGTAGTTGTGGAGTATCTAGTTGTGGTGTTCCAAGTTGTGGAGTTGCTAGTTGTGGAGTTTCTAGTTGTGGAGTTTCTAGTTGTGGAGTTTCTAGTTGTTGAGTTTCTAGTTGCCGAGTTCTAGTTGCAAAGTCTCAAGTTGTTGAGTTTCTAGTTGTGGAGTTTTTATTTGTGGAGTTTCTCGTCAAGGAGTTTCTAGTTGTGGAGTCTCTAGTTGTGGAGTTTCTAGATGTAGAGTTTCTAGCTGTGGAGTTTCTAGTTGCGGAGTTTCTAGTGGCGGAGTTTCTAGTTGCGGAGTTTTCTAGTGTCGGAGTTTCTAGTTGCGGAGTTTCTAGTTTTGCGGTTTCTAGTTGTTGAAATTCTAGCTGTGGAGATTCAACTTATGGACTCTCTAGTCGTGGAGTTTATAGTTGTGTTGTTTCTATCTGAGGAGTTTCGAAATGTGAAGTCTCCAGTTGTGCAGTCTCTAGTTGTGGAGTTTCTAGGTGTGGAGTTTCTAGTTGTGGAGTTTCTTGTTGTGGAGTTTCTAGTTATGCAGTTTCTAGTTGGAGTTTTTAGTTTTTGAGTTTCTAGTTGTAGATTTTCTAGTTGTGGAGTTCCTAGTTGCGGAGTTTCTAGTTGTGTAGTTTCTATCTAAAGAGTTTCTAACTGCGAAGTCTCCAGTTGTGCAGTCTCTAGTTGTGGAGTTTCTTGTAGGGGAGTTTCTAGAAGTGAAGTTTCTAGTTGCGGAGTCTCTAGTTGTGAAGTTTCTAGTTGTGGATTTTCCAGTTGCGGAGTTTCTAGTTGCAGAGTTTCAAGTTGTGGAGTTTCTAGTTGCGGAGTCTCTAGTTGTGGAGTTTCTAGTTGCGGAGCTCCTAGCTGTGGAGTTTCAAGTTCTTGGGTGTCTAGTTGCCGAGTTTCTAGTTGCGAAGTCTCAAGTTGTGGAGTTTCTAGCTGTGAAGTTTCTAGTTGCGAAGTTTTTAGTTGCGGAGTTTCTAGTTGCGGAGTTTCTAGTTGTGGAGTTTCTGGTTGTGTAGTTTCTAGTTGTGGAGTTTCTAGTTGTGGAGTCTGTAGTTGTGGAGTCTGTAGTTGTGGAGTTTCTAGTTGTGGAGTTTCTAGTTATTGAGTCTCTAGTTGTGGAGTTTCTAGTTGCGGAGTTTCTAGTTGCGGAATTTGTAGTTGTGGAATTTGTAGTTGTGGAGTATCTAGTTGTGATGTTTCAAGTTGTGGAGTTTCTTATTGTGGAGTTTTTAGTTGCGGAGTTTCTAGCTGGGGAGTTTCTAGTTGCGGAGTTTCTGGTTGTGTAGTTTCTAGTTGTGGAGTTTTTATTTGTGGATTTTCTAGTTGTGGAGTCTGAAGTTGTGGAGTCTGTAGTTGTGGAATCTCTAGTTTTGGAGTTCCCAGTTGCGGAGTTTCTACTTGCGGAGTTTCTAGTTGCGGAGTTTCTAGTTGTGGAATTTGTAGTTGTGGAGTATCTAGTTGTGGTGTTTCAAGTTGTGGAGTTTCTAGTTGTGGAGTCTGTTGTTGTGGGGTCTGTAGTTGTGGAGTTTCTAGTTGTGGAGTTTCTAGTTATGGAGTCTCTATTTGTGGAGTTTCTAGTTGCGGAGTTTCTAGTTGCGGAGTTTCTAGTTGTGGAGTTTTTAGTTGTGGAATTTGTAGTTGTGGAGTATCTAGTTGCGGACTTTCTAGCTGTAGAGTTTCTAGTTGTGGAGTTTCGAGTTGCAGAGTTTCTAGTTGTGGAGTTTCTAGTTGTGTAATTTGTAGTTGTGGAGTATCTAGTTGTGGTGTTCCAAGTTGTGCAGTTGCTAGTTGTGGAGTTTCTAGTTGTGGAGTTTTTAGTTGTGGAGTTTCTAGTTGTTGAGTTTCTAGTTGCCGAGTTCTAGTTGCAAAGTCTCAAGTTGTGGAGTTTCTAGTTGTGGAGTTTTTATTTGTGGAGTTTCTCGTCAAGGATTTTCTAGTTGTGGAGTCTCTAGTTGTGGATTTTCTAGTTGTAGAGTTTCTAGCTGTGGAGTTTCTAGTTGCGGAGTTTCTAGTGGCGGAGTTTCTAGTTGCGGAGTTTTCTAGTTGCGGAGTTTCTAGTTGCGGAGTTTCTAGTTGTGCGATTTCTAGTTGTTGAAATTCTAGCTGTGGAGTTTCAACTTATGGACTCTCTAGTCGTGGAGTTTATAGTTGTGTTGTTTCTATCTGAGGAGTTTCGAAATGTGAAGTTTCCAGTTGTGCAGTTTCTAGTTGGGGATTTTCTAGTTGCGGTGTTTCTAGTTGTGGAGTTTTTAGTTGTGGAATTTGTAGTTGTGGAGTATCTAGTTGCGGACTTTCTAGCTGTAGAGTTTCTAGTTGTGGAGTTTCGAGTTGCAGAGTTTCTAATTGTGGAGTTTCAGGTTGTGTAATTTGTAGTTGTGGAGTATCTAGTTGTGGTGTTCCAAGTTGTGGAGTTGCTAGTTGTGGAGTTTCTAGTTGTGGAGTTTCTAGTTGTGGAGTTTCTAGTTGTTGAGTTTCTAGTTGCCGAGTTCTAGTTGCAAAGTCTCAAGTTGTTGAGTTTCTAGTTGTGGAGTTTTTATTTGTGGAGTTTCTCGTCAAGGAGTTTCTAGTTGTGGAGTCTCTAGTTGTGGAGTTTCTAGATGTAGAGTTTCTAGCTGTGGAGTTTCTAGTTGCGGAGTTTCTAGTGGCGGAGTTTCTAGTTGCGGAGTTTTCTAGTGTCGGAGTTTCTAGTTGCGGAGTTTCTAGTTTTGCGGTTTCTAGTTGTTGAAATTCTAGCTGTGGAGATTCAACTTATGGACTCTCTAGTCGTGGAGTTTATAGTTGTGTTGTTTCTATCTGAGGAGTTTCGAAATGTGAAGTCTCCAGTTGTGCAGTCTCTAGTTGTGGAGTTTCTAGGTGTGGAGTTTCTAGTTGTGGAGTTTCTTGTTGTGGAGTTTCTAGTTATGCAGTTTCTAGTTGGAGTTTTTAGTTTTTGAGTTTCTAGTTGTAGATTTTCTAGTTGTGGAGTTCCTAGTTGCGGAGTTTCTAGTTGTGTAGTTTCTATCTAAAGAGTTTCTAACTGCGAAGTCTCCAGTTGTGCAGTCTCTAGTTGTGGAGTTTCTAGTAGGGGAGTTTCTAGAAGTGAAGTTTCTAGTTGCGGAGTCTCTAGTTGTGAAGTTTCTAGTTGTGGATTTTCCAGTTGCGGAGTTTCTAGTTGCAGAGTTTCAAGTTGTGGAGTTTCTAGTTGCGGAGTCTCTAGTTGTGGAGTTTCTAGTTGCGGAGCTCCTAGCTGTGGAGTTTCAAGTTCTTGGGTTTCTAGTTGCCGAGTTTCTAGTTGCGAAGTCTCAAGTTGTGGAGTTTCTAGCTGTGAAGTTTCTAGTTGCGAAGTTTTTAGTTGCGGAGTTTCTAGTTGCGGAGTTTCTAGTTGTGGAGTTTCTGGTTGTGTAGTTTCTAGTTGTGGAGTTTCTAGTTGTGGAGTCTGTAGTTGTGGAGTCTGTAGTTGTGGAGTTTCTAGTTGTGGAGTTTCTAGTTATTGAGTCTCTAGTTGTGGAGTTTCTAGTTGCGGAGTTTCTAGTTGCGGAATTTGTAGTTGTGGAATTTGTAGTTGTGGAGTATCTAGTTGTGATGTTTCAAGTTGTGGATTTTTTTATTGTGGAGTTTTTAGTTGCGGAGTTTCTAGCTGGGGAGTTTCTAGTTGCGGAGTTTCTGGTTGTGTAGTTTCTAGTTGTGGAGTTTTTATTTGTGGATTTTCTAGTTGTGGAGTCTGAAGTTGTGGAGTCTGTAGTTGTGGAATCTCTAGTTTTGGAGTTCCCAGTTGCGGAGTTTCTACTTGCGGAGTTTCTAGTTGCGGAGTTTCTAGTTGTGGAATTTGTAGTTGTGGAGTATCTAGTTGTGGTGTTTCAAGTTGTGGAGTTTCTAGTTGTGGAGTCTGTTGTTGTGGGGTCTGTAGTTGTGGAGTTTCTAGTTGTGGAGTTTCTAGTTATGGAGTCTCTATTTGTGGAGTTTCTAGTTGCGGAGTTTCTAGTTGCGGAGTTTCTAGTTGTGGAGTTTTTAGTTGTGGAATTTGTAGTTGTGGAGTATCTAGTTGCGGACTTTCTAGCTGTAGAGTTTCTAGTTGTGGAGTTTCGAGTTGCAGAGTTTCTAGTTGTGGAGTTTCTAGTTGTGTAATTTGTAGTTGTGGAGTATCTAGTTGTGGTGTTCCAAGTTGTGCAGTTGCTAGTTGTGGAGTTTCTAGTTGTGGAGTTTTTAGTTGTGGAGTTTCTAGTTGTTGAGTTTCTAGTTGCCGAGTTCTAGTTGCAAAGTCTCAAGTTGTGGAGTTTCTAGTTGTGGAGTTTTTATTTGTGGAGTTTCTCGTCAAGGATTTTCTAGTTGTGGAGTCTCTAGTTGTGGATTTTCTAGTTGTAGAGTTTCTAGCTGTGGAGTTTCTAGTTGCGGAGTTTCTAGTGGCGGAGTTTCTAGTTGCGGAGTTTTCTAGTTGCGGAGTTTCTAGTTGCGGAGTTTCTAGTTGTGCGATTTCTAGTTGTTGAAATTCTAGCTGTGGAGTTTCAACTTATGGACTCTCTAGTCGTGGAGTTTATAGTTGTGTTGTTTCTATCTGAGGAGTTTCGAAATGTGAAGTTTCCAGTTGTGCAGTTTCTAGTTGGGGATTTTCTAGTTGCGGTGTTTCTAGTTGTGGAGTTTTTAGTTGTGGAATTTGTAGTTGTGGAGTATCTAGTTGCGGACTTTCTAGCTGTAGAGTTTCTAGTTGTGGAGTTTCGAGTTGCAGAGTTTCGAGTTGTGGAGTTTCTAGTTGTGTAATTTGTAGTTGTGGAGTATCTAGTTGTGGTGTTCCATGTTGTGGAGTTGCTAGTTGTGGAGTTTCTAGTTGTGGAGTTTCTAGTTGTGGAGTTTCTAGTTGTTGAGTTTCTAGTTGCCGAGTTCTAGTTGCAAAGTCTCAAGTTGTGGAGTTTCTAGTTGTGGAGTTTTTATTTGTGGAGTTTCTCGTCAAGGAGTTTCTAGTTGTGGAGTCTCTAGTTGTGGAGTTTCTAGTTGTACAGTTTCTAGCTGTGGAGTTTCTAGTTGCGGAGTTTCTAGTGGCGGAGTTTCTAGTTGCGGAGTTTTCTAGTTGCGGAGTTTCTAGTTGCGGAGTTTCTAGTTGTGCGGTTTCTAGTTGTTGAAATTCTAGCTGTGGAGTTTCAACTTATGTGCTCTCTAGTCGTGGAGTTTATAGTTGTGTTGTTTCTATCTGATGAGTTTCGAAATGTGAAGTTTCCAGTTGTGCAGTCTCTAGTTGTGGAGTTTCTAGTTGTGGAGTTTCTAGTTGCAGATTTTCTAGTTGTGTAGTTTCTAGTTGGAGAGTTTGTACTTGAGTTTATAGTTGTGGAGTTTCTAGTTGCAGAATTTCGAGTTGCAGAGTTTGATTGATTGATATGTGGGGTTTAATGTCCCAAAACCACTATATGATTATGAGAGACGCCGTAGTGAAGGGCCTTGGAAATTTAGACCACCTGGGGTTCTTTAACGTGCACCCAAATCTGAGTACACGGGCCTACAACATTACCGCCTCCATCGTAAATACAGCCGCCGCAGCCGAAATTCAAACCCGCGCCCTGCGGGTCAGCAGCTGAGTACCTTAGCCACTAGACCACCGCAGCGGGGCAGAGTTGCAAAGTTTCAAGTGGTGGAGTTTCTAGTTGCGGAGGCTCTAGTTGTGGAGTTTCTAGTTGCGGAGTTTCTAGCTGTGGAGTTTCCAGTTGTGGAGTTTCTAGCTGTGGAGTTTCCAGTTCCTGAGTTTCTAGTTGCGAAGTTTCTAGTTGCGAAGTTTCTAGTTGCAGAGTTTCTAGTTGTGGAGTTTCTAGTTGTGGAATTTGTAGTTGTGGAGTATCTAGTTGTGGTGTTTCAAGTTGTGGAGTTTCTTGTTAAGAATTTTTAGTTGCGGAGTTTCTAGTTGTGGAGTTTCTAGTTGCGGAGTTTCTAGTTGTGGAGTCTGTAGTTGTGAAGTCTGTAGTTGCGGAGTTTCTAGTTGTGGAGTTTCTAGTTGTGGAATTTGTAGAGTTGGAATATCTAGTTGTGGACTTTCTAGCTGTAGAGTTTCTAGTTGTGGACTTTCTAGTTGCAGAGTTTCTAGTTGTGAAGTTTCTAGTGTTGGAGTTTATAGTTGCGGAGTTTCTAGTTGTGGAGTTTCTAGTTGCGGAGTTTCTAGTAGCGGAGTTTCTAGTTGCGGAGTTTCTGGTTGTGGAGTTTCTAGTTGTGGAGTTTCTAGTTGTGAAGTCTGTAGTCGCGGAGTTTCTAGTTGTGGAGTTTCTAGTTGTGGAATTTGTATGTGTTGAGTATCTAGTTGTGGTGTTTCAAGTTGTGGAGTTTCTAGTTGTGGAGTTTCTAGCTATGGAGTTTCCAGTTCTTGAGTTTCTAGTTGCCGAATATCTAGTTGTGAAGTCTCAAGTTGTGGAGTTTCTAGTTGTGGAGTTTCTAGCTGTGGAGTTTCCAGTTCTTGAGCTTCTAGTTGCCGAGTTTCTAGTTGCGAAGTCTCAAGTTGTGGAGTTTCTAGCTGTGAAGTTTCTAGTTGCGAAGTTTCTAGTTGCGGAGTTTCTAGTTGCAGAGTTTATAGTTGTGGAGTTTCTAGTTGTGAAATTTGTAGTTGTGGAGTATCTAGTTGTTGTTTTTCAAGTTGTGGAGTTTATAGTTGTGGAGTTTATAGTTGTGGAGTTTTTAGTTGCGGAGTTTCTAGTTATTGAGTTTCTAGTTGCGGAGTTTCTGGTTGTGGAGTTTCAAGTTGTGAAGTTTCTCGTTGTGGATTTTGAAGTTGTAGAGTTCCTAGTTGCGGAGTGTCTAGTTGTGGAGTTCATAGTTGTGGAGTTTCTAGCTGTGGAATTTCTAGTTGCAGAGTTTCTAGTTGCAGAGTTTCTAGTTGCGGACTTTCTAGCTGTGGAGTTTCTAGTTGCGGAGTTTCTAGTTGCGGAGTTTCTAGTTGTGGAGTTTCTAGTTGTGGAATTTGTAGTTGTAGAGTATCTAGTTGTGGACTTTCTAGCTGTAGAGTTTCTAGTTGTGAAGTTTCTAGTTGTGGAGTTTATAGTTGCGGAGTTTCTAGTTGTGGAGTTTCTAGTTGTGGAGTTTTTAGTTGTGGATTTTCTAGTGTAGTCTGAAGTTGTGGAGTCTGTAGTTGTGGAGTTTCTAGTTGTGGAATCTCTAGTTGTGGAGTTCCTAGTTGCGGAGTTTCTACTTGCGGAGTTTCTAGTTGTGGAATTTGTAGTTATGGAGTATCTAGTTGTGGTGTTTCAAGTTGTGGAGGTTCTAGTTGTCGAGTTTCTAGCTGTGGAGTTTCCAGTTCTTGAGTTTCTAGTTGCCGAGTTTCTAGTTGCGAAGTCTCAAATTGTGGAGTTTCTAGCTGCGAAGTTTCTAGTTGCGAAGTTTCTGGTTGCGGAGTTTCTAGTTGCAGAATTTCTAGTTGTGGAGTTTCTAGTTGTTGAATTTGTAGTTATGGGGTATCTAGTTGTGGTGTTTCATGTTATGGAGTTTTCTAGTTGCGGAGTCTGTAGTTGTGGAGTTTCTAGTTGCGGAGTTTCTAGTTGTGGAGCTTCCAGTAGTGAATTTTCAAGTTGTGGAATTTATAGGTGTGGAGTTTCTAATTGTGGAGTTTCTAGTTGTCGGGTTTCTAGTTGCGGAGTTTCCAGTTGTGGAGTTTGTAGTTGTGGAGCTTCTAGTTGTGGCGTTTTTAGTTGTGGACTCTCTAGTTGTGAGTCTCTAGCTGTGGAATTTCTAGTTGCGGAGTTTCTAGTTGCGGAGTTTCTAGTTGCGGAGTTTCAAGTAGCGGAGTGTCTAGTTGCGGAGTTTCTGGTTGTGGAGTTTCTAGTTGTGGAGTTTCTAGTTGTGAAGTCTGTAGTTGCGGAGTTTCTAGTTGTGGAGTTTCTAGTTGGGGAATTGGTAGGTGTTGAGTATCTAGTCGTGGAGTTTCTAGTTGTGGAGTTTCTAGCTGTGGAGTTTCCAGTTCTTGAGTTTCTAGTTGCCGAGTTTCTAGTTGCGAAGTCTCAAGTTGTGGAGTTTCTAGCTGTGAAGATTCTAGTTGCGAAGTTTCTAGTTGCGGAGTTTCTAGTTGCAGAGTTTCTAGTTCTGGAGTTTCTAGTTGTGGAATTTGTAGTTGTGGAGTATCTAGTTGTGGTGTTTCAAGTTGTGGAGTTTCTAGTTGTAGAGTTTCTAGTTATGGAGTCTCTAGTTGTGGAGTTTCTAGTTGCGGAGTTTCTAGCTGTAGAGTTTCTAGTTGTGGAATTTGTAGTTGTGGAGTATCTAGTTGCGGACTTTCTAGCTGTAGAGTTTCTAGTTGTGGAGTTTCGAGTTGCAGAGTTTCTAATTGTGGAGTTTCAGGTTGTGTAATTTGTAGTTGTGGAGTATCTAGTTGTGGTGTTCCAAGTTGTGGAGTTGCTAGTTGTGGAGTTTCTAGTTGTGGAGTTTCTAGTTGTGGAGTTTCTAGTTGTTGAGTTTCTAGTTGCCGAGTTCTAGTTGCAAAGTCTCAAGTTGTTGAGTTTCTAGTTGTTGAGTTTTTATTTGTGGAGTTTCTCGTCAAGGAGTTTCTAGTTGTGGAGTCTCTAGTTGTGGAGTTTCTAGTTGTAGAGTTTCTAGCTGTGGAGTTTCTAGTTGCGGAGTTTCTAGTGGCGGAGTTTCTAGTTGCGGAGTTTTCTAGTGTCGGAGTTTCTAGTTGCGGAGTTTCTAGTTTTGCGGTTTCTAGTTGTTGAAATTCTAGCTGTGGAGATTCAACTTATGGACTCTCTAGTCGTGGAGTTTATAGTTGTGTTGTTTCTATCTGAGGAGTTTCGAAATGTGAAGTCTCCAGTTGTGCAGTCTCTAGTTGTGGAGTTTCTAGGTGTGGAGTTTCTAGTTGTGGAGTTTCTTGTTGTGGAGTTTCTAGTTATGCAGTTTCTAGTTGGAGTTTTTAGTTTTTGAGTTTCTAGTTGTAGATTTTCTAGTTGTGGAGTTCCTAGTTGCGGAGTTTCTAGTTGTGTAGTTTCTATCTAAAGAGTTTCTAACTGCGAAGTCTCCAGTTGTGCAGTCTCTAGTTGTGGAGTTTCTAGTAGGGGAGTTTCTAGAAGTGAAGTTTCTAGTTGCGGAGTCTCTAGTTGTGAAGTTTCTAGTTGTGGATTTTCCAGTTGCGGAGTTTCTAGTTGCAGAGTTTCAAGTTGTGGAGTTTCTAGTTGCGGAGTCTCTAGTTGTGGAGTTTCTAGTTGCGGAGTTCCTAGCTGTGGAGTTTCAAGTTCTTGGGTTTCTAGTTGCCGAGTTTCTAGTTGCGAAGTCTCAAGTTGTGGAGTTTCTAGCTGTGAAGTTTCTAGTTGCGAAGTTTTTAGTTGCGGAGTTTCTAGTTGCGGAGTTTCTAGTTGTGGAGTTTCTGGTTGTGTAGTTTCTAGTTGTGGAGTTTCTAGTTGTGGAGTCTGTAGTTGTGGAGTCTGTAGTTGTGGAGTTTCTAGTTGTGGAGTTTCTAGTTATTGAGTCTCTAGTTGTGGAGTTTCTAGTTGCGGAGTTTCTAGTTGCGGAATTTGTAGTTGTGGAATTTGTAGTTGTGGAGTATCTAGTTGTGATGTTTCAAGTTGTGGAGTTTCTTATTGTGGAGTTTTTAGTTGCGGAGTTTCTAGCTGGGGAGTTTCTAGTTGCGGAGTTTCTGGTTGTGTAGTTTCTAGTTGTGGAGTTTTTATTTGTGGATTTTCTAGTTTTGGAGTCTGAAGTTGTGGAGTCTGTAGTTGTGGAATCTCTAGTTTTGGAGTTCCCAGTTGCGGAGTTTCTACTTGCGGAGTTTCTAGTTGCGGAGTTTCTAGTTGTGGAATTTGTAGTTGTGGAGTATCTAGTTGTGGTGTTTCAAGTTGTGGAGTTTCTAGTTGTCGAGTTTCTAGCTGTGGAGTTTCCAGTTCTTGAGTTTCTAGTTGCCGAGTTTCTAGTTGCGAAGTCTCAAGTTGTGGAGTTTCTTGCTGTGAAGTTTCTAGTTGCGAAGTTTCTGGTTGCAGAGTTTCTAGTTGCAGAGTTTCTAGTTGTGGAGTTTCTAGTTGTTGAATTTGTAGTTGTGGGGTATCTTATTGTGGTGTTTCAAGTTGTGGAGTTTCTAGTTGTGGAGTTTTTAGTTGCGGAGTTTCTAATTGTGGAGTCTCTAGTTGCGGAGTTTCTGGTTGTGGAGTTTCTAGTTGTGGAGTTTCTAGTTGTGGAGTCTGTAGTTGTGGAGTCTGTAGTTGAGGAGTTTCTAGTTGTGGAGTTTCTAGTTATGGAGTCTCTAGTTGTGGAGTTTCTAGTTGCGGAGTTTCTAGTTGCGGAGTTTCTAGTTGTGGAGTTTCTAGTTGCGGAATTTCTAGTTGTTGATTCTCTAGTTGCGGACTTTCTAGCTGTAGAGTTTCTAGTTGTGGAGTTCCTAGCTGTGGAGTTTCCAGTTCTTGAGTTTCTAGTTGCACAGTTTCTAGTTGTGGAGTTTCTAGTTGTTGAATTTGTAGTTGTGGGGTATCTAGTTGTGGTGTTTCAAGTTGTGGAGATTCTAGTTGTGGAGTTTTTAGTTGCGGAGTTTCGAGTTGTGGAGTTTCTACTTGTGGAGTTTCTAGTTGCGGAGTTTCTAGTTGCGGAATTTGTAGTTGTGGAATTTGTAGTTGTGGAGTATCTAGTTGTGATGTTTCAAGTTGTGGAGTTTCTTATTGTGGAGTTTTTAGTTGCGGAGTTTCTAGCTGGGGAGTTTCTAGTTGCGGAGTTTCTGGTTGTGTACTTTCTAGTTGTGGAGTTTTTATTTGTGGATTTTCTAGTTGTGGAGTCAGAAGTTGTTGTGTCTGTAGTTGTGGAATCTCTAGTTTTGGAGTTCCCAGTTGCGGAGTTTCTACTTGCGGAGTTTCTAGTTGCGGAGTTTCTAGTTGTGGAATTTGTAGTTGTGGAGTATCTAGTTGTGGTGTTTCAAGTTGTGGAGTTTCTAATTGTCGAGTTTCTAGCTGTGGAGTTTCCAGTTCTTGAGTTTCTAGTTACCGAGTTTCTAGTTGCAAAGTCTCAAGTTGTGGAGTTTCTTGCTGTGAAGGTTCTAGTTGCGAAGTTTCTGGTTGCAGAGTTTCTAGTTGCAGAGTTTCTAGTTGTGGAGTTTCTAGTTGTTGAATTTGTAGTTGTGGGGTATCTTATTGTGGTGTTTCAAGTTGTGGAGTTTCTAGTTGTGGAGTTTTTAGTTGCGGAGTTTCTAATTGTGGAGTTTCTAGTTGCGGAGTTTCTGGTTGTGGAGTTTCTAGTTGTGGAGTTTCTAGTTGTGGAGTCTGTAGTTGTGGAGTCTGTAGTTGAGGAGTTTCTAGTTGTGGAGTTTCTAGTTATGGAGTCTCTAGTTGTGGAGTTTCTAGTTGCGGAGTTTCTAGTTGCGGAGTTTCTAGTTGTGGAGTTTCTAGTTGCGGAATTTCTAGTTGTTGAGTCTCTAGTTGCGGACTTTCTAGCTGTAGAGTTTCTAGTTGTGGAGTTCCTAGCTGTGGAGTTTCCAGTTCTTGAGTTTCTAGTTGCACAGTTTCTAGTTGTGGAGTTTCTAGTTGTTGAATTTGTAGTTGGGGAGTATCTAGTTGTGGTGTTTCAAGTTGTGGAGATTCTAGTTGTGGAGTTTTTAGTTGCGGAGTTTCGAGTTGTGGAGTTTCTACTTGTGGAGTTTCTGGTTGTGGAGTTTCTAGTTGTGGAGTTTCTAGTTGTGAAGTCTGTAGATGTGGAGTCTGTAGTTTTGGAGTCTCTAGTTGTGGAGTTTCTAGTTGTGGAGTTTCTAGTTGCGGAGTTTCTAGTTGCGGAATTTTTAGGTTGGAATTTGTAGTTGTGGAGTATCTAGTTGTGGTGTTTCAAGTTGTGGAGTTTCTTGTTGTGGAGTTTTTAGTTGCGGAGTTTCTAGTTGTGGAGTTTCTATATGCGGAGTTTCTGGTTGTGTAGTTTCTAGTTGTGGAGTTTTAGTTGTGGATTTTCTAGTTGTGGAGTCTGAAGTTGTGGAGTCTGTAGTTGTGGAGTTTCTAGTTGTGGAATCTCTAGTTTAGGAGTTCCTAGTTGCGGAGTGTCTAGTTGTGGAGTTCCTAGTTGCGGAGTTTCTAGTTGCGGAGTTTTCCAGTTGCGGAGTCTATAGTTGAGGAGTTTGTAGTTGTGGAGTTTCTAGTTGTGGAGTTTCAACAGTGGAGTTTCTAGTTTCAGAGTTTCTAGTTGCAGAGTTTCTAGTTGCGGACTTTCTAGCTGTGGAGTTTCTAGTTGCGGAGTTTCTAGTTGTGGAGTTTCCAGTCGTGAAGTTTCAAGTTGGGGAATTTATAGGTGTGGAGTTTCTAGTTGGAGTTTCTAGTTGTCGGGTTTCTAGTTGCGGAGTTTCTAGTTTTGGAGTTTCTAGTTGTGGCGTTTTTAGTTGTGGACTCTCTAGTTGTGGAGTCTCTAGCTGTGGAATTTCTAGTTGCGGAGTTTCTAGTTGC
This sequence comes from Rhipicephalus microplus, assembly GCF_043290135.1. Lineage (NCBI taxonomy): Eukaryota > Metazoa > Arthropoda > Arachnida > Ixodida > Ixodidae > Rhipicephalus > Rhipicephalus microplus. The sequence continues at coordinate 16,741,856 of NC_134705.1, read as the reverse complement.
TGAGTATCTAGTTGTGGTTTTTCAAGTTGTGGAGTTTATAGTTGTGGAGTTTTTAGTTGTGGAGTTTCTAGTTGTTGAGTTTGTAGTTGCGGAGTTTCTGGTTGTGGAGTTTCTAGTTGTGGAGTTTCTAGTTGTGGAGTCTGTAGTTGTGGAGTCTGTGGTTGTGGAGTTTCTAGTTGTGGAGTTTCTAGTTATGGAGTCTCTAGCTGTGGAGTTCCTAGTTGCGGAGTTTCTAGTTGTGGAGTTTCTAGTTGTGGAATTTGTAGTTGTTGAGTATCTAGTTGCGGACTTTCTAGCTGTAGAGTTTCTAGTTGTGGAGTTTCTAGTTGCAGAGTTTCTAGTTGTGGAGTTTCTAGTTGTGTAATTTGTAGCTGTGGAGTATCTAGTTGTGGCGTTCCAAGTTGTGGAGTTTCTAGTTGTGGAGTTTCTAGTTGTGGAGTTTCTAGTTGTTGAGTTTCTAGTTGCAGAGTTTCTAGTTGCAAAGTCTCAAGTTGTGGAGTTTCTAGTTGTGGAGTTTTTATTTGTGGAGTTTCTAGTCATGGAGTTTCTAGTTGTGGAGTTTTAGTTGTGGAGTCTCTAGTTGTGGAGTTTCTAGTTGTGGAGTTTCTAGCTGTGGAGTTTCTAGTTGCGGAGTTTCTAGTTGCGGAGTTTGGAGTTGCGGAGTTTTCTAGTTGCGGAGTTTCTAGTTGCGGAGTTTCTATTTGCGGAGTTTCAAGTTGTGGAATTTCTACTTGTGAAGTTTCTAGTTGTGGAGTTTATAGTTGTGGAGTATCTAGTTGTGGAGTTTCAAGTTGTCAAGTTTCTCGTTGTGGATTTTGAAGTTGTAGAGTTCCTAGTTGCGGAGTGTCTAGTTGTGGAGTTTCTACTTGTGGAGTTCCTGGTTCTGGAGTTTCTAGTTGTGGAGTTTCTAGTTGTGAAGTCTGTAGTTGTGGAGTCTGTAGTTGTGAGGTTCTAGTTGTGGAGTCTAGTTGTGCAGTTTCTAGTTGCGGAGTTTCTAGCTGCGGCTCTAGTTGTGGAGTTTCTAGTTGTGGAATTAGTAGTTGTGGAGTATCTAATTGTGGTGTTTCATGTTGTGGAGTTTCTAGTTGTGGAGTTTCCAGCTGTGGAGTTTCAGATCTTGAGATTCCAGTTGCCGAGTGTCTAGTTGCGAAGTCTCAAGTTGCGGAGTTTCTAGCTGTGGAGTTTGTAGTTGCGGAGTCTCTAGTTGTGCAGTTTCTGGTTGTGGAGTTTCTAGTTGTGGAGTTTCTAGCTGTGGAATTTCTATTTGCGGAGTTTCTAGTTGCAGAGTTTCTAAATGCGGACTTTCTAGCTGTGGAGTTTCTAGTTGCGGAGTTTCTAGTTGTGGAGTTTCTAGTTGTGGAGTTTCTAGTTGCGAAGTTTCGAGTTGTGGAGTTTCTATTTGTTGAGTTTCTAGTTGCCGAGTTTCCAGTTGGAAAGTCTCAAGTTGTGGAGTTTCTAGTTGTGGAGTTTCTATTCGTGGAGTTTCTGGTCAAGGAGTTTCTAGTTGTGGAGTTTTAGTTGTGAAGTGTCTAGTCGTGGAGTTTCAAGTTGCGTAGTTTTCTAGTTGTGGAGACTCTAGTTGTGGAATTTCTAGTTGCGAAGTGTCTAGTTGTAGAGTTTCTAGTTGTGGAGTTTCTAGTTGGAGTTTCTAGTTGGAGTTTCTAGTTGGAGTTTTTAGTTTTCGAGTTTCTAGTTGTAGATTTTCTAGTTGCGGAGTTCCTAGTTGCGGAGTTTCTAGTTGTGTGGTTTCTAGTTGTTGAAATTCTAGCTGTGGAGTTTCTACTTATGGACTCTCTAGTCGTGTAGTTCTAGTTGTGCAGTTTCCATCTTAGGAGATTTTAAATGCGAATTCTCCAGTTGTGCAGTCTCTAGTTGTGTAGTTTCTAGTTGTGGAGTTTCTGGTTGTGGAGTCTGTAGTTGTGGAGTCTGTAGTTGTGGAGTTTCTAGTTGTGGAGTTTCTAGTTATTGAATCTCTAGTTGTGGAGTTTCTAGTTGCGGAGTTTCTAGTTGCGGAATTTGTAGTTGTGGAATTTGTAGTTGTGGAGTATCTAGTTGTGATGTTTCAAGTTGTGGAGTTTCTTGTTGTGGAGTTTTTAGTTGCGGAGTTTCTAGCTGGGGAGTTTCTAGTTGCGGAGTTTCTGGTTGTGTGGTTTCTAGTTGTGGAGTTTTTAGTTGTGGATTTTCTAGTTGTGGAGTCTGAAGTTGTGGAGTCTGTAGTTGTGGAATCTCTAGTTTTGGAGTTCCCAGTTGCGGAGTTTCTACTTGCGGAGTTTCTAGTTGCGGAGTTTCTAGTTGTGGAATTTGTAGTTGTGGAGTATCTAGTTGTGGTGTTTCAAGTTGTGGAGTTTCTAGTTGTTGAATTTGTAGTTGTGGGGTATCTTATTGTGGTGTTTCAAGTTGTGGAGTTTCTAGTTGTGGAGTTTTTAGTTGCGGAGTTTCTAATTGTGGAGTTTCTAGTTGCGGAGTTTCTGGTTGTGGAGTTTCTAGTTGTGGAGTTTCTAGTTGTGGAGTCTGTAGTTGTGGAGTCTGTAGTTGAGGAGTTTCTAGTTGTGGAGTTTCTAGTTATGGAGTCTCTAGTTGTGGAGTTTCTAGTTGCGGAGTTTCTAGTTGCGGAGTTTCTAGTTGTGGAGTTTCTAGTTGCGGAATTTCTAGTTGTGGAGTCTCTAGTTGCGGACTTTCTAGCTGTAGAGTTTCTAGTTGTGGAGTTCCTAGCTGTGGAGTTTCCAGTTCTTGAGTTTCTAGTTGCACAGTTTCTAGTTGTGGAGTTTCTACATGTTGAATTTGTAGTTGTGGGGTATCTAGTTGTGGTGTTTCAAGTTGTGGAGATTCTAGTTGTGGAGTTTTTAGTTGCGGAGTTTCGAGTTGTAGAGTTTCTACTTGTGGAGTTTCTGGTTGTGGAGTTTCTAGTTGTGGAGTTTCTAGTTGTGAAGTCTGTAGATGTGGAGTCTGTAGTTTTGGAGTCTCTAGTTGTGGAGTTTCTAGTTGTGGAGTTTCTAGTTGCGGAGTTTCTAGTTGCGGAATTTTTAGGTTGGAATTTGTAGTTGTGGAGTATCTAGTTGCGGAGTTTCTAGTTGTGGAGTTTTTAGTTGTGGAATTTGTAGTTGTGGAGTATCTAGTTGCGGACTTTCTAGCTGTAGAGTTTCTAGTTGTGGAGTTTCGAGTTGCAGAGTTTCTAGTTGTGGAGTTTCTAGTTGTGTAATTTGTAGTTTTGGAGTATCTAGTTGTGGTGTTCCAAGTTGTGGAGTTGCTAGTTGTGGAGTTTCTAGTTGTGGAGTTTCTAGTTGTGGAGTTTCTAGTTGTTGAGTTTCTAGTTGCCGAGTTCTAGTTGCAAAGTCTCAAGTTGTGGAGTTTCTAGTTGTGGAGTTTTTATTTGTGGAGTTTCTCGTCAAGGAGTTTCTAGTTGTGGAGTCTCTAGTTGTGGAGTTTCTAGTTGTAGAGTTTCTAGCTGTGGAGTTTCTAGTTGCGGAGTTTCTAGTGGCGGAGTTTCTAGTTGCGGAGTTTTCTAGTTGCGGAGTTTCTAGTTGCGGAGTTTCTAGTTGTGCGGTTTCTAGTTGTTGAAACTCTAGCTGTGGAGTTTCAACTTATGGACTCTCTAGTCGTGGAGTTTATAGTTGTGTTGTTTCTATCTGAGGAGTTTCGAAATGTGAAGTTTCCAGTTGTGCAGTCTCTAGTTGTGGAGTTTCTAGTTGTGGAGTTTCTAGTTGCAGATTTTCTAGTTGTGTAGTTTCTAGTTGGAGAGTTTGTACTTGAGTTTATAGTTGTGGAGTTTCTAGTTGCGAAGTTTTCTAGTTGTGGAGACTCTAGTTGTGGAATTTCTAGTTGCGAAGTGTCTAGTTGTGGAGTTTCTAGTTGTAGAGTTTTTAGTTGGAGTTTCTAGTTGTAGTTTTTAGTTTTCGAGTTTCTAGTTGTAGATTTTCTAGTTGCGGAGTTCCTAGTTGCCGAGTGTCTAGTTTTGGGGTTTCTAGTTGTTGAAATTCTGGCTGTGGAGTTTCTACTTATGGACACTCTAGTCGTGGAGTTTCTATTTGTGTAGTTTCTATCTGAGGAGTTTCTAAATGTGAAGTCTCCAGTTGTGCAGTCTCCAGTTGTGCAGTCTCTAGTTGTGGAGCTTCTAGTTGTGGAGTTTCTTATTGTGGACTTTCTAGTTGCGGAGTCTCTAGCTGTGAAGTTTCTAGTCGTGGATTTTCAAGTTGCAGAGTTTCTAGTTGCAGAGTTTCTAGTTTTGTAGTTTCTAGTTGGGGAGTTTCTACTTGAGTCTTTAGTTGTGGAGTTTCTAGTTGCAGAATTTCGAGTTGTAGAGTTTGATTGATTGATATGTGGGGTTTAATGTCCCCAAACCACTATATGATTATGAGAGACGCCGTAGTGAAGGGCCTTGGAAATTTAGACCACCTGGGGTTCTTTAACGTGCACCCAAATCTGAGTACACGGGCCTACAACATTACCGCCTCCATCGTAAATACAGCCGCCGCAGCCGAAATTCAAACCCGCGCCCTGCGGGTCAGCAGCTGAGTACCTTAGCCACTAGACCACCACAGCGGGGCAAAGTTGCAGAGTTTCAAGTGGTGGAGTTTCTCTTTGCGGAGGCTCTAGTTGTGGAGTTTCTAGTTGCGGAGTTTCTAGCTGTGGAGTTTCTATATGCGGAGTTTCTGGTTGTGTAGTTTCTAGTTGTGGAGTTTTAGTTGTGGATTTTCTAGTTGTGGTGTGTGAAGTTGTGGAGTCTGTAGTTGTGGAGTTTCTAGTTGTGGCATCTCTAGTTTAGCAGTTCCTAGTTGCGGAGTGTCTAGTTGTGGAGTTCCTAGTTGCGGAGTTTCTAGTTGCGGAGTTTTCCAGTTGCGGAGTCTATAGTTGTGGAGTTTGTAGTTGTGGAATTTCTAGTTGTTGAGTTTCAACAGTGCAGTTTCTAGTTTCAGAGTTTCTAGTTGCAGAGTTTCTAGTTGCGGACTTTCTAGCTGTGGAGTTTCTAGTTGTGGAGTTTCTGGTTGTGGAGTTTCCAGTGCTGAAGTTTCAAGTTGGGGAATTTATAGGTGTGGAGTTTCTAGTTGGAGTTTCTAGTTGTCGGGTTTCTAGTTGCGGAGTTTCTAGTTTAGGAGTTTCTAGTTGTGGCGTTTTTAGTTGTGGACTCTCTAGTTGTGGAGTCTCTAGCTGTGGAATTTCTAGTTGCGGAGTTTCTAGTTGTGGAGTATCTAGTTGTGGTTTTTCAAGTTGTGGAGTTTATAGTTGTGGAGTTTTTAGTTGCGGAGTTTCTAGTTGTTGAGTTTGTAGTTGCGGAGTTTCTGGTTGTGGAGTTTCTAGTTGTGGAGTTTCTAGTTGTGGAGTCTGTAGTTGTGGAGTCTGTGGTTGTGGAGTTTCTAGTTGTGGAGTTTCTAGTTATGGAGTCTCTAGCTGTGGAGTTCCTAGTTGCGGAGTTTCTAGTTGTGGAGTTTCTAGTTGTGGAATTTGTAGTTGTTGAGTATCTAGTTGCGGACTTTCTAGCTGTAGAGTTTCTAGTTGTGGAGTTTCTAGTTGCAGAGTTTCTAGTTGTGGAGTTTCTAGTTGTGTAATTTGTAGTTGTGGAGTATCTAGTTGTGGCGTTCTAAGTTGTGGAGTTTCTAGTTGTGGAGTTTCTAGTTGTGGAGTTTCTAGTTGTTGAGTTTCTAGTTGCAGAGTTTCTAGTTGCAAAGTCTCAAGTTGTGGAGTTTCTAGTTGTGGAGTTTTTATTTGTGGAGTTTCTAGTCATGGAGTTTCTAGTTGTGGAGTTTTAGTTGTGGAGTCTCTAGTTGTGGAGTTTCTAGTTGTGGAGTTTCTAGCTGTGGAGTTTCTAGTTGCGGAGTTTCTAGTTGCGGAGTTTGGAGTTGCGGAGTTTTCTAGTTGCGGAGTTTCTAGTTGCGGAGTTTCTATTTGCGGAGTTTCAAGTTGTGGAGTTTCTACTTGTGAAGTTTCTAGTTGTGGAGTTTAGAGTTGTGCAGTATCTAGTTGTGGAGTTTCAAGTTGTCAAGTTTCTCGTTGTGGATTTTGAAGTTGTAGAGTTCCTAGTTGCGGAGTGTCTAGTTGTGGAGTTTCTACTTGTGGAGTTTCTGTTCTGGAGTTTCTAGTTGTGGAGTTTCTAGTTGTGAAGTCTGTAGTTGTGGAGTCTGTAGTTGTGAGGTTCTAGTTGTGGAGTCTAGTTGTGGAGTTTCTAGTTTCGGAGTTTCTAGCTGCGGTTCTAGTTGTGGAGTTTCTAGTTGTGGAATTAGTAGTTGTGGAGTACCTAATTGTGGTGTTTCATGTTGTGGAGTTTCTAGTTGTGGAGTTTCCAGCTGTGGAGTTTCCAGTTCTTGAGATTCCAGTTGCCGAGTGTCTAGTTGCGAAGTCTCAAGTTGCGGAGTTTCTAGCTGTGGAGTTTGTAGTTGCAGAGTCTCTAGTTGTGCAGTTTCTGGTTGTGGAGTTTCTAGTTGTGGAGTTTCTAGCTGTGGAATTTCTATTTGCGGAGTTTCTAGTTGCAGAGTTTCTAAATGCGGACTTTCTAGCTGTGGAGTTTCTAGTTGCGGAGTTTCTAGTTGTGGAGTTTCTAGTTGTTGAGTTTCTAGTTGCAGAGTTTCTAGTTGCAAAGTCTCAAGTTGTGAATTTTCTAGTTGCGGAGTTTCTAGTTGCGGAGTTTCTAGTAGCGGAGTTTCTAGTTGCGGAGTTTCTGGTTGTGGAGTTTCTAGTTGTGGAGTTTCTAGTTGTGAAGTCTGTAGTTGTGGAGTTTTTAGTTGCGGAGTTTCTAGTTGTTGAGTTTGTAGTTGCGGAGTTTCTGGTTGTGGAGTTTCTAGTTGTGGAGTTTCTAGTTGTGGAGTCTGTAGTTGTGGAGTCTGTGGGTGTGGAGTTTCTAGTTGTGGAGTTTCTAGTTATGGAGTCTCTAGCTGTGGAGTTCCTAGTTGCGGAGTTTCTAGTTGTGGAGTTTCTAGTTGTGGAATTTGTAGTTGTTGAGTATCTAGTTGCGGACTTTCTAGCTGTAGAGTTTCTAGTTGTGGAGTTTCTAGTTGCAGAGTTTCTAGTTGTGGAGTTTCTAGTTGTGTAATTTGTAGTTGTGGAGTATCTAGTTGTGGCGTTCCAAGTTGTGGAGTTTCTAGTTGTGGAGTTTCTAGTTGTGGAGTTTCTAGTTGTTGAGTTTCTAGTTGCAGAGTTTCTAGTTGCAAAGTCTCAAGTTGTGGAATTTCTAGTTGTGGAGTTTTTATTTGTGGAGTTTCTAGTCATGGAGTTTCTAGTTGTGGAGTTTTAGTTGTGGAGTCTCTAGTTGTGGAGTTTGTAGTTGCAGAGTTTCAAGTTGTGGAGTTTCTAGTTGTGGAATTTGTACTTGTGGAGTATCTAGTTGTGGTGTTTCAAGTTGTGGAGTTTCTTGTTGTTGAGTTTTTAGTTGCGGATTTTCTAGTTGTGGAGTTTCTAGTGGCGGAGTTTCTGGTTGTGTAGTTTCTAGTTGTGGAGTTTCTAGTTGTGGAGTCTGTAGTTGTGGAGTCTGTAGTTGTGGAGTTTCTAGTTGTGGAGTTTCTAGTTATTGAGTCTCTAGTTGTGGAGTTTCTAGTTGCGGAGTTTCTAGTTGCGGAATTTGTAGTTGTGGAATTTGTAGTTGTGGAGTATCTAGTTGTGATGTTTCAAGTTGTGGAGTTTCTTGTTGTGGAGTTTTTAGTTGCGGAGTTTCTAGCTGGGGAGTTTCTAGTTGCGGAGTTTCTGGTTGTGTAGTTTCTAGTTGTGGAGTTTTTAGTTGTGGATTTTCTAGTTGTGGAGTCTGAAGTTGTGGAGTCTGTAGTTGTGGAATCTCTAGTTTTGGAGTTCCCAGTTGCGGAGTTTCCACTTGCGGAGTTTCTAGTTGCGGAGTTTCTAGTTGTGGAATTTGTAGTTGTGGAGTATCTAGTTGTGGTGTTTCAAGTTGTGGAGTTTCTAGTTGTTGAATTTGTAGTTGTGGGGTATCTTATTGTGGTGTTTCAAGTTGTGGAGTTTCTAGTTGTGGAGTTTTTAGTTGCGGAGTTTCTAATTGTGGAGTTTCTAGTTGCGGAGTTTCTGGTTGTGGAGTTTCTAGTTGTGGAGTTTCTAGTTGTGGAGTCTGTAGTTGTGGAGTCTGTAGTTGAGGAGTTTCTAGTTGTGGAGTTTCTAGTTATGGAGTCTCTAGTTGTGGAGTTTCTAGTTGCGGAGTATCTAGTTGTGGTGTTTCAAGTTGTGGAGTTTCTAGTTGTCGAGTTTCTAGCTGTGGAGTTTCCAGTTCTTGAGTTTCTAGTACCGAGTTTCTAGTTGCGAAGTCTCAAGTTGTGGAGTTTCTTGCTGTGAAGTTTCTAGTTGCGAAGTTTCTGGTTGCAGAGTTTCTAGTTGCAGAGTTTCTAGTTGTGGAGTTTCTAGTTGTTGAATTTGTAGTTGTGGGGTATCTTATTGTGGTGTTTCAAGTTGTGGAGTTTCTAGTTGTGGAGTTTTTAGTTGCGGAGTTTCTAATTGTGGAGTTTCTAGTTGCGGAGTTTCTGGTTGTTGAGTTTCTAGTTGTGGAGTTTCTAGTTGTGGAGTCTGTAGTTTTGGAGTCTGTAGTTGAGGAGTTTCTAGTTGAGGAGTTTCTAGTTATGGAGTCTCTAGTTGTGGAGTTTCTAGTTGCGGAGTTTCTAGTTGCGGAGTTTCTAGTTGTGGAGTTTCTAGTTGCGGAATTTCTAGTTGTTGAGTGTCTAGTTGCGGACTTTCTAGCTGTAGAGTTTCTAGTTGTGGAGTTCCTAGCTGTGGAGTTTCCAGTTCTTGAGTTTCTAGTTGCACAGTTTCTAGTTGTGGAGTTTCTACATGTTGAATTTGTAGTTGTGGGGTATCTAGTTGTGGTGTTTCAAGTTGTGGAGATTCTAGTTGTGGAGTTTTTAGTTGCGGAGTTTCGAGTTGTAGAGTTTCTACTTGTGGAGTCTCTAGTTGTGGAGTTTCTAGTTGTGGAGTTTCTAGTTGCGGAGTTTCTAGTTGCGGAATTTTTAGGTTGGAATTTGTAGTTGTGGAGTATCTAGTTGTGGTGTTTCAAGTTGTGGAGTTTCTTGTTGTGGAGTTTTTAGTTGCGGAGTTTCTAGTTGTGGAGTTTCTATATGCGGAGTTTCTGGTTGTGTAGTTTCTAGTTGTGGAGTTTTAGTTGTGGATTTTCTAGTTGTGGAGTCTGAAGTTGTGGAGTCTGTAGTTGTGGAGTTTCTAGTTGTGGAATCTCTAGTTTAGGAGTTCCTAGTTGCGGAGTGTCTAGTTGTGGAGTTCCTAGTTGCGGAGTTTCTAGTTGCAGAGTTTTCCAGTTGCAGAGTCTATAGTTGTGGAGTTTGTAGTTGTGGAGTTTCTAGTTGTGGAGTTTCAACAGTGGAGTTTCTAGTTTCAGAGTTTCTAGTTGCGGACTTTCTAACTGTGGAGTTTCTAGTTGCGGAGTTTCTAGTTGTGGAGTTTCCAGTCCTGAAGTTTCAAGTTGGGGAATTTATAGTTGTGGAGTTTCTAGTTGGAGTTTCTAGTTGGAGTTTCTAGTTGTCGGGTTTCTAGTTGCGGAGTTTCTAGTTTAGGAGTTTCTAGTTGTGGCGTTTTTAGTTGTGGACTCTCTAGTTGTGAAGTCTCTAGCTGTGGAATTTCTAGTTGCGGAGTTTCTAGTTGTGGAGTATCTAGTTGTGGTTTTTCAAGTTGTGGAGTTTATAGTTGTGGAGTTTTTAGTTGCGGAGTTTCTAGTTGTTGAGTTTGTAGTTGCGGAGTTTCTGGTTGTGGAGTTTCTAGATGTGGAGTTTCTAGTTGTGGAGTCTGTAGTTGTGGAGTCTGTGGTTGTGGAGTTTCTAGTTGTGGAGTTTCTAGTTATGGAGTCTCTAGCTGTGGAGCTCCTAGTTGCGGAGTTTCTAGTTGTGGAGTTTCTAGTTGTGGAATTTGTAGTTGTTGAGTATCTAGTTGCGGACTTTCTAGCTGTAGAGTTTCTAGTTGTGGAGTTTCTAGTTGCAGAGTTTCTAGTTGTGGAGTTTCTAGTTGTGTAATTTGTAGTTGTGGAGTATCTAGTTGTGGCGTTCCAAGTTGTGGAGTTTCTTGTTGTGGAGTTTCTAGTTGTGGAGTTTCTAGTTGCAGAGTTTCTAGTTGCAAAGTCTCAAGTTGTGGAGTTTCTAGTTGTGGAGTTTTGATTTGTGGAGTTTCTAGTCATGGAGTTTCTAGTTGTGGAGTTTTAGTTGTGGAGTCTCTAGTTGTGGAGTTTCTAGTTGTGGAGTTTCTAGCTGTGGAGTTTCTAGTTGCGGAATTTATAGGTGTGGAGTTTCTAGTTGTGGAGTTTCTATTTGTCGGGTTTCTAGTTGCGGAGTTTCTAGTTTTGGAGTTTCTAGTTGTGGCGTTTTTAGTTGTGGACTCTCTAGTTGTGGAGTCTCTAGCTGTGGAATTTTTAGTTGCGGAGTTTCTAGTTGCGGAGTTTCTAGTTGCGGAGTTTCTAGTAGCGGAGTTTCCAGTTGCGGAGTTTCTGGTTGTGGAGTTTCTAGTTGTGGAGTTTCTAGTTGTGAAGTCTGTAGTTGCGGAGTTTCTAGTTGTGGAGTTTCTAGTTGTGGAACTTGTAGGTGTTGAGTATCTAGTTGTGGTGTTTCAAGTTGTGGAGTTTCTAGTTGTGAAGTTTCTAGCTATGGAGTTTCCAGTTCTTGAGTTTCTAGTGGCCGAATATCTAGTTGTGAAGTCTCAAGTTGTGGAGTTTCTAGTTGTGGAGTTTCTAGCTGTGGAGTTTCCAGTCCTTGAGCTTCTAGTTGCCGAGTTTCTAGTTGCGAAGTCTCAAGTTGTGGAGTTTCTAGCTGTGAAGTTCCTAGTTGCGAAGTTTCTAGTTGCGGAGTTTCTAGTTGCAGAGTTTATAGTTGTGGAGTTTCTAGTTGTGATATTTGTAGTTGTGGAGTACCTAGTTGTGGTTTTTCAAGTTGTGGAGTTTCTACTTGTGAAGTTTCTAGTTGTGGAGTTTATAGTTGTGGAGTATCTAGTTGTGGAGTTTCAAGTTGTCAAGTTTCTCGTTGTGGATTTTGAAGTTGTAGAGTTCCTAGTTGCGGAGTGTCTAGTTGTGGAGTTTCTACTTGTGGAGTTTCTGGTTCTGGAGTTTCTAGTTGTGGAGTTTCTAGTTGTGAAGTCTGTAGTTGTGGAGTCTGTAGTTGTGAGGTTCTAGTTGTGGAGTCTAGTTGTGGAGTTTCTAGTTGCGGAGTTTCTAGCTGCGGTTCTAGTTGTGGAGTTTCTAGTTGTGGAATTAGTAGTTGTGGAGTATCTAATTGTGGTGTTTCATGTTGTGGAGTTTCTAGTTGTGGAGTTTCCAGCTGTGGAGTTTCCAGTTCTTGAGATTCCAGTTGCCGAGTGTCTAGTTGCGAAGTCTCAAGTTGCGGAGTTTCTAGCTGTGGAGTTTGTAGTTGCGGAGTCTCTAGTTGTGCAGTTTCTGGTTGTGGAGTTTCTAGTTGTGGAGTTTCTAGCTGTGGAATTTCTATTTGCGGAGTTTCTAGTTGCAGAGTTTCTAAATGCGGACTTTCTAGCTGTGGAGTTTCTAGTTGCGGAGTTTCTAGTTGTGGAGTTTCTAGTTGTGGAGTTTCTAGTTGCGAAGTTTCTAGTTGTGGAGTTTCTATTTGTTGAGTTTCTAGTTGCCGAGTTTCTAGTTGAAAAGTCTCAAGTTGTGGAGTTTCTAGTTGTGGAGTATCTATTCGTAGAGCTTCTGGTCAAGGAGTTCCTAGTTGTGGAGTTTTAGTTGTGAAGTGTCTAGTCGTGGAGTTTCAAGTTGCGAAGTTTTCTAGTTGTGGAGACTCTAGTTGTGGAATTTCTAGTTGCGAAGTGTCTAGTTGTAGAGTTTCTAGTTGTGGAGTTTCTAGTTGGAGTTTCTAGTTGGAGTTTCTAGTTGGAGTTTTTAGTTTTCGAGTTTCTAGTTGTAGATTTTCTAGTTGCGGAGTTCCTAGTTGCGGAGTTTCTAGTTGTGTGGTTTCTAGTTGTTGAAATTCTAGCTGTGGAGTTTCTACTTATGGACTCTCTAGTCGTGGAGTTCTAGTTGTGCAGTTTCCATCTTAGGAGTTTTTAAATGCGAATTCTCCAGTTGTGCAGTCTCTAGTTGTGGAGTTGGTAGTAGTGAATGTTCTAGTTGTGGAGTGTCTAGTTGTGGAGTTTCTTATTGTTGAGTTTCTAGTTGCGGAGTCTCTAGTTGTGAAGTTTCTAGTTGTGGATTTTCTAGTTGCAGATTTTCTAGTGCGGAGTTTCTAGTTGTGTAGTTTCTAGTTGGGGAGTTTGTACTTGAGTTTTTAGTTGTGGAGTTTCTAGTTGGAGTTTCTAGTTGGAGTTTTTAGTTTTCGAGTTTCTAGTTGTAGATTTTCTAGTTGCGGAGTTCCTAGTTGCGGAGTTTCTAGTTGTAGGGTTTCTAGTTGTTGAAAATCTAGCTGTGGAGATTCTACTTATGGACTCTCTAGTCGTGGAGTTTCTAGTTGCGTAGTTTCTATCTGAGTAGTTTCAAAATGCGAAGTCTCCAGTTGTGCAGTCTCTAGTTGTGGAGTTTCTAGTAGTGAAGTTTCTAGTTGCGGAGCTCTAGTTGTGAAGTTTCTAGTTGTGGATTTTCCAGTTGCGGAGTTTTTAGTTGCAGAGTTTCAAGTTGTGGAGTTTCTAGTTGCGGAGTCTCTAGTTGTGGAGTTTCTACTTTCGGAGTTCCTAGCTGTGGAGTTTCAAGTTCTTGGGTTTCTAGTTGCCGAGTTTCTAGTTGCGAAGTCTCAAGTTGTGGAGTTTCTAGCTGTGAAGTTTCTAGTTGCGAAGTTTCTAGTTGTGGAGTTTGTAGTTGCAGAGTTTCTAGTTGTGGAGTTTCTAGTTGTGGAATTTGTACTTGTGGAGTAGCTAGTTGTGGTGTTTCAAGTTGTGGAGTTTCTTGTTGTTGAGTTTTTAGTTGCGGAGTTTCTAGTTGTGGAGTTTCTAGTTGAGGAGTTTCTGGTTGTGTAGTTTCTAGTTGTGGAGTTTCTAGTTGTGGAGTCTGTAGTTGTGGAGTCTGTAGTTGTGGAGTTTCTAGTTGCGGAGTTTCTAGTTATTGAGTCTCTAGTTGTGGAGTTTCTAGTTGCGGAGTTTCTAGTTGCGGAATTTGTAGTTGTGGAATTTGTAGTTGTGGAGTATCTAGTTGTGATGTTTCAAGTTGTGGAGTTTCTTGTTGTGGAGTTTTTAGTTGCGGAGTTTCTAGCTGGGGAGTTTCTAGTTGCGGAGTTTGTGGTTGTGTAGTTTCTAGTTGTGGAGTTTTTAGTTGTGGATTTTCTAGTTGTGGAGTCTGAAGTTGTGGAGTCTGTAGTTGTGGAATCTCTAGTTTTGGAGTTCCCAGTTGCGGAGTTTCTACTTGCGGAGTTTCTAGTTGCGGAGTTTCTAGTTGTGGAATTTGTAGTTGTGGAGTATCTCGTTGTGGTGTTTCAAGTTGTGGAGTTTCTAGTTGTTGAATTTGTAGTTGTGGGGTATCTTATTGTGGTGTTTCAAGTCGTGGAGTTTCTAGTTGTGGAGTTTTTAGTTGCGGAGTTTCTAATTGTGGAGTTTCTAGTTGCGGAGTTTCTGGTTGTGGAGTTTCTAGTTGTGGAGTTTCTAGTTGTGGAGTCTGTAGTTGTGGAGTCTGTAGTTGAGGAGTTTCTAGTTGTGGAGTTTCTAGTTATGGAGTCTCTAGTTGTGGAGTTTCTAGTTGCGGAGTTTCTAGTTGCGGAGTTTCTATTTGTGGAGTTTCTAGTTGCGGAATTTCCAGTTGTGGAGTCTCTAGTTGCGGACTTTCTAGCTGTAGAGTTTCTAGTTGTGGAGTTCCTAGCTTTGGAGTTTCCAGTTCTTGAGTTTCTAGTTGCACAGTTTCTAGTTGTGGAGTTTCTACATGTTGAATTTGTAGTTGTGGGGTATCTAGTTGTGGTGTTTCAAGTTGTGGAGATTCTAGTTGTGGAGTTTTTAGTTGTGGAGTTTAGAGTTGTGGAGTTTCTACTTGTGGAGTTTCTGGTTGTGGAGTTTCTAGTTGTGGAGTTTCTAGTTGTGAAGTCTGTAGATGTAGAGTCTGTAGTTTTGGAGTCTCTAGTTGTGGAGTTTCTAGTTGTGGAGTTTCTAGTTGCGGAGTTTCAAGTTGCGGAATTTTTAGGTTGGAATTTGTAGTTGTGGAGTATCTAGTTGTGGTGTTTCAAGTTGTGGAGTTTCTTCTTGTGGGGTTTTTAGTTGTGGAGTTTCTAGTTGTGGAGTTTCTATATGCGGAGTTTCTGGTTGTGTAGTTTCTAGTTGTGGAGTTTTAGTTGTGGATTTTCTAGTTGTGGAGTCTGAAGTTGTGGAGTCTGTAGTTGTGGAGTTTCTAGTTGTGGAATCTCTAGTTTAGGAGTTCCTAGTTGCGGAGTGTCTAGTTGTGGAGTTCCTAGTTGCCGAGTTTCTAGTTGCGGAGTTTTCCAGTTGCGGAGTCTGTAGTTGTGGAGTTTCTAGTTGTGGAGATTCTAGTCGTGGAGTTTCTAGCAGTGGAGTTTCTAGTTTCAGAGTTTCTAGTTGCAGAGTTTCTAGTTGCGGACTTTCTAGCTGTGGAGTTTCTAGTTGCGGAGTTTCTAGTTGTGGAGTTTCCAGTCGTGAAGTTTCAAGTTGTGGAATTTATAGGTGTGGAGTTTCTAGTTGGAGTTTCTAGTTGTCGGGTTTCTAGTTGCGGAGTTTCTAGTTTTGGAGTTTCTAGTTGTGGCGTTTTTAGTTGTGGACTCTCTAGTTGTGGAGTCTCTAGCTGTGGAATTTCTAGTTGCGGAGTTTCTAGTTGCGGAGTTTCTAGTAGCGGAGTTTTTAGTTGCGGAGTTTCTGGTTGTGGAGTTTCTAGTTGTGGAGTTTCTAGTTGTGAAGTCTGTAGTTGCGGAGTTTCTAGTTGTGGAGTTTCTAGTTGCGGAATTTCTAGTTGTGGAGTCTCTAGTTGCGGACTTTCTAGCTGTAGAGTTTCTAGTTGTGGAGTTTCTAGCTATGGAGTTTCCAGTTCTTGAGTTTCTAGTTGCCGAATATCTAGTTGTGAAGTCTCAAGTTGTGGAGTTTCTAGTTGTGGAGTTTCTAGCTGTGGAGTTTCCAGTTCTTGAGCTTCTAGTTGCCGAGTTTCTAGTTGCCAAGTCTCAAGTTGTGAAGTTTCTAGCTGTGAATTTTCTAGTTGCGGAGTTTCTAGTTGCAGAGTTTATAGTTGTGGAGTTTCTAGTTGTGAAATTTGTAGTTGTGGAGTATCTAGTTGTGGTTTTTCAAGTTGTGGAGTTTATAGTTGTGGAGTTTTTAGTTGCGGAGTTTCTAGTTGTTGAGTTTGTAGTTGCGGAGTTTCTGGTTGTGGAGTTTCTAGATGTGGAGTTTCTAGTTGTGGAGTCTGTAGTTGTGGAGTCTGTGGTTGTGGAGTTTCTAGTTGTGGAGTTTCTAGTTATGGAGTCTCTAGCTGTGGAGCTCCTAGTTGCGGAGTTTCTAGTTGTGGAGTTTCTAGTTGTGGAATTTGTAGTTGTTGAGTATCTAGTTGCGGACTTTCTAGCTGTAGAGTTTCTAGTTGTGGAGTTTCTAGTTGCAGAGTTTCTAGTTGTGGAGTTTCTAGTTGTGTAATTTGTAGTTGTGGAGTATCTAGTTGTGGCGTTCCAAGTTGTGGAGTTTCTTGTTGTGGAGTTTCTAGTTGTGGAGTTTCTAGTTGCAGAGTTTCTAGTTGCAAAGTCTCAAGTTGTGGAGTTTCTAGTTGTGGAGTTTTTATTTGTGGAGTTTCTAGTCATGGAGTTTCTAGTTGTGGAGTTTTAGTTGTGGAGTCTCTAGTTGTGGAGTTTCTAGTTGTGGAGTTTCTAGCTGTGGAGTTTCTAGTTGCGGAATTTATAGGTGTGGAGTTTCTAGTTGTGGAGTTTCTAGTTGTCGGGTTTCTAGTTGCGGAGTTTCTAGTTTTGGAGTTTCTAGTTGTGGCGTTTTTAGTTGTGGACTCTCTAGTTGTGGAGTCTCTAGCTGTGGAATTTTTAGTTGCGGAGTTTCTAGTTGCGGAGTTTCTAGTTGCAGAGTTTCTAGTAGCGGAGTTTCCAGTTGCGGAGTTTCTAGTTGTGGAGTTTCTAGTTGTGGAACTTGTAGGTGTTGAGTATCTAGTTGTGGTGTTTCAAGTTGTGGAGTTTCTAGTTGTGAAGTTTCTAGCTATGGAGTTTCCAGTTCTTGAGTTTCTAGTGGCCGAATATCTAGTTGTGAAGTCTCAAGTTGTGGAGTTTCTAGTTGTGGAGTTTCTAGCTGTGGAGTTTCTAGTTGTGGAATTTGTAGTTGTGGAGTATCTAGTTGTGGTGTTTCAAGTTGTGGAGTTTCTAGTTGTCGAGTTTCTAGCTGTGGAGTTTCCAGTTCTTGAGTTTCTAGTTGCCGAGTTTCTAGTTGCGAAGTCTCAAGTTGTGGAGTTTCTTGCTGTGAAGTTTCTAGTTGCGAAGTTTCTGGTTGCAGAGTTTCTAGTTGCAGAGTTTCTAGTTGTGGAGTTTCTAGTTGTTGAATTTGTAGTTGTGGGGTATCTTATTGTGGTGTTTCAAGTTGTGGAGTTTCTAGTTGTGGAGTTTTTAGTTGCGGAGTTTCTAATTGTGGAGTTTCTAGTTGCGGAGTTTCTGGTTGTTGAGTTTCTAGTTGTGGAGTTTCTAGTTGTGGAGTCTGTAGTTGTGGAGTCTGTAGTTGAGGAGTTTCTAGTTGAGGAGTTTCTAGTTATGAAGTCTCTAGTTGTGGAGTTTCTAGTTGCGGAGTTTCTAGTTGCGGAGTTTCTAGTTGTTTAGTTTCTAGTTGCGGAATTTCTAGTTGTTGAGTCTCTAGTTGCGGACTTTCTAGCTGTAGAGTTTCTAGTTGTGGAGTTCCTAGCTGTGGAGTTTCTAGTTCTTGAGTTTCTAGTTGCACAGTTTCTAGTTGTGGAGTTTCTAGTTGTTGAATTTGTAGTTGTGGGGTATCTATTTGTGGTGTTTCAAGTTGTGGAGATTCTAGTTGTGGAGTTTTCAGTTGCGGAGTTTCGAGTTGTGGAGTTTCTACTTGTGGAGTTTCTGGTTGTGGAGTTTCTAGTTGTGGAGTTTCTAGTTGTGAAGTCTGTAGATGTGGAGTCTGTAGTTTTGGAGTCTCTAGTTGTGGAGTTTCTAGTTGTGGAGTTTCTAGTTGCGGAGTTTCTAGTTGCGGAATTTTTAGGTTGGAATTTGTAGTTGTGGAGTATCTAGTTGTGGTGTTTCAAGTTGTGGAGTTTCTTGTTGTGGAGTTTTTAGTTGCGGAGTTTCTAGTTGTGGAGTTTCTATATGCGGAGTTTCTGGTTGTGTAGTTTCTAGTTGTGGAGTTTTAGTTGTGGATTTTCTAGTTGTGGAGTCTGAAGTTGTGGAGTCTGTAGTTGTGGAGTTTCTAGTTGTGGAATCTCTAGTTTAGGAGTTCCTAGTTGCGGAGTGTCTAGTTGTGGAGTTCCTAGTTGCGGAGTTTCTAGTTGCAGAGTTTTCCAGTTGCGGAGTCTATAGTTGTGGAGTTTGTAGTTGTGGAGTTTCTAGTTGTGGAGTTTCAACAGTGGAGTTTCTAGTTTCAGAGTTTCTAGTTGCGGACTTTCTAGCTGTGGAGTTTATAGTTGCGGAGTTTCTAGTTGTGGAGTTTCCAGTCCTGAAGTTTCAAGTTGGGGAATTTATAGTTGTGGAGTTTCTAGTTGGAGTTTCTAGTTGGAGTTTCTAGTTGTCGGGTTTCTAGTTGCGGAGTTTCTAGTTTAGGAGTTTCTAGTTGTGGCGTTTTTAGTTGTGGACTCTCTAGTTGTGAAGTCTCTAGCTGTGGAATTTCTAGTTGCGGAGTTTCTAGTTGTGGAGTATCTAGTTGTGGAGTTTGTAGTAGTGAATATTCTAGTTGTGGAGTGTCTAGTTGTGGAGTTTCTTATTGTGGAGTTTCTAGTTGCGGAGTCTCTAGTTGTGAAGTTTCTAGTTGTGGATTTTCTAGTTGCGGATTTTCTAGTGCGGAGTTTCTAGTTGTGTAGTTTCTAGTTGGGGAGTTTGTACGCGAGTTTTTAGTTGTGGAGTTTCTAGTTGCGAAGTTTTCTAGTTGTGGAGACTCTAGTTGTGGAGTTTCTAGTTGCGAAGTGTCTAGTTGTAGAGTTTCTAGTTGTGGAGTTTCTAGTTGGAGTTTATAGTTGGAGTTTTTAGTTTTCGAGTTTCTAGTTGTAGATTTTCTAGTTGCGGAGTTCCTAGTTGCGGAGTTTCTAGTTGTGGGGTTTCTAAATGTTGAAATTCTAGCTGTGGAGTTTCTACTTATGGACTCTCTAGTCGTGGAGTTTCTAGTTGCGTAGTTTCTATCTGAGTAGTTTCAAAATGCGGAGTCTCCAGTTGTGCAGTCTCTAGTTGTGGAGTTTCTAGTAGTGAAGTTTCTAGTTGCGGAGTATCTAGTTGTGAAGTTTCTAGTTGTGGATTTTGTAGTTGCGGAGTTTATAGTTGCAGAGTTTCTAGTTGTGTAGTTTCTAGTTGGGGAGTTTCTACTTGAGTTTATAGTTGTGGAGTTTCTAGTTGCAGAATTTCGAGCTGCAGAGTTTCGAGTTGTGGAGTTTCTAGTTGCAGAGTCTCTAGTAGTGGAGCTTCTAGTTGCGGAGTTTCTAGCTGTGGAGTTTCCAGTCCTTGAGTTTCAGTTGCCGAGTTTCTAGTTGCGAAGCCTCAATTTGTGGAGATTCTAGCTGTGAAGTTTCTAGTTGCGAAGTTTTTAGTTGCGGAGTTTCTAGTTGCAGAGTTTCTAGCTGTGGAGTTTCTAGTTGTGGAATTTTTAGTTGTGGAGTATCTAGTTTTGGTGTTTCAAGTTGTGGAGTTTCTAGTTGCGGAGTTTCTAGGCTTGATGTTTCTAGTTGCGGAGTTTCTGGTTGTGGAGTTTTTAGTTGTGGAGTTTCTAGTTGTGGAGTTTCTAGTGTTGGTGTTTCAAGTTGTGGAGTTTCTTGTTGTGGAGTTTTTAGTTGCGGAGTTTCTAGTTGTGGAGTTTCTAGTTGCGGAGTTTTTGGTTGTGGAGTTTCTAGTTGTGGAGTTTCTATTTGCGGAGTTTCTAGTCAAGAAGCTTCTAGTTGCTAAGTTTTCTAGTTGTTGAGACTCTAGTTGTGCAACTTCTAGTTGCGAAGTGTCTAGTTGTGGAGTTTCTAGTTGTGGAGTTTCTAGTTTTCGAGTTTCTAGTTGTAGATTTTCTAGTTGCGGAGTTCCTAGTTGCGGAGTTTCTAGTTGTGTGGTTTCTAGTTGTTGAAATTCTAGCTGTGGAGTTTCTACTTATGGACTCTCTAGTCGTGGAGTTCTAGTTGTGCAGTTTCCATCTTAGGAGTTTTTAAATGCGAATTCTCCAGTTGTGCAGTCTCTAGTTGTGGAGTTGGTAGTAGTGAATGTTCTAGTTGTGGAGTGTCTAGTTGTGGAGTTTCTTATTGTGGAGTTTCTAGTTGCGGAGTCTCTAGTTGTGAAGTTTCTAGTTGTGGATTTTCTAGTTGCAGATTTTCTAGTGCGGAGTTTCTAGTTGTGTAGTTTCTAGTTGGGGAGTTTGTACTTGAGTTTTTAGTTGTGGAGTTTCTAGTTGCGAAGTTTTCTAGTTGTGGAGACTCTAGTTGCGGAGTTTCAAGTTGTGGAGTTTCTAGTTGGAGTTTCTAGTTGGAGTTTTTAGTTTTCGAGTTTCTAGTTGTAGATTTTCTAGTTGCGGAGTTCCTAGTTGCGGAGTTTCTAGTTGTAGGGTTTCTAGTTGTTGAAATTCTAGCTGTGGAGTTTCTACTTATGGACTCTCTAGTCGTGGAGTTTCTAGTTGCGTAGTTTCTATCTGAGTAGTTTCAAAATGCGAAGTCTCCAGTTGTGCAGTCTCTAGTTGTGGAGTTTCTAGTAGTGAAGTTTCTAGTTGCGGAGTCTCTAGTTGTGAAGTTTCTAGTTGTGGATTTTCCAGTTGCGGAGTTTCTAGTTGCAGAGTTTCAAGTTGTGGAGTTTCTAGTTGCGGAGTCTCTAGTTGTGGAGTTTCTAGTTGCGGAGTTCCTAGCTGTGGAGTTTCAAGTTCTTGGGTTTCTAGTTGCCGAGTTTCTAGTTGCGAAGTCTCAAGTTGTGGAGTTTCTAGCTGTGAAGTTTCTAGTTGCGAAGTTTCTAGTTGTGGAGTTTGTAGTTGCAGAGTTTCAAGTTGTGGAGTTTCTAGTTGTGGAATTTGTACTTGTGGAGTATCTAGTTGTGGTGTTTCAAGTTGTGGAGTTTCTTGTTGTTGAGTTTTTAGTTGCGGATTTTCTAGTTGTGGAGTTTCTAGTTGCGGAGTTTCTGGTTGTGTAGTTTCTAGTTGTGGAGTTTCTAGTTGTGGAGTCTGTAGTTGTGGAGTCTGTAGTTGTGGAGTTTCTAGTTGTGGAGTTTCTAGTTATTGAGTCTCTAGTTGTGGAGTTTCTAGTTGCGGAGTTTCTAGTTGCGGAATTTGTAGTTGTGGAATTTGTAGTTGTGGAGTATCTAGTTGTGATGTTTCAAGTTGTGGAGTTTCTTGTTGTGGAGTTTTTAGTTGCGGAGTTTCTAGCTGGGGAGTTTCTAGTTGCGGAGTTTCTGGTTGTGTAGTTTCTAGTTGTGGAGTTTTTAGTTGTGGATTTTCTAGTTGTGGAGTCTGAAGTTGTGGAGTCTGTAGTTGTGGAATCTCTAGTTTTGGAGTTCCCAGTTGCGGAGTTTCTACTTGCGGAGTTTCTAGTTGCGGAGTTTCTAGTTGTGGAATTTGTAGTTGTGGAGTATCTAGTTGTGGTGTTTCAAGTTGTGGAGTTTCTAGTTGTTGAATTTGTAGTTGTGGGGTATCTTATTGTGGTGTTTCAAGTTGTGGAGTTTCTAGTTGTGGAGTTTTTAGTTGCGGAGTTTCTAATTGTGGAGTTTCTAGTTGCGGAGTTTCTGGTTGTGGAGTTTCTAGTTGTGGAGTTTCTAGTTGTGGAGTCTGTAGTTGTGGAGTCTGTAGTTGAGGAGTTTCTAGTTGTGGTGTTTCAAGTTGTGGAGTTTCTTGTTGTGGGGTTTTTAGTTGTGGAGTTTCTAGTTGTGGAGTTTCTATATGCGGAGTTTCTGGTTGTGTAGTTTCTAGTTGTGGAGTTTTAGTTGTGGATTTTCTAGTTGTGGAGTCTGAAGTTGTGGAGTCTGTAGTTGTGGAGTTTCTAGTTGTGGAATCTCTAGTTTAGGAGTTCCTAGTTGCGGAGTGTCTAGTTGTGGAGTTCCTAGTTGCGGAGTTTCTAGTGGCGGAATTTGTAGTTGTGGAATTTGTAGTTGTGGAGTATCTAGTTGTGATGTTTCAAGTTGTGGAGTTTCTTGTTGTGGAGTTTTTAGTTGCGGAGTTTCTAGCTGGGGAGTTTCTAGTTGCGGAGTTTGTGGTTGTGTAGTTTCTAGTTGTGGAGTTTTTAGTTGTGGAGTTTCCAGTCGTGAAGTTTCAAGTTGTGGAATTTATAGGTGTGGAGTTTCTAGTTAGAGTTTCTAGTTAGAGTTTCTAGTTGTCGGGTTTCTAGTTGCGGAGTTTCTAGTTTTGGAGTTTCTAGTTGTGGCGTTTTTAGTTGTGGACTCTCTAGTTGTGGAGTCTCTAGCTGTGGAATTTCTAGTTGCGGAGTTTCTAGTTGCGGAGTTTCTAGTAGCGGAGTTTCTAGTTGCGGAGTTTCTGGTTGTGGAGTTTCTAGTTGTGGAGTTTCTAGTTGTGAAGTCTGTAGTTGCGGAGTTTCTAGTTGTGGAGTTTCTAGTTGTGGAATTTGTAGGTGTGGAGTATCTAGTTGTGGTGTTTCAAGTTGTGGAGTTTCTAGTTGTGGAGTTTCTAGCTATGGAGTTTCCAGTTCTTGAGTTTCTAGTTGCCGAATATCTAGTTGTGAAGTCTCAAGTTGTGGAGTTTCTAGTTGTGGAGTTTCTAGCTGTGGAGTTTCCAGTTCTTGAGCTTCTAGTTGCCGAGTTTCTAGTTGCGAAGTCTCAAGTTGTGGAGTTTCTAGCCGTGAATTTTCTAGTTGCGGAGTTTCTAGTTGCAGAGTTTATAGTTGTGGAGTTTCTAGTTGTGAAATTTGTAGTTGTGGAGTATATAGTTGTGGTTTTTCAAGTTGTGGAGTCTCTAGTTGTGGAGTTTCTAGTTGCGGAGTTTCTAGTTGCGGAATTTGTAGTTGTGGAATTTGTAGTTGTGGAGTATCTAGTTGTGATGTTTCAAGTTGTGGAGTTTCTTGTTGTGGAGTTTTTAGTTGCGGAGTTTCTAGCTGGGGAGTTTCTAGTTGCGGAGTTTGTGGTTGTGTAGTTTCTAGTTGTGGAGTTTTTAGTTGTGGATTTTCTAGTTGTGGAGTCTGAAGTTGTGGAGTCTGTAGTTGTGGAATCTCTAGTTTTGGAGTTCCCAGATGCGGAGTTTCAACTTGCGGAGTTTCTAGTTGCGGAGTTTCTAGTTGTGGAATTTGTAGTTGTGGAGTATCTAGTTGTGGTGTTTCAAGTTGTGGAGTTTCTAGTTGTTGAATTTGTAGTTGTGGGGTATCTTATTGTGGTGTTTCAAGTCGTGGAGTTTCTAGTTGTGGAGTTTTTAGTTGCGGAGTTTCTAATTGTGGAGTTTCTAGTTGCGGAGTTTCTGGTTGTGGAGTTTCTAGTTGTGGAGTTTCTAGTTGTGGAGTCTGTAGTTGTGGAGTCTGTAGTTGAGGAGTTTCTAGTTGTGGTGTTTCAAGTTGTGGAGTTTCTTGTTGTGGGGTTTTTGGTTGTGGAGTTTCTAGTTGTGGAGTTTCTAGTTGTGGAGTTTCTAGTTGCGGAATTTCTAGTTGTGGAGTCACTAGTTGCGGACTTTCTAGCTGTAGAGTTTCTAGTTGTGGAGTTCCTAGCTTTGGAGTTTCCAGTTCTTGAGTTTCTAGTTGCACAGTTTCTAGTTGTGGAGTTTCTACATGTTGAATTTGTAGTTGTGGGGTATCTAGTTGTGGTGTTTCAAGTTGTGGAGATTCTAGTTGTGGAGTTTTTAGTTGCGGAGTTTAGAGTTGTGGAGTTTCTACTTGTGGAGTTTCTGGTTGTGGAGTTTCTAGTTGTGGAGTTTCTAGTTGTGAAGTCTGTAGATGTAGAGTCTGTAGTTTTGGAGTCTCTAGTTGTGGAGTTTCTAGTTGTGGAGTTTCTAGTTGCGGAGTTTCTAGTTGCGGAATTTTTAGGTTGGAATTTGTAGTTGTGGAGTATCTAGTTGTGGTGTTTCAAGTTGTGGAGTTTCTTCTTGTGGGGTTTTTAGTTGTGGAGTTTCTAGTTGTGGAGTTTCTATATGCGGAGTTTCTGGTTGTGTAGTTTCTAGTTGTGGAGTTTTAGTTGTGGATTTTCTAGTTGTGGAGTCTGAAGTTGTGGAGTCTGTAGTTGTGGAGTTTCTAGTTGTGGAATCTCTAGTTTAGGAGTTCCTAGTTGCGGAGTGTCTAGTTGTGGAGTTCCTAGTTGCCGAGTTTCTAGTTGCGGAGTTTTCCAGTTGCGGAGTCTGTAGTTGTGGAGTTTCTAGTTGTGGAGTTTCTAGTTGTGGAGTTTCTAGCAGTGGAGTTTCTAGTTTCAGAGTTTCTAGTTGCAGAGTTTCTAGTTGCGGACTTTCTAGCTGTGGAGTTTCTAGTTGCGGAGTTTCTAGTTGTGGAGTTTCCAGTCGTGAAGTTTCAAGTTGTGGAATTTATAGGTGTGGAGTTTCTAGTTGGAGTTTCTAGTTGTCGGGTTTCTAGTTGCGGAGTTTCTAGTTTTTGAGTTTCTAGTTGTGGCGTTTTTAGTTGTGGACTCTCTAAATGTGGAGTCTCTAGCTGTGGAATTTCTAGTTGTGAAGTCTGTAGTTGCGGAGTTTCTAGTTGTGGAGTTTCTAGTTGCGGAATTTCTAGTTGTGGAGTCTCTAGTTGCGGACTTTCTAGCTGTAGAGTTTCTAGTTGTGGAGTTTCTAGCTATGGAGTTTCCAGTTCTTGAGTTTCTAGTTGCCGAATATCTAGTTGTGAAGTCTCAAGTTGTGGAGTTTCTAGTTGTGGAGTTTCTAGCTGTGGAGTTTCCAGTTCTTGAGCTTCTAGTTGCCGAGTTTCTAGTTGCGAAGTCTCAAGTTGTGGAGTTTCTAGCTGTGCATTTTCTAGTTGCGGAGTTTCTAGTTGCAGAGTTTATAGTTGTGGAGTTTCTAGTTGTGAAATTTGTAGTTGTGGAGTATCTAGTTGTGGTTTTTCAAGTTGTGGAGTTTATAGTTGTGGAGTTTTTAGTTGCGGAGTTTCTAGTTGTTGAGTTTGTAGTTGCGGAGTTTCTGGTTGTGGAGTTTCTAGATGTGGAGTTTCTAGTTGTGGAGTCTGTAGTTGTGGAGTCTGTGGTTGTGGAGTTTCTAGTTGTGGAGTTTCTAGTTATGGAGTCTCTAGCTGTGGAGCTCCTAGTTGCGGAGTTTCTAGTTGTGGAGTTTCTAGTTGTGGAATTTGTAGTTGTTGAGTATCTAGTTGCGGACTTTCTAGCTGTAGAGTTTCTAGTTGTGGAGTTTCTAGTTGCAGAGTTTCTAGTTGTGGAGTTTCTAGTTGTGGAATTTGTCGTTGTGGAGTATCTAGTTGCGGACTTTCTAGCTGTGGAGTTTCTAGTTGTGGAGTTTCTAGTTGCAGAGTTTCTAGTTTCCGAGTTTCTAGTTGCAAAGTCTCACATTGTGGAGTTTCTAGTTGTGCAGTTTTTATTTGTGGAGTTTCTAGTCATGGAGTTTCTAGTTGTGGAGTTTTAGTTGTGGAGTCTCTAGTTGTGGAGTTTTGTAGTTGTGGAGTTTCTAGCTGTGGAGTTTCTAGTTGCGGATTTTCTAGTTGCGGAGTTTGTAGTTCCGTAGTCTTCTAGTTGCGGAGTTTATAGTTGCGGAGTTTCTAGTTGCGCAGTTTCAAGTTGTGGAGTTCCTACTTGTGAAGTTTCTAGTTGTGGAGTTTATAGTTGTGGAGTATCTAGTTGTGGAGTTTCAAGTTGTGAAACTTCTCGTTGTGGATTTTGAAGTTGTAGAGTTCCTAGTTGCGAAGTGTCTAGTTGTGGAGTTTCTACTTGTGGAGTTTCTGGTTGTGGAGTTTCTAGTTGCGGAGTTTCTAGTTGTGGAATTTCTAGTTGTTGAGTTTCTAGTTTCCGAGTTTCTAGTTGCAAAGTCTCACGTTGTGGAGTTTCTAGTTGTGCAGTTTTTATTTGTGGAGTTTCTAGTCATGGAGTTTCTAGTTGTGGAGTTTTAGTTGTGGAGTCTCTAGTTGTGGAGTTTTTAGTTGTGGAGTTTCTAGCTGTGGAGTTTCTAGTTGCGGATTTTCTAGTTGCGGAGTTTGTAGTTGCGGAGTTTTCTAGTTGCGGAGTTTATATTTGCGGAGTTTCTAGTTGCGCAGTTTCAAGTTGTGGAGTTCCTACTTTTGAAGTTTCTAGTTGTGGAGTTTATAGTTGTGGAGTATCTAGTTTTGGAGTTTCAAGTTGTGAAGTTTCTCGTTGTGGATTTTGAAGTTGTAGAGTTCCTAGTTGCGGAGTGTCTAGTTGTGGAGTTTCTACTTGTGGAGTTTCTGGTTGTGGAGTTTCTAGTTGTGGAGTTTCTAGTTGCGGAGTTTCTAGTTGTGGAGTTTCTAGCTGTGGAGTTTCCAGTTCTTGAGATTCTAGTTGCCGAGCGTCTAGTTGCGAAGTCTCAAGTTGCGGAGTTTCTAAATGTGGAGTTTGTAGTTGCGGAGTCTCTAGTTGTGCAGTTTCTGGTTGTGGAGTTTCTAGTTGTGGAGTTTCTAGCTGTGGAGTTTCTATTTGCGGAGTTTCTAGTTGCAGAGTTTCTAAATGCGGACTTTCTAGCTGTGGAGTTTCTAGTTGCGGAGTTTCCAGTTGTGGAGTTTCTAGGTGCGAAGTTTCTAGTTGTGGAGTTTCTAGTTGTTGAGTTTCTAGTTGCCGAGTTTCTAGTTGGAAAGTCTCAAGTTGTGGAGTTGCTAGTTGTGGAGTTTCTATTTGTGGAGTTTCTAGTCAAGGAGTTTCTAGTTGTGGAGTTTTAGTTGTGAAGTGTCTAGTCGTGGAGTTTCAAGTTGCGAAGTTTTCTAGTTGTGGAGACTCTAGTTGTGGAATTTCTAGTTGCGAAGTGTCTAGTTGTAGAGTTTCTAGTTGTGGAGTTTCTAGTTGGAGTTTCTAGTTGGAGTTTTTAGTTTTCGAGTTTCTAGTTGTAGATTTTCTAGTTGCGGAGTTCCTAGTTGCGGAGTTTCTAGTTGTGGGGTTTCTAGTTGTTGAAAATCTAGCTGTGGAGTTTCTACTTATGGACTCTCTATTCGTGGAGTTTCTAGTTGCATAGTTTTTATCTGAGGAGTTTCTAAATGCGAAGTCTCCACTTGTGCAGTCTCTAGTTGTAGAGTTTCTAGTAGTGGAATTTCTAGTTGTGGAATTTCTTATTGTGGACTTTCTAGTTGCGGAGTCTCTAGTTGTGAAGTTTCTAGTTGTGGATTTTCCAGTTGCAGAGTTTCTAGTTGCAGAGTTTCGAGTTGCAGAGTTTCAAGTTGTGGAGTTTCTAGTTGCGGAGTCTCTAGTTGTGCAGTTTCTAGTTGCGTGGTTTCTAGCTGTGGACTTTCAAGTTCTTGAGTTTCTAGTTACCGTGTTTCTAGTTGCGAAGTCTCAAGTTGTGAAGTTTCTAGCTGTTAAGTTTCTAGTAGCGAAGTTTCTAGTTGCGAAGTTTCTAGTTGCAGAGTTTCTAGTTGTGGAGTTTCTAGTTGTGGAATTTGTAGTTGTGGAGTATCTAGTTGTGGTGTTTCAAGTTGTGGAGTTTCTTGTTAAGAATTTTTAGTTGCGGAGTTTCTAGTTGTGGAGTTTCTAGTTGCGGAGTTTCTGGTTGTGGAGTTTCTAGTTGTGGAGTTTCTAGTTGTGGAGTCTGTAGTTGTGGAGTCTGTAGTTGTGGAGTTTCTAGTTGTGGAGTTTCTAGTTATGGAGTCTCTAGTTGTGGAGTTTCTAGTTGCGGAGTTTCTAGTTGCGGAGTTTCTAGTTGTGGAGTTTCTAGTTGTGGAATTTGTAGAGTTGGAGTATCTAGTTGTGGACTTTCTAGCTGTAGAGTTTCTAGTTGTGGACTTTCTAGTTGCAGAGTTTCTAGTTGTGAAGTTTCTAGTGTCGGAGTTTATAGTTGCGAAGTTTCTAGTTGTGGAGTTTCTAGTTGCGGAGTTTCTAGTTGCAGAGTTTCTAGTTTCGGACTTTCTAGCTGTGGAGTTTCTAGTTGCGGAGTTTCTAGTTGCGGAGTTTCTAGTTGTGGAGTTTCTAGTTGTGGAATTTGTAGTTGTGGAGTATCTAGTTGTGGACTTTCTAGCTGTAGAGTTTCTAGTTGTGGAATTTCTAGTTGCAGAGTTTCTAGTTGTGAAGTTTCTAGTTGTGGAGTTTATAGTTGCGGAGTTTCTAGTTGTGGAGTTTCTAGTTGTGGAGTTTTTAGTTGTGGATTTTCTAGTGTAGTCTGAAGTTGTGGAGTCTGTAGTTGTGGAGTTTCTAGTTGTGGAATCTCTAGTTGTGGACTTCCTAGTTGCGGAGTTTCTACCTGCGGAGTTTCTAGTTGCGGAGTTTCTAGTTGTGGAATTTGTAGTTGTGGAGTATCTAGTTGTGGTGTTTCAAGTTGTGGAGGTTCTAGTTGTCGAGTTTCTAGCTGTGGAGTTTCCAGTTCTTGAGTTTCTAGTTGCCGAGTTTCTAGTTGCGAAGTCTCAAATTGTGGAGTTTCTAGCTGCGAAGTTTCTAGTTGCGAAGTTTCTGGTTGCGGAGTTTCTAGTTGCAGAATTTCTAGTTGTGGAGTTTCTAGTTGTTGAATTTGTAGTTATGGAGTATCTAGTTGTGGTGTTTCATGTTGCGGAGTTTTCTAGTTGCGGAGTCTGTAGTTGTGGAGTTTCTAGTTGCGGAGTTTCTAGTTGTGGAGCTTCCAGTAGTGAATTTTCAAGTTGTGGAATTTATAGGTGTGGAGTTTCTAGTTGTGGAGTTTCTAGTTGTCGGGTTTCTAGTTGCGGAGTTTCTAGTTGTGGAGTTTGTAGTTGTGGAGCTTCTAGTTGTGGCGTTTTTAGTTGTGGACTCTCTAGTTGTGGAGTCTCTAGCTGTAGAATTTCTAGTTGCGGAGTTTCTAGTTGCGGAGTTTCTAGTTGCGGAGTTTCAAGTAGCGGAGTTTCTAGTTGCGGAGTTTCTGGTTGTGGAGTTTCTAGTTGTGGAGTTTCTAGTTGTGAAGTCTGTAGTTGCGGAGTTTCTAGTTGTGGAGTTTCTAGCTGTGGAGTTTCCAGTTCTTGAGTTTCTAGTTGCCGAGTTTCTAGTTGCGAAGTCTCAAGTTGTGGAGTTTCTAGCTGTGAAGATTCTAGTTGCGAAGTTTCTAGTTGCGGAGTTTCTAGTTGCAGAATTTCTAGTTGTGGAGTTTCTAGTTGATGAATTTGTAGTTATGGGGTATCTAGTTGTGGTGTTTCATGTTGCGGAGTTTTCTAGTTGCGGAGTCTGTAGTTGTGGAGTTTCTAGTTGCGGAGTTTCTAGTTGTGGAGCTTCCAGTAGTGAATTTTCAAGTTGTGGAATTTATAGGTGTGGAGTTTCTAATTGTGGAGTTTCTAGTTGTCGGGTTTCTAGTTGCGGAGTTTCCAGTTGTGGAGTTTGTAGTTGTGGAGCTTCTAGTTGTGGCGTTTTTAGTTGTGGACTCTCTAGTTGTGAGTCTCTAGCTGTGGAATTTCTAGTTGCGGAGTTTCTAGTTGCGGAGGCTCTAGTTGTGGAGTTTCTAGTTGCGGAGTTTCTAGCTGTGGAGTTTCCAGTTGTGGAGTTTCTAGCTGTGGAGTTTCCAGTTCCTGAGTTTCTAGTTGCGAAGTTTCTAGTTGCGAAGTTTCTAGTTGCAGAGTTTCTAGTTGTGGAGTTTCTAGTTGTGGAATTTGTAGAGTTGGAGTATCTAGTTGTGGACTTTCTAGCTGTAGAGTTTCTAGTTGTGGACTTTCTAGTTGCAGAGTTTCTAGTTGTGAAGTTTCTAGTGTTGGAGTTTATAGTTGCGGAGTTTCTAGTTGTGGAGTTTCTAGTTGCGGAGTTTCTAGTAGCGGAGTTTCTAGTTGCGGAGTTTCTGGTTGTGGAGTTTCTAGTTGTGGAGTTTCTAGTTGTGAAGTCTGTAGTCGCGGAGTTTCTAGTTGTGGAGTTTCTAGTTGTGGAATTTGTAGGTGTTGAGTATCTAGTTGTGGTGTTTCAAGTTGTGGAGTTTCTAGTTGTGGAGTTTCTAGCTATGGAGTTTCCAGTTCTTGAGTTTCTAGTGGCCGAATATCTAGTTGTGAAGTCTCAAGTTGTGGAGTTTCTAGTTGTGGAGTTTCTAGCTGTGGAGTTTCCAGTTCTTGAGCTTCTAGTTGCCGAGTTTCTAGTTGCGAAGTCTCAAGTTGTGGAGTTTCTAGCTGTGAAGTTTCTAGTTGCGAAGTTTCTAGTTGCGGAGTTTCTAGTTGCAGAGTTTATAGTTGTGGAGTTTCTAGTTGTGAAATTTGTAGTTGTGGAGTATCTAGTTGTTGTTTTTCAAGTTGTGGAATTTATAGTTGTGGAGTTTATAGTTGTGGAGTTTTTAGTTGCGGAGTTTCTAGTTATTGAGTTTCTAGTTGCGGAGTTTCTGGTTGTGGAGTTTCAAGTTGTGAAGTTTCTCGTTGTGGATTTTGAAGTTGTAGAGTTCCTAGTTGCGGAGTGTCTAGTTGTGGAGTTCATAGTTGTGGAGTTTCTAGCTGTGGAATTTCTAGTTGCAGAGTTTCTAGTTGCAGAGTTTCTAGTTGCGGACTTTCTAGCTGTGGAGTTTCTAGTTGCGGAGTTTCTAGTTGCGGAGTTTCTAGTTGTGGAGTTTCTAGTTGTGGAATTTGTAGTTGTAGAGTATCTAGTTGTGGACTTTCTAGCTGTAGAGTTTCTAGTTGTGAAGCTTCTAGTTGTGGAGTTTATAGTTGCGGAGTTTCTAGTTGTGGAGTTTCTAGTTGTGGAGTTTTTAGTTGTGGATTTTCTAGTGTAGTCTGAAGTTGTGGAGTCTGTAGTTGTGGAGTTTCTAGTTGTGGAATCTCTAGTTGTGGAGTTCCTAGTTGCGGAGTTTCTACTTGCGGAGTTTCTAGTTGTGGAATTTGTAGTTATGGAGTATCTAGTTGTGGTGTTTCAAGTTGTGGAGGTTCTAGTTGTCGAGTTTCTAGCTGTGGAGTTTCCAGTTCTTGAGTTTCTAGTTGCCGAGTTTCTAGTTGCGAAGTCTCAAATTGTGGAGTTTCTAGCTGCGAAGTTTCTAGTTGCGAAGTTTCTGGTTGCGGAGTTTCTAGTTGCAGAATTTCTAGTTGTGGAGTTTCTAGTTGATGAATTTGTAGTTATGGGGTATCTAGTTGTGGTGTTTCATGTTGCGGAGTTTTCTAGTTGCGGAGTCTGTAGTTGTGGAGTTTCTAGTTGTGGAGCTTCCAGTAGTGAATTTTCAAGTTGTGGAATTTATAGGTGTGGAGTTTCTAATTGTGGAGTTTCTAGTTGTCGGGTTTCTAGTTGCGGAGTTTCCAGTTGTGGAGTTTGTAGTTGTGGAGCTTCTAGTTGTGGCGTTTTTAGTTGTGGACTCTCTAGTTGTGAGTCTCTAGCTGTGGAATTTCTAGTTGCGGAGTTTCTAGTTGCGGAGTTTCTAGTTGCGGAGTTTCAAGTAGCGGAGTGTCTAGTTGCGGAGTTTCTGGTTGTGGAGTTTCTAGTTGTGGAGTTTCTAGTTGTGAAGTCTGTAGTTGCGGAGTTTCTAGTTGTGGAGTTTCTAGTTGGGGAATTGGTAGGTGTTGAGTATCTAGTCGTGGAGTTTCTAGTTGTGGAGTTTCTAGCTGTGGAGTTTCCAGTTCTTGAGTTTCTAGTTGCCGAGTTTCTAGTTGCGAAGTCTCAAGTTGTGGAGTTTCTAGCTGTGAAGATTCTAGTTGCGAAGTTTCTAGTTGCGGAGTTTCTAGTTGCAGAGTTTCTAGTTGTGGAGTTTCTAGTTGTGGAATTTGTAGTTGTGGAGTATCTAGTTGTGGTGTTTCAAGTTGTGGAGTTTCTAGTTGTAGAGTTTCTAGTTATGGAGTCTCTAGTTGTGGAGTTTCTAGTTGCGGAGTTTCTAGTTGTGGAGTTTTTAGTTGTGGAATTTGTAGTTGTGAAGTATCTAGTTGCGGACTTTCTAGCTGTAGAGTTTCTAGTTGTGGAGTTTCGAGTTGCAGAGTTTCTAGTTGTGGAGTTTCTAGTTGTGTAATTTGTAGTTGTGGAGTATCTAGTTGTGGTGTTCCAAGTTGTGGAGTTGCTAGTTGTGGAGTTTCTAGTTGTGGAGTTTCTAGTTGTTGAGTTTCTAGTTGCCGAGTTCTAGTTGCAAAGTCTCAAGTTGTTGAGTTTCTAGTTGTGGAGTTTTTATTTGTGGAGTTTCTCGTCAAGGGGTTTCTAGTTGTGGAGTCTCTAGTTGTGGAGTTTCTAGTTGTAGAGTTTCTAGCTGTGGAGTTTCTAGTTGCGGAGTTTCTAGTTGTGGAGTTTCTAGTTGTGGAATTTTTAGTTGTGGAGTATCTAGTTGTGGACTTTCTAGCTGTAGAGTTTCTAGTTGTGGAGTTTCTAGTTGTGAAGTCTGTAGTTGCGGAGTTTCTAGTTGTGGAGTTTCTAGCTGTGGAGTTTCCAGTTCTTGAGTTTCTAGTTGCCGAGTTTCTAGTTGCGAAGTCTCAAGTTGTGGAGTTTCTAGCTGTGAAGATTCTAGTTGCGAAGTTTCTAGTTGCGGAGTTTCTAGTTGCAGAATTTCTAGTTGTGGAGTTTCTAGTTGATGAATTTGTAGTTATGGGGTATCTAGTTGTGGTGTTTCATGTTGCGGAGTTTTCTAGTTGCGGAGTCTGTAGTTGTGGAGTTTCTAGTTGCGGAGTTTCTAGTTGTGGAGCTTCCAGTAGTGAATTTTCAAGTTGTGGAATTTATAGGTGTGGAGTTTCTAATTGTGGAGTTTCTAGTTGTCGGGTTTCTAGTTGCGGAGTTTCCAGTTGTGGAGTTTGTAGTTGTGGAGCTTCTAGTTGTGGCGTTTTTAGTTGTGGACTCTCTAGTTGTGAGTCTCTAGCTGTGGAATTTCTAGTTGCGGAGTTTCTAGTTGCGGAGGCTCTAGTTGTGGAGTTTCTAGTTGCGGAGTTTCTAGCTGTGGAGTTTCCAGTTGTGGAGTTTCTAGCTGTGGAGTTTCCAGTTCCTGAGTTTCTAGTTGCGAAGTTTCTAGTTGCGAAGTTTCTAGTTGCAGAGTTTCTAGTTGTGGAGTTTCTAGTTGTGGAATTTGTAGAGTTGGAGTATCTAGTTGTGGACTTTCTAGCTGTAGAGTTTCTAGTTGTGGACTTTCTAGTTGCAGAGTTTCTAGTTGTGAAGTTTCTAGTGTTGGAGTTTATAGTTGCGGAGTTTCTAGTTGTGGAGTTTCTAGTTGCGGAGTTTCTAGTAGCGGAGTTTCTAGTTGCGGAGTTTCTGGTTGTGGAGTTTCTAGTTGTGGAGTTTCTAGTTGTGAAGTCTGTAGTCGCGGAGTTTCTAGTTGTGGAGTTTCTAGTTGTGGAATTTGTAGGTGTTGAGTATCTAGTTGTGGTGTTTCAAGTTGTGGAGTTTCTAGTTGTGGAGTTTCTAGCTATGGAGTTTCCAGTTCTTGAGTTTCTAGTGGCCGAATATCTAGTTGTGAAGTCTCAAGTTGTGGAGTTTCTAGTTGTGGAGTTTCTAGCTGTGGAGTTTCCAGTTCTTGAGCTTCTAGTTGCCGAGTTTCTAGTTGCGAAGTCTCAAGTTGTGGAGTTTCTAGCTGTGAAGTTTCTAGTTGCGAAGTTTCTAGTTGCGGAGTTTCTAGTTGCAGAGTTTATAGTTGTGGAGTTTCTAGTTGTGAAATTTGTAGTTGTGGAGTATCTAGTTGTTGTTTTTCAAGTTGTGGAATTTATAGTTGTGGAGTTTATAGTTGTGGAGTTTTTAGTTGCGGAGTTTCTAGTTATTGAGTTTCTAGTTGCGGAGTTTCTGGTTGTGGAGTTTCAAGTTGTGAAGTTTCTCGTTGTGGATTTTGAAGTTGTAGAGTTCCTAGTTGCGGAGTGTCTAGTTGTGGAGTTCATAGTTGTGGAGTTTCTAGCTGTGGAATTTCTAGTTGCAGAGTTTCTAGTTGCAGAGTTTCTAGTTGCGGACTTTCTAGCTGTGGAGTTTCTAGTTGCGGAGTTTCTAGTTGCAGAGTTTCTAGTTGTGGAGTTTCTAGTTGTGGAATTTGTAGTTGTAGAGTATCTAGTTGTGGACTTTCTAGCTGTAGAGTTTCTAGTTGTGAAGCTTCTAGTTGTGGAGTTTATAGTTGCGGAGTTTCTAGTTGTGGAGTTTCTAGTTGTGGAGTTTTTAGTTGTGGATTTTCTAGTGTAGTCTGAAGTTGTGGAGTCTGTAGTTGTGGAGTTTCTAGTTGTGGAATCTCTAGTTGTGGAGTTCCTAGTTGCGGAGTTTCTACTTGCGGAGTTTCTAGTTGTGGAATTTGTAGTTATGGAGTATCTAGTTGTGGTGTTTCAAGTTGTGGAGGTTCTAGTTGTCGAGTTTCTAGCTGTGGAGTTTCCAGTTCTTGAGTTTCTAGTTGCCGAGTTTCTAGTTGCGAAGTCTCAAATTGTGGAGTTTCTAGCTGCGAAGTTTCTAGTTGCGAAGTTTCTGGTTGCGGAGTTTCTAGTTGCAGAATTTCTAGTTGTGGAGTTTCTAGTTGATGAATTTGTAGTTATGGGGTATCTAGTTGTGGTGTTTCATGTTGCGGAGTTTTCTAGTTGCGGAGTCTGTAGTTGTGGAGTTTCTAGTTGCGGAGTTTCTAGTTGTGGAGCTTCCAGTAGTGAATTTTCAAGTTGTGGAATTTATAGGTGTGGAGTTTCTAATTGTGGAGTTTCTAGTTGTCGGGTTTCTAGTTGCGGAGTTTCCAGTTGTGGAGTTTGTAGTTGTGGAGCTTCTAGTTGTGGCGTTTTTAGTTGTGGACTCTCTAGTTGTGAGTCTCTAGCTGTGGAATTTCTAGTTGCGGAGTTTCTAGTTGCGGAGTTTCTAGTTGCGGAGTTTCAAGTAGCGGAGTGTCTAGTTGCGGAGTTTCTGGTTGTGGAGTTTCTAGTTGTGGAGTTTCTAGTTGTGAAGTCTGTAGTTGCGGAGTTTCTAGTTGTGGAGTTTCTAGTTGGGGAATTGGTAGGTGTTGAGTATCTAGTCGTGGAGTTTCTAGTTGTGGAGTTTCTAGCTGTGGAGTTTCCAGTTCTTGAGTTTCTAGTTGCCGAGTTTCTAGTTGCGAAGTCTCAAGTTGTGGAGTTTCTAGCTGTGAAGATTCTAGTTGCGAAGTTTCTAGTTGCGGAGTTTCTAGTTGCAGAGTTTCTAGTTGTGGAGTTTCTAGTTGTGGAATTTGTAGTTGTGGAGTATCTAGTTGTGGTGTTTCAAGTTGTGGAGTTTCTAGTTGTAGAGTTTCTAGTTA